>NC_137454.1:134729988-135173690 GCF_964235325.1 Thermobia domestica | reverse complement strand
ATAACAGATACGAACAAACAGCTTAGACATGTAGGAAGCAAACAATGCTCGTGAACATATTTTCATGTATATTTTTTTTTTTACATTAATTCAATCATTGAATTTGCTTAAGTTTAGATGTCACGCGGCAGGTTGTATCGAATTTGGTTCTAGAGGACGAAATAAACTATTCAGTACCACATTATTTTCAACATCAATTGATCTTCAACCAAATTATAACTTTGAATCACACTTAGTTTTATTAGCAAACTTTTTTCTTTTCACAATCAAATTTGTTCTTCTTCTTCATGCAACGTTAGTTTTTCAGGCGCAGAATTTTAAGTATTTATTTGCCACTAAACTGAATGATACATTTAATAATTACGAATGAGATTAAATAAATTATAATAATGTAATAACAAATACATAACTATTTAGACATTAATAACACAAAGAAATTTTATATTTGTAATGCCATCAAGTAAGTTGATGGGGCATTACAATCACCGAAGGTGGGGCATTACACCGTCTCCTTTAGCCTCGCTAGCATAACCGTGGGACGTAAACCTCAAATATTTCATTTTCATTTGCTACCTTACTTGATCACTAAGCGATTATTCGCAGTGAATGATTTTCTTCTCTCAAACTTACCACTTGAACACGTGCTTCCACTCTTAGTTAATAGTTTATCTTCCACATTTTATAGGATTTGCATGTTCTTCATAGTATTCAGTTGATTTACATGAATGAAAACAATGAGATCGCATGCCAAAGATTTCCACCCAATTTTGCTTATATTGCGACACGACGATTGAAAATGAAATGAAATTAAATCTTTGATTTTTACGTCCCACGCATATGCCGGTTAGGCTAAAGGAGACGGTGATGATGAGAGATGAATGAAATGGTGGAATGAAGAAAGTAAGAGAACTCCGAGGAAACCCACGCACGCGGTGTTTGTCCAGCACAAAGTTCATTCGCCGCTAGCTGGGATCGAACCAGGGACCAGAGGTGTACCACTGAGTCACCGTGCCCCCGACACAACGCTTGAATAGCATATACACAACTGTTCGTTGAACTATAGAGACAACTACTGACAGGGCCGTTTTTAACCTCCCCGGCACAGTAGGCACTTTCAAATTATTATGCCCCCTAGTATTTCCAGAGCACCTCCCTTCTTCAGTTATTACTTTGGGTTACATGCACAGGACTGACACGGCGTAGGGCCGACACGGCATAGGATCGACGCGGCGTAGGATCGACACGGCATAGGATCGACACGGCACAGAACCGAAACGGCATAGGATCGACACGGCACAGAACCGAAACGGCACAGGATCGACACGGCATAGGATCGACAGCAGAACTTTCATACGATCGAAATAATAAAAAATACATTATTTTATAATTACGCAATATTAAGCAACAATTATTTTCTTAAGGATATATAGGAGAGAACCGTCATACGATCGAAACGGCATAGGAACGAAACGGCGTAGGATCGACACGGCATAGGACCGAAACGGCACAGGGCCGACATGGCATAGGACCGAAACGGCACAGGATCGACACGGCACGGGACCGAAACGGCATAGGATCGACACGGCACAGGACCGAAACGGCATAGGATCGACATTCTGTAGGGTGGTCAACACTTTCTGAATATATCAATATCGCATATCCCTCACCTTGAATTTGTGGATATAAAAAATTGTAAGGATAAATAATTCTAAATGGTCTATTTTTAAAAAATTATGTATATATATATATATATATATATATATATATATATATAAATTGTATAAAAATACTGTTCGTAATATATCCATGTCCCACACCTTTAATTTCGTGATATTAAAAAAATGACGCTAAATAACTCCAATAGTTGATTCGAGGTTTTCATACCGAATAAATAATATTATTTTTCTGATATTTTTATAATGCTGTAATTTTTTATGTATACTAAGTTGAAGTATGTACATGTAACTGCAATTTTAAAACTGTAGGCTTAGAATTTGCGTTTGGAAATTTGGAATTTTTTAAGGGAATCAATGCACCTATGTGAAGTTGCTTCCTTTCAAATTTCGAATTGAAATCGGAAGCCAATCGTTTGATTTTCATTTGTTATTGACTTTTTTGAAGAAAAAATAGTAAAAATCGTATCTTTCTTAAAACATAAAGAGATGTTTACAAAATAAAGTTGGTATATGGCCAAATTTACCCTTGTTCCTCCACTTAAAATTTTGATTGAAAATCAAAATCAATTGTTTGATATGCGTATGCTATTAATTATTTTGAAAAAGAATAGTCTGTTTCGAAAAACATAAAGATTCTTTTCAAGAGAAATGGGTGATGGAATTTCATATTGGCTCCACTTTAAAGTCTCGAATCAAAACCGAAGCCAAGCTTTTCTTATTGGTTGTTTTTAAGAGCAAATCGCTTGTTTCGAAAAATAGAGAAAGAGATTTACAAAATAAATTTAGAATGTGATCAAATTCAATCTGATTCCTTTACTTACAAATTTCGATTCAAGACCAAAATCAATCGTTTGATATGGATTTGTTGTTGCTTGTTTGGAAGAAAAGTAATTTGATTCGAAAAACATAAGAATATAATTAAGAAATAATGTTGATGAAGGTGATTTGTTTCGGGGCGGGTTGCTTATTTTGAAGAAAAAATCACTTGTTTCAAAACAACCAGTAAAATATATCTATTTGCAGGATACATTTGGTGGTCAACTTCATACTGTTTTTTCTGCTCTTAAATATCGATTCAATACTCAAGCTAATAACGTGTTTTCCTTTCTTATTGATTGCTTTGAAGAGAAAATAGTTTGTTTTGAAAATTATTAAGAGGCATTTACAAAATAAGGTTGGGTGGGCCAACTTTTTGGTGGTATTTCAAATTTCGATTCAAAATGAAACTCAATCATTTATTTTTCGTTCGTTATTGATTGTTTTGAAGAAAAACTGAGAACCATTAAAGAAATTTTGATAGTAAAGGTGGTCACCTTCACAGGGTCCCTGCACTTCAAATTTCGTTCAAAGCATAAAACGGTTAAAATAATAAGAGAAATACAATCAGTACTCTACGCAAATGTTTAGGGGGTTCAGGGGCTTTAGGAACACAAGTTTATATAATATCAAGTGTTTATATATATAAACGTTCTAATATGATAAACGTGCTTAATTTTGCATAATACCTTGCTCAAGGGGGTTTCAAAGTCCTTAATCCCTTTCCTTCAGTACGCCACTAAACATCAATTATAAATCATTCGTTATGCAAATTGTACTTCTTGTACTGATTTAATTCTTAATTTCAAAGTTTAAAATTATATGAGCACTTATTATGCTATTGGAAAAGAGCACATATTTTATGACAGTGCAAGGAAGTTTCTTGTTTTAACAACTGAAAGATAGGAAAACACCAATAAAAGTAATAATAATACCTGACACGAATTCCGATAGTAAATCATATTTCATTATCTTATTTGAAACTTTGAGAAAATTGAAGCTCTACACCGAATACAAATTGGATAATAAGCAATGCTTTATAATTGCTTGATACATTTCAAATTGAGAACAAAGAGAGTGATACTGTTTAAAAGAAAGATTGGATAAAAACAAGAATTTTAGGAATGATCTAAAAAATGGATCAAAATATTATGATCTTGGCTAATATTAATTTTTGGATCAGTTACCATAAAATATTCGAACGGTCTCTAAATCGAGTTTTCTCCAGATATGTAGTTCTCCATGTATAAGGAGTACAAGAAAAATTTCGATTAATGAAATATTTTGGATTTTTTTTTATAACGGGCCATAAAATTTTTGGACGGTCCCTAAATCGACTTTTCATATTTTTTACGCAATAAGCATATCACACTGAGTTAAGTGATATCTTGGGTTGGGTTACAGTATATGTAGTTCTCCATATATAAGACATACAATAAAATTATTGATTGAATGAAATGTATTTGACTTTTTGGATCAGGGGCTACAAACGTTTGGACGGTCCCTAAATCAAGGTTTCGTATTTCTTTCGGAATAAGCACATCATGCTGAGTTAAGTGATAGTTTTGGTTTGGCTGCACTATATGTAGTTCTTTAGATATAAGACGTACAGGATTTATTTTTTATTGAATGAAATATATTAGATTTTTTGGATCAAGGGCAACAGAATTTTTGAATCGCCCCTAAATCGAGTTTTCGTATTTTTCAGGCACTAAGCACATCATACTGACAGTGAGTTCAGTCATAGTTTAGGTTTGGGTACACTATATGTTGTTCTCCAGATATAAAGCCTACAAGAAATTTTTTGTCTGAAATATATTGGATCTTTTGATCCAATAATACTCCTTCATCCTCCATTTATACATTAAGCAAGTAACAGTATAACGTGTACATTACGTGATACACTTTGTATTTTATGATGTGATGTTTAATAATAAAATATTAACAGAATACTCGTTCTTCGCACGGGGAGAATAGTTTCATTTTGAGCATAAAGGGCAATGATATCTGAGTATGGATTTAAATTGCATCGGAAGTGTTACTGTTCGTCTGAGTGACTTCAAATACTATTTCATCGACACTAATATCGGTATTATTTTTCATCATTATATATATAGGGTGTAACTTAATTAATGTAATGAACGTCTGAAGGTGATTCCTGGACTCGGAAGAAGAATTTAAATGAAACGAAGTCTTTAGCTTATCACAATTATAACTTCTATGCTAATGGTAACGGATGATCAATGAACGGCTTCCTGTTCAACTTAAGAGTGTGTAAAAATGGAAAAAATAACTTTGATCCAGAGTAGGTTTATAACGACTGTGCATAAGACAGTCAAGGGCAAAAGATCATGTATGATGAACTAGAGTATAAGGGATTCTTCACATAACAACAGTGATTCCCACAAATTATGTGAATAAAATTTGAGGCAAAAGCTAGCTGAATTAAAAGATTTCCTCCCCGTAACGCGTAAATCCGTGGAAGATAATAACTACGAGTACAGAAGGAATTAAATTCGACGATACTCAAGGTGTTGCGCGTGTTGCACAAGGAAAGAAAGAAATACAATTTCAAATTATCGATTTATTCTGTTTCGTACAAGGTAGGATAACTGTGAAATACTCAGAGGTACCTTGTACAGTATTTGTGCAATGCAGTATGTGTACACGAGACAGGTATGAAGAATAACAGTTCACAGTCTGATATTGTCGACCGTTGACCGCATTGCAAAGATGAAATCGGCGAAGCAAATTTTTCCGCGTGTGGTCAAGCACATCTGAAATTTCGTAGATGATTGTCGCAGCTATATTAAATCGAGCTACAAGTTCTTCGACTGTCGTGGCCGGTTTCATACGTATCCCCGAAATAAAAAATCAAGCAGCGTAAGGTAGAATGAACGAGGTTGTCATAACACAGGTTTTTCTCTCCCAATCAAACGATCTGGGAATGTTTCATTTAGGTAAGTCTGCATATTCCTGTCAAAATGTGCAGGTGCACTGTCATACTGAAATCACATCTGCTGTCTTATGTTCAAGGGCACATGTTCTATCAATTTTGGGAGAAAATTACGTAAAAATAAAAGATACGTACTCCCACACAGGCAGGCCGGTAATAAATAAGATCCTACCACAATTTTACTTAAACACCATACCACACCAAATTTCTGCTGCTGATCGTTTACTAGAGTTGCATGTGGATTTTTACGCCACACACATGATAGTTTCAAGATGGTCTCTGATCATTCGACGTACGCTGTCTTCAAGTTCAGCTGTCTATATGGGGCTATTTCCTCCGATTTCACGTACGAGAAACTGAAGGGACCCCTCTCTCGAAGTCGAATATGGAGGCATGGAAAAATACAAGGAAAGTTACTCTCTTTTCCGGGCGACGGTCACGATATAAACGCCTCGCCTCTGGGCTATTGCCCCTTGCTACTCCATAAATGAGTTGCATATCTGCCAGCTCGTGGACAGGGTAATCTTCCATTGCGCAGGCGTGTACAGGTTAACACAATCAATTTTACTTAAACACCAACGTCTACACTTTTACACGACCTTAAATACCTGGACACAACCCTCTACCGTTGAACGCAACACTTCCCATTCTGTTATACGGCAATTACACGTGTAACAGTAGAGCATCTGACTATTTATATCACTCACAAGTTGCGTAGATGCTTATTACAACTCAGCCATGCTAATTGATGCCATTCCACAATAAAACTTCAAGACAGCCTTCTGCAAGCCACTCGCAATTAACACACAAGGGACGATAGTTCCGTAGGTATTCCTCCGTGTAGGTATTCCATACAGCTCTAAGGTACAAATGGTGATCAGAAAAATGGAAACACCTGAACGAAATTGCAACTTACCAGATTAATATGGTGTCGGGCCACCTTTCGCCTTCAGAACAGCCTTGATGCGACGTGGGATGGAGACATAGAGGTCGAGAATGGTAGCAAGTGGAATTTTACACCATTCCTCGTGCAGGGCATCAGCCAGTTCATTGAGAGAGGATGGAGTGGAAATCATCGCTGGAGTCGTGTTTCCAAGACGGACCACAGATGTTGAATTGTGTTGAGATCTGGGGATTGGGCGGGCCAGGGGAGGTGTTGAACTTAATCCCGATGTTCCTCAAACCACGCTGCAACAACGTCAACTGAGTGAATGGGTGCATTATCATCCTGGAAGATGGCGTCATTGTCCGGGAACAACATCCAGACCATAGGATGTAAGTGGTCTCCTAAAATTGCGACATAATTGTTGGCAGTGATTCGTCCGCTAAGTGTGACCACAGGACCCAATGAAAACCATGATATTGCAGCCCACAGCATCACCGAGCCTCCGCTATGTTTCACTGTTGGGCGGAGACACTGTAGATCATAAGCTTCTTTGGGCGTTCTCCACACATAAACACGGCCCGTGGTTGGGAATAGGGTGAAGGATGACTCATCCGACCATATCACACGTTTCCAGTCCTCAACGGTCCAAGTTGCATGGTCGCGGCACCATTTGCGGCGTGCGAAAGCGTTATGGTCCCTGATGAGCGGTTTGGCCCGTGCAACACGACCCCATAAGTTCATGTCATGTAATTCGCGGCGGACTGTGATTGTCGAAACAGGGTGGGGGAGATGCTGATTGAGTTCCTCCGTCACTTGCTCCGCAGTGGCACGACTGTTCTGCGTGACAATGCGCTTTAATACCCGGCGTGACCTGTCACTCATGATTTTCTTCCGCCCATTGTACCACTTCCCCGATGTTAGGGATGGTACCGAGACCGAGACCGAGACGGACTTTTACATACCGAGACGAGACCGAGATCGAGACAGACCTCTATAAAGTCTCGGTCTCGTCTCGAATATTGATAGTTATTTTGTCTTTACCCAAAATTTGTTTCGTTGGTGTGTGAGCTAATACGGGAACGGTTGACTGATGTACAGTGGCGTATTTAGGGGGTAGGTATGGGGCTCAAGCCCCTCCCGAAATATATTTATGATCATTTTTTCGCATTACACGTACAACACAAAGGTTTCTTACCCGTTCCTCAAGCCTCTCCCGAAACAAAATCCACTGCTGTTGTACATAATCTCCTCTCTCTCTCTCTCTCTCTCTCTCTCTCTCTCTCTCTCTCGATATATATATATAGGCGCAGATCTAGGATATGATAAAGGGAGGGGCTTGAGGGCCGGGAGGGGAGAGGAGGGACCATACTTTGCCTCTTTATCCAGTGTAAAGCAGGAATGAAGCTCATTTTATTCAGTGTATACCTGAGCGTTAACGGGGAATATAGCCCCTTGGATCCACGTATATATATATATATATATATATATATATATATATATATATATATATATATATATATATATATATATATATATATATATATATATATATATATATATATATATATATATATATATAACTTTTACTAGGTAAGGTAGGGTAAAAACGGATCCAAAATTTAACGAAATTCGTACAGCGAAAAAAAAATTGTTTATCCTTCATATTGCAGCAAAACTACAAAAATTAATAGAAAAGAAAACTAGAAAAGTTAAGAATCACTGTAAAGCAGGAATGAAGCTCATTTTATTCAGTGTATACCTGAGCGTTAACGGGGAATATAGCCCCTTGGATCCACATATATATATATATATATATATATATATATATATATATATATATATATATATATATATATATATATATATATATATAACTTTTACTAGGTAAGGTAGGGTAAAAACGGATCCAAAATTTAACGAAATTCGTACAGCGAAAAAAAAAATTGTTTATCCTTCATATTGCAGCAAAACTACAAAAATTAATAGAAAAGAAAACTAGAAAAGTTAAGAATCACTTCTTTTGCCGGGACAGAGAAAATAGATTCAGATAGCTCGAATTACCTATATACTTATATAATATGTGTGTCCATGTTTCGCAAGTAATTTTCAATCAATATAAAATTTCAGCGTAATGAACGCATGATTAGTTTTCTCTAATAAAGATAACATGCAGCGCTGAGAGCTCAGGAATAAGCTTAATCTATGTTACGACACTGAATATATGCTTATGTAATACATTACGACATTATGAACTTGTATAAGAAACAGAATGTACTTAAAGTGAGACGCACACTATACGAAGCATCGGACTTTGAATCTAACTTGTTTGGTGATCCAACCAGAGACCACAGACAGCAAAAATGAGTGTCGTAGCTTCCACCACAAGGTTAAGGAAGTGCCTGTTTTAAAGTGTCAATTAAACACTGAGATGTGAAACGGTAATAAAGCATTTGATCAATTTGAAACAAAATATATTGTAGTAATAATTTACTCTATTTGTTAAGATAATGACCGTTATATTCTGTTTTTAAAATGACAGTCAAAGCAGAATGTATTGGATAGTAACTGAGAAATTGTAAAATTTCAATTTCGGTACGATTAAATACATTCGTGTTGCTATACATTGCGTTATCCGTTAGGAGGTATTGAACAACTCTGTTTCAAAGGAAGGAAATAAACTACTGTATAGTACTGGAGTTAATTTAATAGATTTTAATTGTATAGGCAGTACTGAGGCTATATGAGACAAAGTCTATTACTGAAAGTGAAATATGTGTTACTATTAGGGTTTTATCCCAGGTATATTATACCCACACTGATGATTGAACCTGGAACACACGCATGGAAAGCATTAGCGATAGCAAATTAGCTACGAAGAGGTACATCATACCATAATTCTAAATCAAGAATGAAGGCAAAACATAAGAAGCGAAAACGACAGACTGTACGATAATAATACTTTCACAATTTTAATTTCACACTATTTATTTCGAGACTTTCGAGACGAGACCCGAGACGAGACCGAGACTTGGACTTCGAGACCGAGACCGAGATCGAGACAAGCATCTGCTGACCGAGACGGCGATTTTTGACTCGAGACGAGATCGAGACCGAGACCGCTACTTATCTACCGAGACGAGACCGAGACTGTACAAAGTCTCGTCTCGATACCATCCCTACCCGATGTAGTTTTCCCGTGTGTTGTGTAGGCCGTCATCACCTTCGACACTGTCCCACGCGACACACCTAACACAGTAGCCACTGCCGTCATACTCACTCCACATAACCGCGCACCAATAATTTGCCCTCTTTGAAAATCTGAGAGGTCTCACATTTTACACTACCTTCATCTGCTGCAGCCACTGGATACTGCTGTTCCACTGCGCTTGACGTAGTATGGAGACCGACCTAACACACCACCACCAGCGGTGCGGCGCTGCGGGCGCACGACACCACTGCCAACCCATACATCTGACGTGTTGCCAACTACAGGTGTTTCCTTTTTCTGATCACCATCTGTACATTAGAATGTCGAAAAAAGACTATCCTTTTTCTTAAATGTACTTTCAACGAGCTTCCTTTTAGAAAATTTCTCCAGCAATGACAAAATCAAAATGTAAGTGGTCTACACTAGGATAGTATTTTGGTATATTCACAATAGCAATGAAGTTCTTCATAGCTCAGGGAAAAGTTGAGGTTTGCCAACTCGAAGGAAGGGGAAAACGCCATCAAAAGCATTCCTGGGAGAAGATTCACCTAACGGATAAATCAAGTATACTGTTCCAGCGCACTTCTTGGTATCCTTATGCAACGTGTAAAACATCCCTTGTTTCTCCACTTTTGTTGCTTCTGTGCACAGAAGTACCATATTCCACGAAATTACATATTACGAGGAGGAAACCGTTTAATGCAGCTTACTTTTGCCCCATATGTATTCACACAATATTTGGAATCCCTGGGTCATGTGGAGAATTCTTTATAATCAAGTGTGCAGGCGGGACATAGAGCCCGGTTCCTCTATTTACACTTAGAATTCTTTTCCTTTGCTTCAAGAGAGCTTGGTTTCTCCTTTATACCAGCGTTAGGGTCGAGTCGAGACAAATCTGGTGCGTAGTTTCGAGTATTCTCTTCAAGTATCTTGCATAGATAATATAGGTTATCAATGATACTAGTACTACTACTAGTACAACTTTTATTATTATTATTAATTAATAATAATTATAATTATAATTATAACAACACTGTGATTAAACATGAAACGCGGTCTGTATTTGAATACTAAAAAACTAGTTGATTGCTAACCTCGGTAGTAGTGAATTCTAGGAGTCAAGGATATTGTTCACGAGCTTGTGAATTTGGGTTGAGGGTTTAGGTTGAGTATTCGGGCTCAAGCCAAACATTGTTAAAAGTTATAGGGCACTGGCCAAATATCTTCAAAACTGTTCGCCCCGAGTTTACAATTGTCAACAACTTGAGCAGCTCGGCTCACAGCGCACTCACTATCGACCCGAACCGAGAAGTGAGCCGAGCCAACAGCTCACCGAACCGAGTCAACTAGAGCCTTCGGCCCAGATGAGCCGAACCGAGCAGATGGCTCATCCCAACCAAGCCAGCTCGAGCCGATGGTTCACCCCAAGCGAGCCGGCTCGAGCCATCGGCTCAGTTATTACTTCCCAACTGAGCTTCTTATTAAAAAAATCTCTTTTGGTCTCGATATCGAGACGAGAAGACATGCGAGCAGTGTTTCCTCTAGTGAGCAACATTAAAAGTATTCCATATTACTACTTAGCTTACATTTCTCATGGCTATCGCTTTCTATTGTAATCAGGCCATGATTTCAAAACGAATTAAAACGTAATAATAATAATAATAATAATAATAATAATAATAATAATAAATATAAGTATTCCATACATATAGAAATGCTTTTGACCAAGCACACAAGAAATTATATTTTGTCCATTTAGCACTATCATTCTTTTGTCACTCACAATTATTAATATTCATATAGTAAATATCTTATAATTCTTATATTTTAAAATCAATTGACAGGGCTCTGATTGCTTTTATGAGATATAAATCTTTGGTTTTATAGATCCTACGCAGTGGCGATGATCGTGCGTCGTTTCGGTCCTATGCCGTTTCGGTCCTGCGCCGTGTCGATCCTGTGCCATTTCGATCCTGTGCCGTGTCGATCCTGTGCCGTTTCGTTCCTATGCCGTGTCGATCCTGTGCCGTTTCGGTCCTATGCCGTGTCGGCTCTATGCCGTTTCGATCGTACGTATTCTATGCATATAACTTGCACAGGCATAGAATCGACAGGAGTTTATAATTTGTAAGAGCAAAGATTAAACAGATAATAAAAATATTATTTTTTTAGGCACATGATTAAAAGTTAAATTATTTCAGAGCAGCGGCGTGAGAGCAAAACGGCACAGGACCGAAACGGCATAGGACCGAAATGGCACAGGATCGACACGGCACAGAACCGAAACAGGTTTCTGAGCTGAATTGTCGGTCGTATGCCGTGTCGATCCTGTGCCGTGTCGATCCTGTGCCGCATCCCCATTACTTTGACAGTTTTGGTTCGGGAGGGATTTTCCCTTAAAACTCTTACTCTTTTCCCTTCTTTGATTTTGATCTTTGAAGAGTCTTTGAAGAACCTTTCCTAATATTAGTACAGTAAATAGTTTGTTTCCACCCCCAGTTATCCTCAGACAACTGTCCTTAAGTATTCTTATTTATCAAGTAATATAAATCTCTATTTTCAATTAACAGAAGTAAAATTATACGTATCACATTTACATTAGCCACCAAAATCTAGTTTGTTTTTAACCAGGTAGCTCAATCGGAACGGAAATGACGTGTTCTTGCACCAGCGTATTTTCTTTTTTTCTTTTTCGCCCTCCAATTTTTTCGCCTCCAAATCTTTTGCGTCTTAGGCACGTGCCTAAACGGAAAAGCGGCCCTGACTACTGACAAGGGTTCATACACACGCCAATAGGTATCGTTGAAATGATGTATCATCAATCATCAAACAAAGCGTAACGTTAATTTCTGTTCATTAGTTATCTGTTTATTGTGAAGCAGAATTCCTCAATAAATTTGTCTCGATGTCAACAAGACAATGAATTTTCGTATCCTGCTAACCCTTTCTGCCCAAACCCGCACAATCGTGAAGGTAGCTTTTCTGTATTACACAAGCGAGAAATTTTCATTTTTCACGCTCACTACAACTTCAAAACACGCACTATTGTGCGGGTCCACTTTCTCAGAACCTACGATGGACCTTCGCATTGTTTTAATAAATATGTTCTATACATGTTTTATGTAGTATGGAAAAACCGGTTTTATGAAAATAACCTAAAAATTTCTACTTCCGTGCGGAAAGAGATAAGCTGGTATGAACAACGATGTTTATTTTAAAAAATGATTCCAATAAACATACTGTAGTTTTGTATGGACACAGTGTCTTTTATTTGAAAATTCTGAAAAATCAATAGTGTACTCAGACTTTTAACAATGTCTGTATATTTCACTCATATTGATTGGGACAGCGTCGAAGGTTTTGCTTTTGGTTATTTTACTTATTGCACATATTTCTTTACTTGTTTTCTGCCTAGAAGGATTGGCGGGATATCAAAATGTATACATAAAATGAGATTAGAAATATCTGGGACAAGGGATGTTAGTGTCAAATCCATAGTTTTCCTGCATCGCTGAGATGAATAGTAACACTCCCGACGCCGTCCAAGCTCAAGTTTAGTCTTCATCGTTATGTGGGTGGGGTTGAAAAATAGCATTCGACCGATATTTGTGTCGAATCCATAGTTTTCGAGATCGCTAAACTGATCGGTGATAGTCCCGTTGATATTTAAGTCCAAGTTTAAGAAAGAAAATCCACATCAGCTGACTCTGGAAGTGCTGTTCCTTATTTATTTATTTCACTCATTCTTTATTTTCAAATATGATATATCGCATAAAACTTATCCTCCTCGTGCCAAGAATGGGTATTTCAGGTAGTTCGTATATAAAAAGTGTCAAGACTGTACAATTCCAATACCAACGAAATATATTCTGTAGTAGAGTACAGTTAAAAGATATCATGAAAATGTCTTGGTTCTAGAAGAATACATTTTTATTTTGTGCATAGATAAATTGTTGTTCGTGTATACTTTTTACTTCAAGCATATTAGGATAAAAGAAACAGATCTTTTTTTAAAACAATTTTATATAAACTTAAAGAGTGCTTTTTGCCCCAAAGACTATCTCCATTTATTCCCATTTGCACGTTTATCTACTTTGCTGACGTACGTGTGGTCTCGTCTACAGACAATAGGCTCTTTTAGCTTAAACGTGACTTTAGCGTATAAATATTACACACATTCTGGTAATTGGATTTTTTTTTTTTTTTTTTTTTTAAGTGGCGAGTGAGAAACAAGGTTAAATAAGTTTGTTTTTACGTTCTAGTCTTTGAGAAAGAAATAATAGATCTTTTCGATTAAGAATCATTTTAGTTCTCTTCGAAGTATCTATTAGTAACTTGGTTGAATGAAAACAGCATGAAACAGTGTAAGTCTTGAATTGGAAGTATTCTAGATTCGAATTTTAGACGTTGTATGCTGCTTCTTCTGCTTTTAGAGCCCAGTGGCTCTCTAGTAATGCAGGAGCGTAGGCAGGGAAGTTTGATCCGGCTCAAAGCTCAACCTTAGTCGAGGGATGCTACCTACTGGGAATGCTTTTATTTTCATAATGCGCGGAATAAAAGAAGCGAAGCAAAGTTGTATACACTTTCTGCTCTGTGAGGTAAATATAAAAACCTAAAACAAGGTGTTTAATCAAGAAATATTGGTATGATGAATAAATAAAAACTCACATTGTTAAGATGTTCCTTCTGCTCCATTTTAATCGCTCTTACGTGTGGGTTGTTTGCTGATGGCGGACATGATGGTTTATAAGTATATTTTCCCGTTTAACCACAGGGCATTATTTGGGGGTCAGAAAATGATATGTTCGTACAGCGGGAATCGGGGAACGATGAGCGCCGAATGTTGCTTAAGCTGCAATGTCATGAAGAAGAGGTTCATTTTAGCTCTAAAGCAGTGGTTCTCAAACTTTCCGACAACGTGGATCCCCTGTTCAGACGGAAAGTGATCTGTGGACCACCTTGCAATGCTATCTGAAATTTCATATGGTTTTAAAAATATATATACTAATTAGAATTACCATTGACAAGAAAAATGATGCAATAAGTAATTTATTCTAAAGATACATGGTTGGTTCCTAGTAAACGAAATTTCAATTGAAAATGCAGTAACTTTCAAGACAGAAAAATCAATGTATTTTTTTAAAAGGAAATTTACTTGATAAACAATGTTCTCAAATGTGGGAAATGTGTTCATTAATGTGAGGAATGAAATTCTTTCTGTTTTTTAATTATTGTATTAAAATCATCTGGAATAAATTTTATCACCATCAATCTTAGGTCAGATTCCACATTAAAACGATTTCGCTTTAAGGTTTTAATACTGCAAAGAGCAGAAAAGGTCTGCTCACATACGTAAGTGGTAGGGAAAGGCATCAAATGTTGCAATGTATTTTTAGACAACTCTTCATACACACAGAGCACACGCAACCAAAACTACAAAGTTCATTTTCTTTGAAAACGTTTTTCCATGAAGTATCGCTGGATAGTTCCAATAGCTGTTCTTGTACTGTGTTAAAGAGATTCATATCTTGTATCATGTCATGGATTTCTACATTAGTGAAAGGATTTTCAATCCAACCGTTAGCAGGTTGTGGGACAGGGAAATATTCTTGAAAACTTGCAGATAATGCTTTCAAGTGTCCTACAAGCAGTCTGCGAATTAGATAATCTATATTGGGGGGGAAGATAAAATTAGGCCAAAGGACATAGTCTGAAGGTTCAAATTTCAAAATGAGACAATAAATGCCTTACCCCTCATATATATAAATATATATATATATATATATATATATATATATAGGGTGGTCCAGCCAGTAATGGGCACAGGTCCAGTAATGAGCTCTAGCTATGGTTTTTCGATGAGAAGTTTTCTATTTCAACAAGTACATGGAAAGCAATGCTCGGAATTTGAACATTGATTAGTCAGTTCTGCCCCATCTTTTTATTTAGCACGTCTGTCATTCGATTGTGTGTTGGTGTGAGAGAGAAGAAGGTGACCTGGAACAATTTGCGTGTTTTGCTTGTTTTCGGAAATTTTTCAAGTTCGAAGAAGATTATTTCAGAAGAATATTAAAGTTACTATTGTTAAAGGTAGGTGAAATACATTGTTTTACTTTATTTATGAAAGTCTTAATATGTGATTAAACGTAGAATTTCAAGTGTAGAACCAATCGTGTGCCGTCTGACCTGGGGTGCTCATTACTGGATGGCTATTTTATCTCCTGACAAGTAATGAGCCCCCCATGCTCACTTCTGGTTCAAATGCTTGGCATGCTAATAAGGCACAGAATTGTTTGAAAATGCATCATAATGTGATCCTTATTTGCCTACGAAATATCAAGGAAATAACCTAACTCCTTCCAGTATTGGGCATGGGGATGCTCATTTCTGGTCGAGAGGTGCCCATTACTGGTTTTCACTTATATTGAAGACGCAGGAGTTTTCTATTTCGAAACTTTAGGCCTAGAATAATATAGGCTAAATGTTTTGTTTTCCTTATATTATCATTACTAATTGTGGGTAATAGCTTTTCGCATAGCGCTGCAAGACCCAACTCATAGTCATAAATTTTTCTGTATAAAATTCTTTTTTCTCTCGTTATTTTGTAGAGTATATTCATTACTATGGCTAATGAGCACAGAAAACTAAAAGATTAATTTGTTTTTAATTATTCATATCTTTAACTAGTTGTCATAAAGTGCCCATGTAATTGAAATAAGAATAGCTTTTATTAGTATGTAAATAAATCCTAAATTGTTTTCTTAATTTTTTTCCAGGATTATTTTGGATCCCCAACTTTGACGATGGAAGGCACTAAGAAACATAAATCCTTAAATTACACCATTGAACAATTACAACCAGCGTTATCAGCTATCGATTTAGGAATGAGCTTTAAAAAACTTAGCACAGAATTCAATGTTCCTAGTGCAACATTACAGAGGAACTTAAGCAGCCTACCGAAAATCAGTTAGAAAGATGGATCCTTCTACTATCCTTACACATGCTGAAGAGGGAGCTTTAGAAAAGTGTATTTTAAAAATGGCAATATTTGTGTTCCCAATCAGAAAAGAAGAACTTCTTGACATAGTTAAAAGTCTTAGATGACGATGGAGAAAATCCTTTCAATAACAACAGACCTAGTTGTAAGGCGGCAGGTATATTTCCCTTTGATGCAAATGCCGTAGATTATACGAAGTGCATGGATGTAAGACAAAATCTTCAGGAAAATACAGAACAGGAAACAGTTCGTGCCCAAGGACTGAAAACACTCATTCCTTCACGAACTGGAGAGTAAAATTGATATGGAACTATTGGAGTAGTTATATGCAGAGAAGGAAAATACGGTACTGAATGGAAAGAACTTGTTCTAAGAACTTGTTGGTTGTGTGGAAATCATTCTACAATAACGTGAAGCGCCAAGAAGAGAAGAATGAACAGTCGATACTTATGGTCCTGATCCTGATGTTCCAAGTTGTTCATCAATGCTAGTGTTGAAGAAGTAATTCCTAAAGAACATTCCGAAAGTTCCCCGAACACAGAAGATCCTATGCGTGTTAATATTGATAATAGGATGTCTCAAAGCAACAACGGAAAGTTCACATTCTCAGAGAGCAAGAAGAAATTATCGGAACACCAAGCGAGTGATGCCTTTGCAGTCCATCTTTTCTGGAAGGACTTGAAGAAAGAAACTTCCCAGAAAACAAAGGCGCATAGGAGAATTCCAATGCCCAGTGCTGCGAGTTCTGAGAAGTGGCAGCAATACTACAAAGAAAAAGAATAGAATAAAAAGCTAAAAGTAACAAACCTCAAACTAAGAGTGATCCCAGTGTCATTTGCAATTCCGCAAATAAAGTGTTGATTGAAAGTGTAAAAGTTCGAGCCCTTCCTCAAAGGAAATCAAAGAAGTCGCTGTCAGAAAGTGATTTCTCGTGTGAACATTTACCAAGCCGGAGACACAGATCTCGAAGTTGACCGTGTTGAAGATATTGGGCCAGATGAAGATACCGGAAACTTGGTTAATATTAATGACTTTGTATTGGTTAGTGTTGACCGTGCTCACTCCAAGCAAGCAAGTGTTTCGTAGTGTCGGTAAATTCACGAGCATTGTAACCGTTAAAGATAACAACAACACAGGAAACACATCATTCCAATTTCAAGTAAAATTTCTGCCCTATGAGGCTGGTAATACGTTCAAATGGCCTTATCCTCAAGAAACAATAGAAGTGAAAGATTGTGATATTGAATTTACTTTGAATCAGCAATTTATTGATAAAAGGGGTAAATATGTGTTTGGAACGGAATTCCATGGGATTTACAATCATAAATAAAGCATCATTGATGATGCTCTTTTTCATACAATATTTTCAATAATTAGTTACTTCTATTTTATACAATTGTTCTGTTCTTTCCTTTAGCTTTTTGATAAGGGAAAAACTTTGGTGGAGAAACTGAGAAATATCCAAGCAGAACCTGTTTTTTTCTACTCCACGCTATACTTAAATGAGTAATATTTTGTAAGCTCTAGTAAAACAATTTAGGAACCTTTACACAAATATATAAATCTACATTAAATTTAAAGGTGCTCATTACTGGCATTGAACGTGTCCATTACTGGTATATGCAGTGCCCATTACTGGACTTTTAGTAGTTCTTTGGCTTTAGTTTCTACTGTGTCCAAATTACCTTCAAGAAACAAATCTTAAATAGCTGATCATGAAGAGGGATCACCAATATGTGCACAAGAAAACTTTTGTTGAAATACATTCAATATTTAGGTCTATAGAGCTAAATAATTTTACATCTTTCGAAAAAGTGCCCATTACTGGATGGGTCACCCTATATATATATATATATATATATATATATATATATATATATATATATATATATATATATATATATATATATATATATATATATATATATATGTGTGTGTGTGTGTGTGTGCGTGTGTGTGTGTGTGTGTGTATGTGTGTGTGTGTGACATCTGTAATAAATAAGAGATTTATTAATTTAATAAATCTACCGACAGTAACTATGCACATATATATTGTCTGACATACACACACCCCACTAAACCTTTCTGAACGTGTTTTAATGTTGTACTCACTCTTGTCCCCGTAGCTCTCTACGGTTTATTTAGTTAATAATTCGGCTTGAGCGATAGCCATGATCACAAGCATATGTTAATTTTTCCACTCATATTGAAAGCTTCCACTTTGCATTAATACATACAGGTTGCGAAAAGAAACCTACTTCAGTCTTGTGAAAACCACTAAAATTATCAGTTAAACCGGACATTTTTTTAAAAAAAGAAAATCTAGATATTAGCCTATCAAATAAGAAATGGATTGTTGCTGGCCCCGATTTCTCACATCAATGTCAAATCGAAGGCCAAATATTTAAAATCTCTCAATTCAAATTTCGAGCTTGTGCTTCTACTTCCCGCTAAAGCTGTGCTCATCACGACTTTTTTTCTCCAAATATCGATTCCGTGATGAGCACGGAAAGTCAACACTTAAAAATTACTTTACTGTTAGGTTGAAGATGATTTGATTCACTATGGGCTACGTTATTCAAATAAAGTAAAACATTACACTGAAGTTTTTCAGACAACATTAATTGCGTGGACAGCAAACTGTAGAGCGAAAAGATGGAAAAATGAAGGGTTAACTAAAAAAAAAAAAAAAAAAAACCGCTCCAGTTGAAATGCTTATAGACACGGACAATGACACGGAGAACCAGTCGTATTAACAAATGCTGAAACAAATCTTGAATTATTCGCTTATTCACCTAAAAATCACCTTCATTAACATGTCTGCTCACTAGGAGCGTATCCCCCAGCGTGTACGTTAACATATACCTACGAGAGAATACCTATATCTCAGATTTTGAGTACAGTTTCAAAAGTTCATTTCCGTAAACTGTAAAAGTAGTGATTACTATGCTAATTATCACAAATTAAATGCAACTTTTGAGTTGCATACACACAACCTACTAGGGAATGAAGACCATGTGCTAACAAAGAGTACACTGGAAAATGAAATGAAATGAAATGAAATCTTTGAGTTTTACGTCCCACGGTTATGCCGGTTAGGCTAAAGGAGACGGTGATGATCAGTAATGAATGAAATGGTGGAATGAAGAAAGTGGGAGGAAACGGGAGAACCCCGAGAAAACCCACGCACACGGTGTTTGTCCACCACAAAGTTCACTTGGCGGGGGCTGGGATCGAACCCGGGACCCCAAGCACCAGAGGTGAACGCTCTACCACTGAGCCACCGCGGCCCCTCACTGGAAAATGAAATAACATGTTATAACAAAAATTAAAATAAGATGATAATCGATACAAATATAGAGGATGAATATGACATATCCGAACTTCGCCAAGTATGGTAGAAGAAGCTATTTGTTTACTTCTTGGCCAACCGCTAAGAACATTTATAAATCTATATGTGGCTTTGTTATACGCAATTAGTACATTCAAATTCACAAACGATGACGAACTGAAGGGTACGAAGGTACAGTTGCAAGTAACAACCGTAGTCATAATAATATAGTTCTACTAAACAACGTTGAAAATAGTGGGTAATTAGGTGGTAAGTAGAAATGACCAAAACTGAACAGTTTACATCGATCATTTCGAAATACAGCTAGAAGATTAAATTTACAAGAAATAACAAAAATCAGTGAAATTTGGAGTTATACTAAGCATAGTTTGAGGGGGAAAGCGAGCATCCCCGGTGGGGATAATTCAGCTGACTTCTTTGGGGGGGAACAAAATGTGATTGAGGGGGAAAATCCCCCTCATCCCCCCGGTAATTCGCTCCCTGCCTACAAGTGTTTTGTGCATTTCCACAAAGAGTTTTTCACCTGAAGAATCAATGAAATCCTTGAGCACTGGAAATGATGAATAGTGGTTGTTTTGTATTCGTACTGTCCACAGCTGTAGTTTCTTAATTTTAAAAATACTTCTTGCATAACAGTTGTGAGTTTCATTTTATTGTAACATCTTTTTTTTTTATTATTTTTAGGCGTCGCGGACCCCTGGCTAGGTCCACGGACCCCACTTTGAGAATTACTGCTCTAGAGGATAGGATCAAAAGATTAAAATTGTTTGCAAAGTATGTCAAAACCTATCTGCAAGGACAACATGACAATTATATGCGAGTCATGCAATATGGAATTTTAAAGTGCAAAACAACCTTGTTTTGTCTATATATTTTACACAAAATAATTGTTATAAGTATATAAAAAAGTTATAATTATAACTATTGTAAATCATAGAAATAAGTAGAGATCTCCCAGACCCCAAGTATACTGTTATTTCTTTGTTCCCATCCTAATGTCTAGAAACAAATATCAACTTCTGATCTCTAGACGGATTCAAAGAGAAATAGCGATAATATTACAATAAATGTTATAAGTTTGTCAATTTATATTTAACACCTTTGTGCTTTGAGCTGCTATATCCATAAACTGAACAGAATACTTACGTAACTTGAAATTTGTTTTCGGGGTGCCGGGACGAATATGCCGATTTCGGACGTATAGCAACCGTACCTTAGTGCCGTTTTTTCCATTTTCTTTATTCCGCTGTTTTTCTATTCTCGTTCATCTTTTTTATTGATTGTTATTTTCTTTAGTGTACCGGTACAACAGGATATAATTGTAGGATGTTAAGTTCAGAGCTCATTATTTTTATGTTTTATTATGAACTGAAATAAAATGTCCATACGAGAAAAAATATTTTTCGACATTAGGCCCTATCGTCTATTTCATTTGAACTTTATTAGCTATTAATCCATATATTTTATCGTGTTTATTATCGACAGAAAGGAAGAATTAAATTGAATACTAACTTGCTTTATGTCAACAAAGTTGCTTATCAATCAGTGAAAACAGTCCAATTTTCAAGCCCTTTAATCCACCCATTCATGTTAAAGAATTATTAAAATCATAATGACTCTCCTACGCGCGGGGTACATTTAATTCAGTTAGAAATTATTAATAATAATTGTGCGGCTGTATGCATCTATAGACATGCTGTAGACATTTCTCAGCCTTCTCCATGTTTTTTTATTATTTTTTTATTTTTTTATTTTTATTTTTATTATTTATTTATTTTATGCTAGGCGATTGTTGTGTTGTGAAACAACAATGGTTTGACACCTTGCAGTTGGGTTCGTACACTTTGTAGTAGACAACACCTCAGAGTATTTCCACTATTTTGATCAGTCTATCAAATCTTCCAACATAATTTATTTTTATCAATTATTTTTTTCCCCTTTAGACTGGACATGGAGCGATAAACTTTATATTTTGTTTCCCATTTACTCGTGTGAAATCACCTTCCCTTCTCATCCTAGTTATCCGTGATTTGTTCCCGAATGCACTCTACAGCTATGCAGTCGGGGGCTCAGAAACTGGAGAAAGTTGATATTCACTGAATTTGGTGTGGAGGTGTAGCTGACTACCTCAATGCATGTCCCTTGGTCGTGGTAGTCAAGAGAAGAAAGCGTTTAGATCAGTTGTTCAAACGTATTACTATGTAAGACCAACGAATATGATGAACCTGTACTTCAACAACCATTAAATGTCAAAATAAGCTTGTAGTTTTGAACTCTTGTGGTTACGTTAAATAGCACGACAGGACTAAAGACATACATATAAAAATAAAACTAAAGACGAAAGACATATGTAGCGTAACCCAATTGTAAAATCTCAACAGTACAACACTATTTCCCTCGAAATTGTGTTACATTGTATGTATGTATAACGCGGTTTCAACATGAGTACGACACTTCATTATACATTATGTGCGCCATAGTCTTCATTCAGCACAAAAAAGCTCTATAAAACCACATTTATAGCAGCAATCTATATCACGCCAGCTTTGTTATTGGTCTGTATGTTATATTTGGATGTGTATGTTATATTTGGATACAGAGCTATATAAAACTTTCTGCATTCACAGATTTAATATGCGCAAATTAAACATATATAACTACACGGCAAAAATGTCAGACTATTATTTATATAAGATCCAGTTTCTTCTTGACCTTTGATCAGAAGTTTTACACAATTTGGTTAAATTGCTTTCATCGATTTACGTATTCAAAAGATTCAATTTATAATCACAGAATTGTATATTTATAAGACTACATAATTGTACTAAAACATTAAATGAAATACAAATTTGAAAATATTTACACATAAGTGTCGGAAGAGAATTTGGATGACTCATTTACACATAAATCACCTTTTCAAAAATAAACAAAAAATCAGAAAAGAAAATTTTACCAAGATACAGTAGTAGTGACCTGCACGGGTCGGGCTCGATCAGAGGCCCTCAACGCGGTGCGGCCTTGGGACAGGACTTGGGTGGACCAGCTTTGCTCTTTCTTTGGGGCAGGCTGACACTGCTTTCTCTTCAGGTCAGGCCGTGCTCGAGCCGATTAAATGCAGTTCTTTAATAATTATTATTGACTTTCGTTAAACGATAAATGAAATAAAATCAAACGTTGAAGTTTGTGCGCACGCAGATGAAGTAAAAGGTGTTACAAACAATGCAATGTTTGCAGTTGCAGTTGCTTAGCGGTGACTTGCTTATGGGGCCAAGCCGGCCTTGGGCCAATAATCTTTAAAACGTACGGGACAGGCCGGAGTAGGGTCAAATCTAAAAATTGCCTGCATGCTAGCAGCATCTATTAGCGTCAGGCAGCAAGTGTTAGCGCAAGTAACTATAGCGCATCTACTAGTATGACTGTTTACCGTTAAGAATTAGCGTGACGGAAGATGTTTCTGTTTCGTAAATAGGATTCATCCCCCATCAAATGCTGAATGTCGTGAAAAAATAAAGTTTTTTTCTTTCTTTTGGTAACTTTTGAGTTGTTTAAATATTACATTTTCACTGTTACCTGAGGTAACAATTTCTCAACTCTTAGTGAGAATAATAATGTGGGTGGGAACAGAAAATTGCATTATTTCTTGTTAATATAGTAGTTGTAAAATGTTCTTTCAGACGATTTCTGTATAAGAAAGTAAAATGATTTTTAAAGTATCAAAATATGAAGTAGAGGCGTGTCGTCCATAGAAACAGTGGGAGTGCAGCTTACCACGAGTAAACAGAATATCACATTAAAATAAATAATGCAATGATGATTTAAGAATAATGTAAAATAGTAAGAATAATGTTTTACATATTAAGAACAATGCATTAAAAATAGCATCTTTCCCAAAGTAGAAAACCACGCTACGCCACTTATCATGAGCAAACGGATAACTTTCTCTGGTGAGACTATGGGTAATTTATATGTATAAGAAATTTGAGGATGATATTTCTAGATCTGCAATCTCTCCAAAGGTTGATGTTCACTTGACCAGTCCAGTGGTGTATGCAGAAATTTGTGAAGGAGGTTCAAGCTCCCAAGCTCAAAATTATAATTTCAAGGGTTTGTAGTCATATTACAAAATAAACCAACTTTTCTTATTAGCACTACAACTATGAAAAGTCCATTAGGAGCATGTGCAGAAAACAACCGAGTCAAATTTGTACACTATTACAAAGGGTTAGCTACCTGACATAGTCACTAGGAGCCACGAAGACTGACTTATTTTTCCTGTAGTGTCACCAGTAGGTTGTGTCGTTCAAGAGGAAAAAGGTTGGTTTTGGCGCAAACTATATCCTAACAGCACAATTACATAGCAGGTATATGCCTATCATGTTCCCTCAGGTACATGGGAATGTGTCCAGTATGTGCCTTATGTACCTCTGAGAGAGAAATCACATGGATGGCAAGTGATAGTCACAGCCTATGTCCGTCCCTAGGCACATGCCTGTCATGTACCTGGGGAACATGCCTAGTATGTTCTAGGTATGTTTTACATGCCGTAAGCGTCAATGAACCACAAAATTACTCCCCCAAAATATGTTACTGCCTATATGAGTAATGTGTTTACATTTAGGTGAGTCTAAAAAACACTTTAAACAAGTAAAAAATATGCATCCCAGGGTGGGCGCGAACTGCCAACCTCTGGACTTCTAGCCGCTTGTTATTCTGACTTGACCACGAAGGAGATGGAGAAAACGTCGCTTGTAGAGGGATAAATTGTTGAAGTCTTTTGAATTTGGCTAATCATGGTGCTCCTTTAACCGCGTATATTCGACGATAACCGTTTGGGATCAGATAAAGTCTGCTCGCCATGTAATTTTATAACAAAATGACGAGTGTCTAGTTCCTAGAATATGACAGATATGTCTCAAGTGACGACATAAAACAAAGACTGTTAGAGTGCGAAACTGAGCCAGGTATATAAATGCTATATTTGTGGTACATCGTTGCAAATATCAATTAGGTGCAACAAGTACCTAACACTGTAGGTAGCTGAAGTACATACTTAGCACATGAATATCATATGTGCCAAGTGTCGGGTACCTAAAAAGTAGCTGGGGCACCTAAATGGTACATGCCTAGCACATCTTGTGCTGTTAAGGTACATATGTGATTAGGTCAATCTTTGTTTGTTGCATAACTTCTTGCTCAAAGGGGTGTTAAAAACCCCCAAAACCCCCGCACGGTCACATAGTCGTTAAGGCATCTACGTAACAACCTGTATACTCACGTTCTACTCTCGTCTAAATCACGACCTTCGGAAAAAGTCTTATCCAAATGTGACTCTTGGATTCACCCAACCTAGGTTAGCCCACGATACACTTTTCCAAGAGAAACATTCACACTTTCCGAGACGAACATCACTTTCATGATATTTGTTCGAGATTACACAGCCTCAACGCTTGTATCGAGACTGCTGATACACTGGATCACAATCCGTATAAAATTCTGTCGTACGAACACTATGAATTAAAAAAAAAAAAATTCATAATCGCTACTACATTACTTCCTTTCTATTCGTATGATTGGTTATGTTTCTATCCTAGTAACAGTAGTTTTTATATTAATGTTACGTATATCTGTTGTTATTATTATGTTGTCACTATTATTATTATTATTATTGTTGGATGTTGATAATAATAAACACCTAGCCTAACCTTTGAAACCAGTACGACTAATTCCAACTAGATAAAATAAAATAAATTTCGTAATTTATTACAATAGCTTCTGTTTATCCTAAGATACAACTTTTGTTAGATGTTGCTACAAAAGCAATGACAGACAGAGTTGTAAATGTTACGTAGTACATGTGTATATTAACCCATTAGTGATTCCGTACTTTATATATATATATATATATATATATATATATATATGTGTGTGTGTGTGTGTGTGTGTAAACATTGGTCAGGTACTTAGTACTCGGTTATGCTATCTTAACGAACTCCACATTAGAACTCACGTGAGAAAAATCCAATGTTACTTACGCAATGCTAAGCAAACGCAACAGTTCTTTTCGTCATACTAGCTCGTGGACAAATAAATATATATAGTATATAAAATAGCTATATATAAATATACAAAATCTTAAAGTCATCCTTTATATTGACTGCTAATGATTATAGATGCACACTTACAACTGTAATGCAATTTCTATTTTTAGTTTTATGTCAAACATAGTCAGTTATATCTCCGTACTTATCAATAAATTACATCATTCGACCACATAGCCTACTGCTCTTTGGACGTAATATGCAAATGACTCATGTTCCCCTGTCTTTAATATGGAAATAAGGCGTATTTATTTTCGATAAATTAATCTATAACATTTTACTCAGATGTCGCATAAGGCACCGTACGGAATTATGTTTGTTTATTAGTGTTGCCCACAAGGCAAGAAATTTGTCTCGAAACTGAAAGAGATGTCAGTGAAGTATCGTCCTGTCCTGAGAATTTGTTAATAATATATGGGTCACGGTTTATTTTTTTCCTGATTAGTAGAAAAACAAATCCATTTTCACCAGAGGCGCCTTTATTGGATAGACCTAGGTTTTTCTATTAAAAAAAAAAAAAAGAAAAGAAATACTGGATAAATGTTGAAAAGATAGGTTTAGTAAATACAATTTATGTTGTACTAGACGCACCTTTCAAGTTCAGTTTTATAATATTCAGTGCTATTCAAACTTTTCATTTTATTTTAGTCTAGTAGATAATTTACAATAATATATATTTTTAAATCTATATGTATGCATTAAACTAGTCAGAATGATTTTCTTAAGCTTTGTCAAAGTTCAAAATTTCTAAAGCTGCCCCTTTCTTTTACTGTTTTTTTTCCTTTTTTAAAACGATATCTAGTTTACAAAATGTTATAAAGCTTGATTAGCACATCTACAAAACTTCTTTTTTTTTAAAAAAAAAAAAAAGCAGAATTTTCATATTTAAATGTGATATACTCTATTAAAAGAATAGGCAATAAGATAATAAAATCTAATCTTGAATTTGCGAGACTGTAAGACCAATGCGAGAACTAAAGTGACTTTGCGAGTCGTGAGATGAGAACTAATCTGCGAGATGAGATGAGAATTACTTTTGAAATTTCGAGACGAGACGGAAACTTCTTCATTTCTCGTTTTCTGTCCGTTGTTTTGATGTGAAGGGAATGAATTTAGATTAAATTGCTCTAGTGAGTGTTGGGATACATCAAGAATTTTTGAAATACAAATGAAAAAGGAAAAAAGTGAATTTCGAATAAAACAAATGTATTGAGTTGGCTTCAATATTAAATACCTCAATTAAAAAGTCAGCGGTGCAAATCTGTCTTCAACATTTGGGGGACGGGTATATATATATATATATATATATATATATATATATATATATATATATATATATATATATATATATATATATATATATATATATATTAAGCGATGTCCAAAATATTTAAGAAAGTTGAAACACAATGCTGTGGAGGATCAGGGGACCAGAGTTGCCTTCAACGTTGAGAGGCGGGTAGATTTGATTCTTATTCTGGGGGAACACCAATTTCATCTCAGTTTCCTTTTTTTGGCAATCGAACAAAAATCATCACTTTTCTGCCCAAAACACATTTCAAATCGGATTATTGGGGGCAAAGTCACCCCCAGTTCCAAGATTGGAGGGGACATGTCTCCCTCATCCCCCCGGGATTTGCGCCAGTGTGAAAGGTGATATGAAGTTAGTTAGCATTTTAACTAATATAATCATTTTTAAACATGGAGGATTAATATAAATTCAATTACTTTTTATTTAGTGAAGTTTGCATAAGATTTCTCTTGTTCTAAAAAGTTTTGAAACCCTCTAACATTAGTAAAAAAAAAAAAAAAGAAAGAAAAAAAGAAAGAAAAGAAAAGTAAAAAGACATCTCTTTATATTTATTTGTAAGGATTGACGTAAGTTTACCTCTTCCCACGTATTCTTTATAAAAATACAGAAGATGTACGGTTTCATCATTTCACTTGGTCGGCCACGGTGAACGAAAGCTGAAACTAGTACTCTTCGTTTCATAAGTGGGTATGTCATCATTTATTTTATAAACTAAATAGATAAATAAGAAGAAATAAGACAAAAAAATGAGAAAAGATGTACAATATTCAAAACTAAAATAAATGTTTAAAAAAAATATAGTGAGTTAACGCCAAATTTAGAATTTGGAGCTAACAAAGTATTTATTATCTTTATTGGAAACAGAAATTAATTATTAGTTTTACATTTCATACTGATTCAATAGTGGAGCGCCTACCTCTAATGCTAGAGGACCTTGGTTCGATCCCAGACCAAGTCAGTTTGTGGTGGACAACATTATGTCTGTGAGTTTTCTCGGTGTTCTCCGATTTCCACCCACATTCCTATTCCAACAATTATCCATTTCTTTTAGCGTAGAGGATATAACCATGGGAGGTAAAACTAGAAATTTTTAATTTAATTCCAACACCAAGAAACTAATTCGAATATTGTCAAGACAGTTTTGGACTTGATCACCTTTTTTACAAATTCAATTGTTAATCATATAAGTAATAAATTTGATTTCACAGTGGAAACAAGATTAATAATCTAAGTGAGCGAAAGGTATCAGGAGCGTCATATTTAAATGAGCAGAAACAATTGTCACCGGAGTTCACTATTGAAAAACTGTGAAAAACTGTTTATATTGTTGAAGAATCTTGTTCCCTGCAAGCAAAACTTAATATGACGCTACTAAAAGAAACGCTGCAAAATGTTAAGAAATACAAAAGTTTTTCAAAGGACATTATTTTTAACACGTAGTCGTGCGAGCTCTTTAATGACTAAATGGTCTTCAATGTAGGAGATTCGAGTTCAACTCCCGGTAAGAATATGTCAGTTCCCACTTTAAGCTGTGGGATAATATATCAAATAGTTCCGTTACTACAAAAGGACGTCAAACTTATAAGAAACAAGTCAATATAGGAATGCTTACCACCTAAAAGGCAACTTGATACATCTGTATTAGGTACCTTACGGTCCTCTCCACTAGGCTGGTGGCTAGCACTTTCGCCTTTGGTGCATATGGTCCTAAGCTCAAGTCCCAGTGTAAAATTTGAACGAATTAAAGTGGTTAGAAGTCTATTTTAAACTGTAGATCCATTTCTCAAATAACCTCGGTGCTGAAAAGAGACGCTAGATTTAAAAAAAGTTAGGTGCATTAGCTTTAATTTCCCGATTGTTTACAATGGTAAGTACCATTTATGCTACAATAAAAGTAATATTGTAGTATTTTTGATGGAAAGGAGCACAAAGAAAGGAGCACAAAATGACACGAGCTATTATCAGTTACATTTAAAAATTAATTTAGTGATATTTCGGATAAAACGGCAAGCATTCTTCACATCCCTTTGGTACCGCTTGTGATGCAAAGAAATATTAATGTAAAGAAAAGTTACGCTACTTACCACTCTAACACAAGGAAACAAGTTGAAACGGTTGATAACTATCCTGTGGAGAAAACAGTTGATTGCCGATCCATTTCTGCTGTTGAAAATCTTCCCGGAACCTTTGTGTTTGTTTCTTACGAGTTCTCACTCTCTCGTGACTAGCGAAGGACTTTGAAACCTTGAACTTCTTCACTTCTTCCTTGCGCTCACAACGTTGGAAGGAATACTCATTGCACACTTTCTTATGCAATGCGTTTGGATCTTTCTTTTTATTTCTTTCTTTCATATACGTACTTCCCACGAGTATAATCTAGACAGATACGTCATAGCAAAATCGGGATAATGCCCTGTCTGACGCTACACAGCCAACGGCGACACTAAAGGGGGCAGGTGCTCCCAGTGGCATCATCTGTCCGATGCAACGACATTGCGCAAATTTTTCTAAAGATTAGATCGTTGATAATCTAAGTAATTTATGTCTTATTAACGAGGAGCAGAAAGTGCTGAAATTGCGCAAATTTCCGCCGCGACGTTGCCAACAACAGGATTTAAGGAATTGTGTGAAATTTTGCATCGAAATGAAATGTATAAAGCTATTCCTTTATGAGATATATTTTATTGCATTCTAATATTTACAAAGCAACATACTTATTTACAGAAATCCTACAGCTTTTAAAAATGTCATACGTGCCTTCTCATAGTTTCTCTGCGAATTCCTGAACTCAGCATACTTCCTCATGACAAACTCGCTCCTTTTGACTTCTGCTGGTCTTTGGGCCTTTGAAATTCCTTTTAATATGGACGTTATTTTCATGGCAGTTTCCGTTTGGATCTCTAACAAAGCAGAAATCACCGTATGAATATCAGGAGCAGGGAAGTAAAATTGACTATTATAATGTCTGTGAAAAGCTTCTGGTCCATTTGTCGTCCGACGCATCGTGGATGGTATAGACGCCCACATGACAGGTGGATACCTAAAATTAATAAAATAAAAAGATCCTTAGTTCATGCACACAATTATTGACAATTTATATAAAACACTAAAACATTTATAACACTAGATTCAAGAAATATTTATAGTCTTGGTCCGTAATTTGTTTACAACTATCAAAACCTGCATTTTAATCTACGTCTTACATGAAGACAGAAGAAAATTTCACTATAATTAAGTTGCATTGAGAGAAAATACCATATCAGCACAACCATTAATGTTGTGTTCAAACTAGGACAACAGTTTTTGCAGTATTAAGAGTTATTGAAGCATGTGCTACTATAGATGAAATTCAAAAGGAAGCTACTTACTTGCAACCGTCTTCTATGTAGTTTTCTAGGACGTAATCGGAAAATTTATGCCCTGTATCATCCGGCGTCATTGATATTAGTTGAGTAAAGGCATCTGATACTTCTGTTGGATGTAAATATGGCAACCCAAAAAATGCCTTTATCCATGAACCTGTAAGAAAAGCAATAATAATAATAATAATAATAATAATAATAATAATAATAATAATAATAATAATAATAATAATAATAATAATAATAATAATAATAATTTGTTAGAATAAGCAAGCATTGGGAAAGTAGTGAAATTGATGGATCTTACTGTTGGCTTTATAATTTCTTCATTTCGTACATTATTAGAACAGCAGTTTATTTGCTTTTAAGAATGGTGACTGAATTAAGATTCTTCAGTCAAACAGAATAAGATTCTATTTTCAACTGTATTCTGTATTAATATATAACAAAACAAAGTCCACATGGTATTATTAAATTAATAATAAAGAATAATAGAACATAATAATATCAATAATACCTAGTTCAGATTTTGGATCCATATATGCTTGTCGCAGATCATTGTCGGCTTGAATCCTCCGCCACCATGTTTGTCCCAAATGGAATCTGCAGCCACGAATGTCACAATTTGGAAACACATTCTTGATGGCTTCGTGAGCAGCTGTTTCAAAATCAACGTAAATGATTTTCAAGTCGAATCTACTGTCTAAGTTTCTTATCATCTTCCACATGGCCACATACGTATTCTTGTCTTTCTTCGGCAAAAATGCAAAACATAGAGGTAGATAATATCCATTTTTATATGCATGTATTGTATATAACTGTGTGAAATGCTTAGGAGCATAAGTGAAAGTTCCATCTGCAAATACTTCTAACCCGCTGAACTCACACAGAAAACTGAAAAGAAAATAAGATTAGTGTCAGAAAAGAAAATAGTAAACAAGACTGTAGTGTCATATCGTTAGGTGAAATGCTATGTTACGATATATTTTGTGAGAATCAAAAAAAAAAAAAAAAAAAACTATTTTACTATAATTTGGAAATAAGACGGAAAAAGGAACTTTTCTGTTCAAGCAACTACTTCCTATTCTACTTCTTGATGCTGTAAATGAAACTCATTTCAAAGTTAATGGTTATAAATGAAATTATACTTACTCGATATTTTTCTTACACGTGAAAAGAATTATATTAGCTTCATCATCAACAAAGATGAATCTTTCTCCGTCAATTGCTATATCATCCTGCTTCTGAACCATTTGCTGTATAGCCTCTACGGTGTTTCTGGGTAGACGAGGAGTCACCTTTCTTCGATTTTTATAAATAACGTCTCGGCATCTTTTAATTTCTTTATGATCAAGTGTGTCATGATGTTCCAATTTTGAAACTTCCTGCCTTATAATTTTATTTGGCTTCTCGTTCAATTGTTCAGTGGCTCGTCGCTTAGCTGTAATTGCTGTAATTGCTGAAGGATAGCTGTAATTGTTCCTAGATGTAAAGGTAAATCTTTTTATCCGCACCCTCTTCTCTTTCTCGCAAAAATTAACAAAATATCATCTCTTTATGACTTATAGTTCTCGAGATATGACTGCTTAAATATCTAGAAATTCGAACTTTTTTAGTCAGTATCACGGGAACGGTAAGTCATAGAGAGATGATATCAGTGTTAATCCCTAATAGAACATTAAACATTTTCGTACTGATATTAATTGATGGCCAGTTGCACAGTGGCCACCGGTTACTATTTGCTACCAAAATATTTACCACCCTTTTAGATATTGACCAACACCAATATGACCTCTCTATGACTTACGGTTCCTCAAATAATGCTCCTTAAATCTCTGGAAATCGGCCATTTTTGGCCAATATCATGGGAACGGTAATTCATAGAGAGACGATATTGGTCTTAATCAATACCTAAGAGGATGGTAAACACTTTGGTAGCAATATTAATTGGTGGCCATTGGCCAAACCAGAACTCTTTAAGTTCGTTGAAAACCGCGGCGAGACACAACATTCGACATGCTGCTTTAGAATTCTAACTGCATGTAGGAGGTACACGTAGATATAAGTTGCTGCATCACTCAAGGGGGCGAGCTTTCTTGCCAAGGGGCCCTATTTATCTCTAATACACTGACCACTCATTCTTGTAACAATTTATACGATAATACCTAGGTAATATATAACAAATGTTTCTCACAGCACCTAAGAACAACTAAGACGCAAATGCAAATCTAAGTATCATTTATAGAAAGGTGAAAGGATAGTTATTAAGATATGTGGTAGACACACCTGAAATATGTATACAAGTGCTTGTTTCTGATTGGCCAAAACTGGAAGATATAGACAAATCTTTATTTCTGATTGGTCGAACGTCTGTTCACGATATTTCAAGAGAACTTCTAGAAATATTTATATATATTGTTTATTTTATATATGTTTGTTTTCCTTACAGTATTTCAAAACTATTTGCTTTCAATAACTATATTCTTACAGTTTTAATCTTACAGTTAGATATGATACGGAAAATGAATGACTGGGACACATTCCCCAGTCACCCTCTCTAACGACGCCATTGCACACATATAATATAGATGACTGAAAATGCTATTGTTATCCATTACTTTGTATTTTTTTTTTTTTGTTAAAACGACTTGCATTTTGGTGACTGTTTTTATTAGTCGATATACTTATGGTAATGATGGCAACGTTGCACAAGATTTTTTTCGCAATTTCCAATTTTGTTGCCTGCTCATTAAGGCTTTATCTGTGTCAACAGATAAGCGTGGGAAAATTTGCGCAATGTCGGTGCACCCCATCTGTCATCCCCTGACTTCCCCTCCCCCCAGATATGTTGTATTGTAATGTAAGTCAAGTAATATAAAACTATTATTTTCGGCATACAAGAAAACATATCTTCCTATCACAAAGAAAATCATTTGCACCTCAAAGAAACTGAAGCGGGCGTTGTCACTGTACACAACACTCAGTGATGTAACTAAGAGGGGCAAACGAGATGTGTGCCCCGGGCTCCGGATTAGGGGGGCGCAAAACTTGGCAAAGGCAAAGAAAGGAGTTTTAGCAAACTAAAGATCATAAAAAAAAATAACTCAGAAACTTAGCAGGACAACAACGACCAGGCACGTAGCCAGGATTTCGTGAAAGGGGGGAGTCCGTGACATGAAATACTGTGGTCATCATACCAGGGGCTCCATCATTCTAAACTATTTTACTGGAACATATATTGGTTCGTTTAGCCAGTATTTCGTAACGGGGGGTGGGCGGGGGGCGTGACATGAAATTCTGAAAGCCCAGGAGCTCGACCAATCTAAACTACTTCACTATCAACATATATTGGTTTCCTAAGAATAAAATGAGGATACGTTCCGTTCGTAAGTATACCAAACAAACTATAAACTTTATAGTATAACAAACTATAAAGAAATCTCGAGTACAATAATAGAAAAGCGTATTGAAAAAGTTTATACAATATTTACGCCCTTCTTCTGTTTATTCAAATATAACAATTTTCCTTTCACTATGACCTCAAGTATTATGAAAGGTACATAATGACTGTTATAAAAAGTACATACTCAATAATGTCTTGTGAAATATTTTACAAGAGGCTGCCGAAAACATGAAAAAAATGAAATTTAAAGGTACAACGCTCCAAAACTATGGGAACTACCGTAGTCGGGTCAAGACTTCACTTAGGAACTATTATGTGTGCTATCCAAAATATATGTTTCAGAATCCTAAGGTACTCACGCAGCAATTTTTAGAGAGGGGGTTTGGCTACGGGCATTTAACTTGAAGTACTCACCAAGTACCTCTATAAAAATTGTTGCGGGAGTACAGTAGGATTCTGAAACATGGATATTTGGATAGTTCACATACTAGATCCAAAGTGAAGTCTTGACCCGACTATGGTAGGTCTCATAGTATTGGAGCTATGGACCTTTAAAGCTCGTTTTTTCATGTTTTCGGGAGCCTATAACTCTGAAAAGAAGCATTTGTGCACCCAGGTTGGTCTATACTTTTCATCTTATCTTGGTGTCAGGAATTTTTCGGAGAGGGGAGGAGACTTTTTTTTCTTCTGTAAGCATTCTTGCTTCTAGGTCGTCGAATTAAAGTATTTGAATTGAATCGAGTGCATTTTGATATGTCTGGGACGAGTTTACCCAAGGCTTCTTCTAGATCATTACTAACTACCCATCAATTCCTCTGACCACATACCAGATTTGGCATCATACTAGTATCATTGCAACTTTAGCAGTAATTTAATCTTGGTTGTCTCTCTTGCTTTGCACATAAAATATAGCACTAGTGAAAAAGTATGTTTTAGATCCTCTCTCTTTTTTTTCTTTCTCCTAAGTCCAAATTCTTTGAGATATATGGTAAATAGTGTTTAGAGGATCTCTCACATCTCATGTCGCTTAAGTATGTTACTAACCGCTATGTCACGGCCTAGCTATTCTCTGAAGGTCAGTGAAGCATTTTTTTTCTTCACGTATGTAGAATACCATTTCTCTCTTTCTGTTTCAAATAGGTACATATAAAACCACATATCATTTTTAAAAGAAAATGGGTTAAGTTCCACGGTGTAGAGTCACTTGCGCCCACACTTCTATACTTGTGGCCATGGAGAAAATTCCTGTTCAAGTGCGTTAGTAGCGACTATTGATGGTTATATATATTTAAAAAAAAAAAATACCTAAGATAGACGCATCATTTGCGACCATGTACTACTGTTAGGTTCAATTTGATTTCATTTGATTCATTATGAATCCACCTCAGTTAGATTTTTTTTTTTTTTTTTTTTTTTTTTTTTTTTTTTTTTTTTTGGAATAAGAATTAAAACGTAAATGTATAAAGAGTATTAAATATCGAACTTGAAGAACTGTTTTTTTTTTTCTTGATCCACCAGAATGTAGAATGTACAGAAAGTGGTTTATTGCTCAAGTATAAACGTTCCTACATGTGCATTAGTTTTGTAGTAAAAACTACTGTAATCAATTGTACACTATTGTGTCGTACCTGTAGTGTAAGGATCAACGTTTAGATTTCTTCTTTCAACTGCTACTATATAGTCATTCAGGGGATGACCGACAGTTGGGGAATACCGACACTTCTAAGCTTAAAGCGCTGTCAATTCTACCTGGAAGTGAAGGAGTTGGCGTAATCAGTACTAAGTGAAACTGTTGGGTGTATGGAATGTATATCTGTAAAAGTTTAAAAATGAGTAGAATAATTTGACGAGAAAGGTCTAAGTTTATGAGGTAAGCTGTAATTTTGTAGCATTTCATATCCATGAAAACATTTCTGTGTGCAACACTGAGGATTTTGTCAATTCCAAGTCTAAGATTTCAAAATATACATGGCTATAGCTACTTTTTAAATCCAAATTGTCTTACATTGATCTTACACTTTATTATACTTTAAATCAGTGGTCGAAGTGAAACGGTATGCGGTGGTATGCCATACCGTTTTTCAGTAATGAGCACATACCGTATCTGGTTTTCCAGTGATCAAGACAATATTTAAATATCCAGTATATTGAGTCAAAATTATAATAAAACATACCGTCTCTGCTTTTTTTTTTTCCCACTTCGAACACTGCTTTAAATTGTCAAAATGATACAGACATGTGTAGCTCCCTCCTTACCAAATCTCTGAAAAGATGTCCTTTTAATCTTTATTACAAATTTTAAAAATCCTGAATAAAAGGTACGGGCCACCTAGTGTTGTGAAGGCCTAGACAAAACCGGAAATTTCGGGTAAAAAATCAGTTTTTTACCGTTTTTCCCCGAGCTTGGAAAAAAACGGAAAATTTGGGAAAAATTGAAATTTTCGAATATTTTACTACATTATGCTTTTAAAATGAAAAATATTTTATATTTACTAGTTTACGGTTAAGCTCATCGAATGTTTATGTTTCTTGTATTAGAATAGGGAAAAGTTGTGTCAACAAATATATGTGTACCACTTCTTTAAAGTTAGCACCATGATAGAACGGAGTTATGGCTACAAAAGATACTAAAATTTAATCCTAGTTAGATTAATTAATATAGACACATTTAAATTATCTTAAGCAATCTTATGAAATTCCCGCTTTATGGCAGGGAAGTGTTAAAATAACGGGGCCAGAATCATTTTAGTTAATACCGGTATGTTAAAATCAAATCTTTCAGAAATATCGGCCAAAACCGGAAAATATAATTTAAAAACTATTTCTTCGCCTCATGTTTATCTTATTTGCTGTAACGTGTCTACAGCGTATACACAATGTGTTTCGCTAGCAGGAAAAGTACTTAAAGCAACAGGTTTTAATTTTACTTTTTAGTTTTCTGATTTCTGGTAAAAATCTCTTTATTATTTGTATATTTTTCGAACAACTTAAAAGGTTAAATGATCTTATTTACACATACATATACACCGTATAATGAGCAGCGATAAATATATTTAAAAATTTAACATGTGAAACTTCCGTTCGTTATTATTAAATACTAGCAAAATACCCGTTTCTCGCACCGGGAGAATAAGTTTCATTTTGGACATAAAGGCACCAAAACTGTCACCAATGAACTGGGACCCCAATAACTACGAATTCAACACTAATCAGTCATTTTCAATCACTTTTACATGTCACCCTTCCCGTTTCGGGGGATGGGGGCTGAATTTGGATTTAAACGGCATTCGAAGTGTCACTGTTCATCTCAGTTTCCCGAAAACTATGGATTTGACACTAATATCAGCCATTTTCGAACATTTTTATGTATCTATCCCTTCTCCCTCCCCAAGTTGCGGCGCTGAAATTTGGTTTAAATGGCATCGGAAGTGTTATTGTCGATTTGATTTAGTGTAATTTAATATCTTTTTCAGCATTAAGGCTATATGAAATTGAATCTATTATTTGAAGTGGTATTTGAGCAAATACTCACGCTTGTGCCTGAAGAAATTCTTCTGCGAAAGAAGCAATGCAATAAAAGATTAGTGAAGTTAAATTAACCTCCTTATTTAGATTATTACTTGAAGAGATCGACCATTTCAAATATCTGGCAAGTATCTTGACGAAAGACGCGTACTGCAATAGAGATCAGGTCAAAAATTGCCATACTCAAAGAAGTATTCAACAGGTAAAGGTCGCTCTTAACTAGTAGCCTTAAGAGAGGATGTCCGTGTTTGGGGTCAAAATTTTCGATTTTTGAAAAGAATCATTTTCAGAATCTGCAGTCTTTGAAGTTTCATTGCCGGAAATTTCATGTTCGTACGATATCAGATTCCCTTCGAGCAGTACATATTACTATGTACTTCCGTTGTATTTTCAGGCTTATCTTCAGTTTTCAGTTTGTTTGATCATCTCACTCTTCTGTAATGATGTAGTAAATATATTTTTGCTTTGTCGTTCCGAAAAGAATACACACTTCATTTTGCTTACCGGTACTGTTATTTCTGCCTTCACAGTTCTTTGTTTTCCTTATTAGTTTCTGCATAGGCGTGCCCACCAAAAATTTTCTGGGCGGACAGTACTCTTCCTCAACATTGTGCGCCAAATCTAAAGAAAGGCGCCAAATCTAAAAAAAAGTGTGTCATTGCACTGCCCTCGAATTTTCAAAATGTCACATAACGAATTAAAGTGCTGCAATTCAGGATAAATAAATCCTGTCAATGGTGATAACAGAATCTATTCCAACGACACGAAAAATCCTATTCATGGTACTATTGACAATATTTATTAAAATTAATGGGGTTTCCAGGGCAATTATTGATTTGTAGGTTTCATGACAGTGCAATGAACTTATGATCAGTGACAAAGCATATTATTCAAGCTTATGTTTTCATTTAAGATTTGTATTGTTTCCCACTTTGACACTGAAATTGGATCTTTAAGTGTCCTGTTAAGAAGCTTTAATCTCTGATAATAGGGTCTATCTCTAGCCATATGAGCCCAAGAAACGTAGATCATTTTTCAAAAAGCCTCAAAAGCCCAGCTGCTGATCCTAAAAATGGGTTGACAATTCCGTCAGTCTTCATGTTTTCCAACGTAAAGAGAATTTCTTTATAATGTTAAACAATTCCCATTATTAGACTGATTCTACAAATTCACCTAGTGGGACACAATGGTTTAATGTTTACAATGTTTGAGACGAGACCACCAGCATTAGCCTCGATCAGAGCAGAAAATCTTGACCTTATTGAAAGTGACTGCGAAAACAGTACTCCTAGTTCATGCACCCATTGCAAAGAACTTCTCACTACTTCTGACGCACTACAGGCACCCTTAGTCACAAGATTAGTACTGTGAGCTTCACAATGTACGTACAAGGCAAGAACTTGCTGTTTACACATAATAGATGGAACACTAATGTTTGCACCACTCGTATTTCCAGAGCCATCATAAATTAGTCCTCTGAGTTGAGCAATGGGAAGCTGGAGTCTCACCATTTCATCCAGAATAACTAAAGCTATAAACTCACCAGTATTTTTTTCATATACTGTAGAACACAAGAAAACTTTCATGAGGATCTTCATCAACTTACCTGGCACAAATACTTAATTGCTCTTCATCATTCACATCATGGGAACCATCATACACAATAGGGAACAGAGGATGGTTTTAAGATTTGATTTTGTTTCATATATGAAAAGCAATTTCTTGGCCCATGGTTTCGAGATTTCGTTCTGGATTTTAACATACAGGAAACCACCTCTATTCGTGTTTTCCTTTATCCAGCTCTTCAATTGTGGAAAATCTTCAGAGCGAAGGCTCATCAACTTAAAGAAATTCCTGAACTGGGAGTCATGTCCTCTAAATGCAAGTCCTTGTCTTGCAAGATAACGTATACTTGAGATTACATTTTCCAGGAATTACCTGGCTTTCAGTTGTTCATCTAAAATATGTCTGTTTAGTTGATTTTCTATTGGATTTTTTTCTCTGTATGTAGCGCAGTACAGCCAGTTCATGGCACTCTGAAGTTTCGTGTATACGGAATTTCCCTTTAGCCTTCTTCCAGTTGCAAAATCCTACAGTAGAGAAAGCATCTTCCATGGTTTTAGTAAGAACTTTAAAAAAAAAATGTTTTTCAAGATGTCTATACAGTAGAAACAGAAAATGACGTTAATGTTGTTTGTATCGACGTGCAACCACGGAAGGAACCAAGTTGGCACAAATTTCAATGTTCGACCTTTCAGAGACTGTTGTGGAAAATTTGTAGGTAACACTAAAGTTTAATTGGGCTTTGAAAATTTCGAAGGGTGGGGAGAATCTGATCCACTTGCTAGACGTGGAGATTGAGAGGTTTCTTCTATAGACATTGATGGTGATAGTGACCGATACGAGATTTGAATTTCCATTGTCACTTTCAGGTTGTAATCCATCAGCAAAACTATCATTTGAATTAATTTTTCTCTTCTTTTCTTCAATAATGGCACTGCTTTGACCCACGTGCTGTCTTCTTTTAATTTTCTTATGACAGATTGATCCATTTAAAAAAAAATAAAACAACACTAAACAGAAACAACAGATGAAAAACTTCATATCGTTATATTCACAGTAACACACATAAACACAATTGTCTAAATAACATTACTGTTGGAGAAAATACGCTACAAAACATGTCCTTTCAAAAACAGTGGGGCACTTGCGCACGCCCCAGTTGACGAAGTTCAACAGTACATTAGAAAGAACACGCAAAGAGACCTACGTTACCCGCACACGAAGAAAAAGGTCTTTTTAGGCAGGTTTTGAGTTATATTTCCGAAACTAAATACAGTGTCGTAAGTCTTCCATCGATTGTTAAGGTTGACGTAATAATGGTGGTATTTTTCCACGAAGCCGATACAGCAAGAGTCGGTATATTAAATTAAAAAAAAAAAAAAAAAATATCATTCCACGTTTTCTCTTTGTAATGCTATAAATGTAGAGGGAAAGGAATCTTTTTAGATACTTAGAAAGCGACTTTTTTCTTCCAGCTACCCCTTTCGTGGAAGACTAAAGAAAATCTCAAGCCCGAAATATTTGAAACTGAGCATGAAACTTTTGATAAGTACTAATTCGAATTTGAAATAATTTTGCCTTTGAAGCAAATTGTAAATCTTTCACAAAGCGGTAGTTGTTCAAAATAAAAAGAGACACTAAGAACTGCGTATTTTCAATTAGAATCTACTATTTTCATAAAGATACTAGCTGAGCCTGCGCTCACTATACAGAGCATCATTCACATATGAGCATGAATCTCCATGTCATTCCTCACAACATTTGTACATGTCCCTCTACAGATACAAGTGAAGGACGTCTTGATAAAAATCGGCAAGGGGTATCATAAAGGGGAGATTTTTTCGATTATTTTTTCAATATCTTGCACCGTTAGCAAGATTTGAGCCTACTTCCGGCTGGAGTTTCTAATTCATGTATGATCAGTGTTTTCTTTCTTCTTGCATGCAGTATACAATGAGCAAACACATTACACACGCAATGAATTATAATGTCAGTGATAAGCTATATGGTGTTCACTGGACCAAACACTCTAAACAATAAAGATTCATCTTACACTGGAAAATAGTTATGCTTCGTTTTTCATTATCATTTGACCATGAAACAAATGCCGGAGATATATACCAACCTCGTATACAAATGTGCGGTGTTGGAATGTATAACTCGTAGGATATGATGTTTTACTTTTTAAATTTTCAACACTTCCGTGTACTCCTAAAAAAAAATGTAATAAAGAAATAACGTCCATTTAAAAAGAATATTAAATTAGAACTCAATCTTCACAAAATTTGCAATCGATCAGTGAAAACGGCATCTTTTCAGAGTTTGTAGTTTCCGAGATATCATTGTTAAAAGAATTTGCGACAAATACTGTATATAAATAACCACAAACATATAAACTTTTCTTGACCACAAACCTGTAAACGTAGCATTTTAATATATAGATACTTCAAAATTTTCTTTTTGTTGCAAATGAATGTGTGCACGTTTTATGGTAGTTTTCGACGTAGCTAATACAGTGTCCCTACGTTCTGTACTTCATTTGTATACCCTGGTAATTGTTACAGAATTTTCTTCAATTAAACTTTAATTCCTTTCAATTCCAGGAATTATTAATTGACAATCGACGTTCCCAATCCAGTATTTCATCATTTTTCCCGAGATATTTGGGGAAGAATTCCTGCTATACAATTTTCTCGGGGGGACAATCCACTCCTAGAAAATTTCTGGGGGGACTCGTCCCCCTCATCCGCCCGGCTGGCACGCTCATGGTCTATGTTAGTAAATTTAGTCAATAGGAGGTAAATGTAGACTGAATTCTAAAGAAATTGATAGCTTACAGGTATATTATGGGAAAGCAATCAGGGAAAACGTTGAAAACCTTCAGTAGATTGAGAATGCAGTGTGAGCAACTAACTTTCATAAATATTCAACTGACTAGAAACCAACGCTAGTGATGAGCAAATGCAAGACCAAGACCAAGACCCGGGTGGTCTTGGTCTTAGTCTTGGTCTTGCACATCCAGTCTTGGTCTTGGTCTTGCACTGGAACCCTTGGTCTTGGTCTTGGTCTTGGTCTTGCACACCCAGTCTTGGTCTTGGTCTTAGTCTTGCATGCAAGAGTCTTGCAAGTCTTGCATTTAAGAAATCTTATGCTTTTCACCGGTAAATTTTACTCTGGATAAAAGGGATAATAAATTCTACAATGCGCCAATAGTAATGGAAATACAATGTATGTTTCTAAATGTAATATAGTTTACCTTCGTGTAAGTATGAAGATAGTGTAGGCTACAACATAAGGGATTACTTTTTTTTTTCAATGGTTGCCCCCGCTTCACTACTTATAAAATAAATTACGTTTCGTAATCTTTTTATATTTTTTAACAAATAGAATGCTCTACTGGTTCTCAAACTGGGAGCCCTACCCCTGAGACGCATGAAAGAAAATAAAGACGGCACAGATTACTGAAATACCATGAATTGCAAAATTATTTTTACACTCTAAAGGCTTCAGATTTTTTTCAACCTCGATGAGCTAATCTTTGTATTGAACAAAACTTCCAATTAAATATAAGATTTTGTTTACTGATTCCAATATGTATTCTATGGGGCAGAAACATGGACATTACGCAAAAGGGATGAAAAAATACAGGTTTTTCGAAACGTAGGTATGGAGAAAAAAAGAGAGAATTAACTGGGTTGAACGGAAAACGAAGAGAAGTTGTTAAAAATAGTAGCAGTAGATGAGAAAAAAAAAAGAATTTTAGATGTATTAAGACATGTATTGGGATATTGACTGGAGAGCAGCTGTATTATGAGGGACGCGCTAGATCATATGGTGGAAGGGAAGAGAGGGAGAGGTGAAGGAGACTGTAGTTGAAGAAAGTATTAAGATAGACAATTGCTACGTCAAGACGAAGAGAATAGCTGAGGACCACCGTATATCAAAACTTCTCAGTTGCAGCAAGTGACCTGCCAATAAAGGGAGAATAGCTATGATTATGATGATGATGGTGAAATGTTCAGCAATATCGGCCAATAAGGACAGAAAAAATTAAAATAATATTGATTATAATCAAACCAGGTTTAAAGAAATCTGAAATGTTTTGAGTTTGCAGCTGCTTTAATGAAAATAGTTCCTGTGTTTCGTTCTTATGTACTAATAAAATATGCATTTTCAGTCCTGATGTGTTTCTGTTTTTCATTTCTATTGCCACTTATTTCAATTTTTTGCATAGTTTGCATAACCATAGTGATGCTCTCCACTTTCCGCAATAGCTTCAAAGTACGCATGAAATTTACTTTTTGCGCTCGCCAATTGCGTTTTTTATATTTAGCAAATTTCTTCTTGCTGGACGTTTGTGGCGTTTCGTCAGCAGACTGTCTGAGGCAAAGCAACTGAAGGGTGAAAAACAAACCCCTCTTTTGCTATGCATTTATCCCAAGACGAGCCTACACACTTGTAGAATAGTGTCTGATTTCACGATAAGTAATCCTTATTCTTTTAAAACGCAGGAATACATCGTGATCCAGCACCAATGACACATTTCTTTGTGTGCAACAAGCTTTGATTAAAATGGCACCTGTGTGACTTGAGAACGAGCAATAACTACAGAAAATGCGAACAACTGATTCAGAAAACGACATATTTTAGCTTATGCCAAGGGGCAGATCATCTCACAGCACCGATTGCATAAACTACTGGGAACACATTCACTCCAGCGGTATTTTTACTGAAGCCAAGAAATTCAAGTGAAAGAAGCAATGATTTTTCCCCTGTTTACATTCTATAAAAAAGATTCAAGTAGTACTATTAATTGTGCAAGACTCTTGCGCAAGAGTCTTGGTCTTGGTCTTGGTCTTGCAGGTATGGTCTTGGTCTTGGTCTTGGTCTTGCACCCTTGGTCTTGGTCTTGGTCTTGCATCAGGATTCCTAGTCTTGGTCTTGGTCTTGGTCTTGGTCTTGCATGCAAGACTCTTGCAAAAACTGCAAGACCGAGACTCTTGCGCTCATCACTAACCAACGCATATCCTTTGTCCCAAAGGAGAGCTTTCCTGAAGCAGGTATAACTGTTCTCATGCAACTAGAGATAGGGATTCGCACGAGACAAGATTTGAGGCTGTCTCGTCTCGAAAATGTGCTGTAAAAGCGATGTCTCGACTCGAAAAATGTATATTTCTTTATTGGAAGAGCTGTGTCTCGACTTGAATTTTGTCAGGAAAATTCTGTCTCGACTCGTCTCGTGCGCATCTCTAACTAGCCCTTTGGAGATCATATGGTACAATTTGTACCATACGGGTGTTTCATGGTACATTGCGTTATAACTCTCCTATTCGAGGTTTTTCGTCCTTTTTATTTTGTTTGTTTGTTTTTCAAGTCCAGAGGCATTGTAGAAGACCTTACGTATGGTTTCACACCTTCCTGCGTCGAGACATAGGAGGTGACGTCATAATTCTAAAATATATATTTTCATTTGTTAAGCCTATGTTCATTATATTTGGCGGGCTTATTTTTGTACGTAGAAGGTTGAAATTTTGCACAAATATTCAGTCCACCGAGTAGTATTTACCAGATTTTTTTTCAGATTTCTGAGTTAAAACAGGGGGGGATCCAGAGGGGCAAAGGGTTGAAAAAGGGATATTTTTACCCAAAAAATCCCTTTCTTTGGGATTTTCCCGCCTTAGATACATGATGGAGACACGTGAGTCATACCGTCTGAAAGGAAGTTTTATTTTAAAGAGAATGATGGGCGAAACATGACCCTAGGGTAATTAGGGATGTATCAGGGAATTTTTACAAAATATCCTTCTGTATACGGGAATATGGTACATTGTTGGTATATATATATTTTTGGCGGGCTTACTTTTGTACGTAGAAGATTGAAATTGTGCATAAACATTCAGTCTACCTAGCAGTATTTATCAGGTTTTTTTTCAGATCTCTGCGTTAAAACAGGGGGGTCCAGAGGGGCTAAAAGTTGAAAAAAAGGGATATTTAGACCAAAAAGTCCCTTTCTTCGGGATTTTCCCGCCTTAGATACATGATAGAGACACGTTAGTCATACCGTCTGAAAGGCAGTTATATTCTGAAGAGAATGATGGGTGAAACATGACCCTAGGGTAATTAGGGATGTCTCAGGAAATTTTTTACCTGAGATCATAGTGTTTTGCGGTAATTTGGGGCATTGTGGGAATTCTTGATAAAATTTCTCCCGCCCTTAGTATTTAAGATAGAAACTTGAAATTTGGCACACACATTCAGTATATCAAGTACTATTTATCAGATTTTTTTTAAGATGTCTACGTTCACATACGGCTGTTCCAGGGGGGCCCAAATTGTGAAAAAAAAATCCCTCCGAAATTTTCCCTTTGACATCATTTTCCCGCTCCTTGTATATGGTATGAGCATGCAAGTGGTACCATTTGAAAGCCAGCTCCATTCTGAAGAGAATGAGGTATGAACCATGATCTTAGGATAAATAGTGACGATGCAGTAGCTGCTTGACTGAAAGTCTAAAAAATACCCCAAAAACCCATAATCCCGAAAGGGCTAGAGAACATTAGAACATAAGCACTCATTGCTTGCTGCAGTGGTGGATGCTATCAAACCTATCTACATTGCTCTTGCGGATCCCCCCTTTTCGGAAAAATGTTTGCATAGGAAAACACAGAACCCCAATGAAAGTTGCAATGCACTGATATGGCAACGATGTCAAAGAAACTACATTTGCGAGTTCTAAAATCGTACAAATTGCAGTATATGATGCTGTTTTGTGTTTTAGTAGCATACGTGAATCAAGAAACGGTGTTCTGGAAAAGATGGAAATTTCAAGCGGTGAATACAGCCCGAAACTACTGCGAGACATGGACAGAAAACATATAACAAACTCTGAGTTGGGAGTCCTGAAGCTTACCAAGGAATCAAGAATGGAGAAAAGAACGTGTAGAAGGGTGAAGAAAACACAGCCGAAGACGAAAAATATGGTTATGATCCTTTCTGAATGTTGTGATTCGTCTTTTTGCTGAAAATCCACTGTATTTTAAACTTTTTATTTCTCCAAATTGCATTTTTGGACACACATGTACCATTTTCTCACAAACTATGAATGGTAAAGTAATCAAATTTTGCACAAATGTTACTTGTATGTACGTCTATTTACTAAACTAAAATTATAACATAGTTCCTTTATTTGTCTCAATTACTCTTTGGTGAAGATAAAAAATCACATCATTAAAATTCTTCGAATTTTAAAAAATAATTACACAGGCCTGCATTATTTCGGTTGTGTCATGTTTTCCGTCATTGGATGACAGATTCCTATATATTTTGGTGCGCTTAATCCAAAAATTACCGTAGTTTGGTTCCATCACGTCAGAATTGTTTGCAAATCGCAATGTGGCATAATGTGTTATATGTCTAAAATCATCACAAATATGAGACATACGGACAGATGTCAGGACATAGAAAATACTGTACTGTCATCTGTTTGTTTATTATGAAGACGAATCGTTGACAATATAAACCAGCAGCTGGCAGGCACTCGCGTCATTGAACGTAGTGTACACTGCAACTGCTAATGCTGTTGCAACCGTTTCTACGTATACTCCGCGATCAAAAGTGTGTGTGTGTGTGTCGGAAGAGCAGCAAACACAGTTTTCGACATGGCTCAAAAGGGTGTTAAACGTGTGAGTTCATGTTGGCATGGCAGAAAAGTCAGATAAGTACGTTCTTGTGGCAACTGTATCTTGCGTATTTCGGTTGCTGAAAAAGAAGGCTGACTCGCCTTTAAATATGTAGTAACCAAGTTTCTGGGCAACAAGAAGGTTTCGAATTTCAAGTCTGTCGTTGATACTATGCTGCAGAAGTACGAAAAGTTAGACTGGACTATGAGTTTGAAAGTTCATTTCCTACATTCCCATTTGTACTACTTCCCTGAGAATCTGGGTGTTGTTAAAGAAGAGATAGGTGAGAGATTCTATCGGGACATGGAAAAGCGTTACCAAGGACGATGGAATACAACAATGATGGCAGACTATTGCTAGATGTTGCACCGAGATGAATCCAGAAAAAAAATACGTGCGGAATGGCCGGAAACACAGCATGACTGGTCTAAAGAGACGTCGACAAAACGATTAAACTGTTGAGTATTTATTTTCTATAACATTCTATTCTATTTTCTTCCATTTCCAAGTCGGACAATACCAAGTGTTTTACATAAGAAACTGACTATGTCATTATGTCGAATATTTGTTTTATTTTTCGACAAATACTACATTTGGTACATTGCCATTTGCAAACAATTCTGACGTGATGGAAACAAACTAAGGTTCTTTTTGGATTAAGTACACCAAGATACATAGGAATTCATCATGAAATGTTGAAAAACAGAACCATCGCAGGCTAGTGTTATTGGCTTTGTATGTAACCTAGAAAAATAATCTTAGTTCGGTAACATTGCCAGCTATTGTAGGATGCGTAATATAAAAAACGAATCCCTTCAGTAGTTTCCAAGAAAAAAGGTACAAACACTTTTAGAGCTGTACTAAAAATTTGGGCCTATGCCATATGTGTAAAAGGCAAGATAGAGTGACAAAAATTAACATAGAGATGCTGAACTTCTATACACATCCACGGACCAAAAATTAAACTTTTGCAAGCAATAGCAAAGCGTGAGTTGGCAATTTTCTCGTAAGCAGTCAAAACACGGACATCCCCCTTTAATATTGGACTAAGGAAGAAATAGGTCAAGGAGAATTGGATTTTATGATTCAGAAACTTGGATATTACGGAAATTAGAGAAAAAATATTTAGAGAGCTTCGAAATGTGGTGTTGGAGGAAAATTGAGCAAATAAAATGGACGGAAAGAGTAACAAACAAAGATGTTTGAAAATGGATAGGAAAGAAGAGAACGATTCTAGCCACCATCCGTCGTAGAAAGGCCAATTGGATTCTTCTTGCGAAGAAATTGCCTTCTTCATACCGTCATAGTTGGAAAGGTGGAAGGAAAGTGAGGAATAGAAAGAAGAAGAACACAAGTGATCGATGATTTGAAAATAGAAGGAAATATTGGGAGTTAAAAAAGGAAGATGAAAATCGAGAAGCACGGAAGAAACATTACCCAAACTAAAAATTAAGAAAAATAAAATAAAAAACCCTCATTAGCCCCAAGACCTGCCAAAGGCAGAATACTTTAATAATAATAATAATAATAATAATAATAATAATAATAATAATAATAATAATAATAATAATAATAATAATAATAATAATAATAATCTAGATTATTAAATATGACCTTAAAAGTGCGCATACATTTTGATATATATATATATATATACTTGAGCTATATTTTTAAGAAAATATCGCCATGTGATGTAAATTGCTGGTATTATTATATTTCTTGATAATATATTTCTGAATAATATACAGTATGTGAAATTTTAAAGGCACACTACTTTATGTAATGTCAAATCTAATGTTATGATGTTACGGGTTAACAACAGAGAACAATCGAGATATAGTGCATACAGTTTTCGTTATGTTACATTTACTTTCGGCTAATATTTTATTAGCACGCATACGATATTGTATGAGTGTAATACACGCAATTTCTCACTTTATTCTCAGATTTAAGAACGATCAAAGAGAAAACAAGATTTTCAAATTCTTTTAATGCATTACATTTGCAGATTTGAAGTAGATAATTTGTAAACATTTGTGTTTAAAGGACAATTTAATTCTAACATGGAATACTTCAGCTGTGTGATTTCAGGAAAGAAAAACGAAATTAGCAGAAACGGGTTGAAAGAATCATTTTCTGTAATTAATTATTGTTACACACTGTTGTTATTTTCCATGTTACTCAATTGTATGATACTAATGTAGTCCCGTAGCGCTAACTATCTTCTAGTTTCTGAGTATACAATATGACATATTCATAGTTATAATAATCAGGGTTTGAATTAGGTGTACAACTTAAAATTATTGATGTAGCATACACCCACTTTACATTAACAGTGACATTTGATAAATGGTAGTTAGCTACTTGCCTATAACCAGTGCTTATACAAAGAAAGAATTAATTACTATTCCATTTCTGACTATAATGACCATGATTATTAAAAAAAAAAAAAAAAAAAAAAAAACTCTCTCGAATAACTCAACGAAGGTATATAGACTACTTTATTCAGAGTTGAAATTCGTCTTATCACAAAACATTCAAATAGTACGACGTCCGCTTAAATTAAGAATTCCAGCGAGTAATTATGCTAATGTAATTTAATTTGGTTAGTTGATGTGGACTTTAATGTTCTTTTTCAACACTGGGGCTATATGAGCCGTGGATTAATAGCTAAATGTTGATCTGAGTTACATGATCTCCCATCCTGAATCGCATATCCGAACCATAAAGCCACGAGGGAATTATCTTTACTTTGTCCCTCAGTGTGAGTATGTGTGTGTGTGTGTGTGTAAGTGTAAGTGTATATAACTTGAAACAAACAACACACATTTATGTCTGGTATTTTAGGAATATATTAATTTAATATTTACAATATATTTTCAAATAAACTAATAGTTACTTGCAATACTCGAATGTTCAACAGTTATGCCGTTCTGGACTACACCCTTAGATTTCTGAACTATACAAGGATCTATAATAGTCCTGATCTACGTACCGCCCCCAGCATGCTTTCCTGAAGCCCTCCGGCAAAAAATTAACAGTACTAAATTTACCCGCATTCACATTTCAAGTCAAAGATATTTTTGAATATCTAAGTTAAAAGTTTCCCTGGTTATTTCTCTCACGTTAGATAAAGTAATTGAGCGGTATTTTTATATATTCCTTCCAACAGCTAGTTAAGTAACATAACAGCTAGTCAACGGAAGTGTAAGATTTCAAAAGTTATCGGTTCCGAACAATATGACTGCTTGGTATAGAAACCAAACGTATACAATATGTCCCATATTCATTCATGGTCAATATATCTTTCATTTCTACTTTCATGCACCCAATTTTCGTTTTTTTTTGTTTGTTTTTTTTTGTTTGTTTTTTTAAATCCATTTTTACAATGTACATAAGAAAATTTTGTACTTTCTCATACTGAAACATTAAGCAAAAATTACAACTGTCTTTCAGGCTTGTAAATGACCGCGCTCATTTGAGCTAGCTAATTAGAGCGCGCTCGTTTTTGGTGAATTTTATCATGAGCTAACCCGTTTTGAAAAACTTGAGCGTGAGTTGATTTAAACTCGAAATATAGGTGAGTTTGCGCGTAAAGCATGCTCAATTTCACTCTCAACACCGTACATTGTTATTTTCATATATACAAATTATTAAGAAATAAAAAGTACTTTCTTAATGCACTTTACAATTTCAGAATTAAATCTCTCTCGTCGTTTTATGGTTACATACGCACCTACGCAGTGGCGTATTTACGATTTTTTCGGGGGACTTTGCTAACTTTATTCCTGAAAATGTAAAAATTCTGCAAGATATTTCATTTACTTTAAAATAGTAAGTAAAATTTCGCGGAGTCTTAAGCCCGGAAACTCCCTTAAATACGGCACTGCACCTACGGTTGAAGACACTCTGGTTCCATTCCTATAAAAGCTTGTGTACTTCGAATCACATGTTAAGTTGTAGGTTCACGTCTCAGATAGAATGGTTCTCAGTGATGAATGGGACGCTAAACTTCAAATTATTCAACAATAAATATCGGAATCTAATGTATTTTATTTTCAAGTATTTATGGAACGACTAAAATTTCTTAAACTATATTTAAATAATTCATCTCTAAAATGTTACTTTGAAAGCAAGCATACCAAAGCACAGACAAATACGTAAATTTTACTCTTGCAATTCAAGCACGTAGTGATAAAATACTTCTGCACCAATAAAATAGCTGAATGTCGAGAAATGGAACTTCAAATTTTACAAAGAAATATATAAACATGAATTTCTATTGTTTTTACTAGCTTGAAGGTTAGAATTATCGTGGACTTAAGTCAGTTGTCAAGTCACATAGGGTAGGTTTAAGGCAGGGGAACACTAAGTAAATCCAGTCTCCGTTAGACTTGCAGAACTTTAAGTATATTTGGAGCTTAATCGTAGATACATATGATTAACAAACATATTTTCGGCATCGGATACCCAAGTTCGATTCCCGGTAGGAGCACATCTTATTTGAATGAAATTTAAAAGGTAATTGTAAGAGTAAAGAAGGAAAGGAGCCCTAGAACTTGATGGTATTCCAGATTATATAATAAAAGAATGTAAAAACAGTTTTATTTCCCATTTATACGTATTATTTTAACCTTACTATTACAACTTATAAATACCCCCAATAAATGGAAGATAATAAAAGTCTGTCGTACTCCTAAACTAGTAATGGTAAAAACATTCAAAATTATAGATCTGTATCGATATTGAACACTTTTGCAAAAGTGTTTGAATCTATTCTCTATGAATGTATTGAAAATCATATAAAATTATCGATTTCAGAATACTAGTATGATTTCATCCAAGTACGTCGACAGCAGCAAATATCACTACTGTTATCAACTCCATAGCAAATACACTAGACCAAGGAGGCCAAGTCGATATTGTTTAGACAGATTTTGGGAAAGCATTTGACAGAGTAAATCATAAAGTATTAATATAGAAACTTCCTCAATTTAATTAGCCTGGACAGTTAATTAATTTTTTAAGTCGTATTTGAGAGACCGAAGGTTGTTTGATTTTAAAATGTATAAATCAGGTGAATAATTTCAACTATTGGTGTGCCACAAGGATAAAATTTGGGACCTCTACTATTTGTAATATTTATAAATGATCTTTCTGAAGACACTAAAACTTTCCATAAATTGTTATACTCTGATAACCTTATTATTTTTTAAAAATGCTTCAAATCAACAAATAACTCTATGAATCTTTCAACATGATGCGACTGCAGTAGTTCAGTAGTGCCAAAATTAACTTACTAGATGCAAATATTAGCACGTAAATGTAAGATCAAGATATTCGCAAAAAGTAAGAAGCCACAGGTGCTTAAAACACAAAATTTGATACATTTTGTGGAATAATATGTGTAGCTTCTACTACTACATTGTTAATATTTTTTCTAGGTTGTTTGATTTACCATACCTTTCACCTGAAGTCCGAGCGTATAACTGGAAGTCTACCAAGGTAAATTTTGTGCCACGAGGAGCATGGCGATTGAATCCACAACGATTACAGGATCCCAGATATTATGGTTACATCAATGGACATCAGGCACCCACTTTTCCTTATTACGACTACGAAGGAAGAGGTAAGAAAGATCATGAGATAAAAATAACTTGCGCAAAATGGAAGTTGCCTGAGGAAAACGTCACAATGTTAAAGTGCAATACTTTGTAGTGCAAGTATATGTTGCTACTTCACTAGCTAATTCTATAGGTCAGTGTATCATTATTTTTAAATCAGTTAGTGAGGAGTAGGATCATTTAACAGCATGTCCAACGAACCACAATATCCTTGCCCGCTTGCAAAGCAAATTTATCATTAAAAAAAAAAAAAAACTAAGCATATGTCAACACCAGTGTACTTATTCTTTAAAGTGTTATTAATTAAAATTGCATAGAAACTTAACATGGAAACTAAACTTAATTTTGTGCATTGAAACTTAACAGTTGCCCCAATGGAAATTGTTTTGTAGATCACGGCACTGTTAATGTTTTTTTTTTTTTTTTATCTCTTGAAACTAAGTGCAGTAGAGGATAGATTAGCGACGACTTGAAATACATGAAATATACGAATAGTTGTAAAGTGTCATAGTGTAGATTAGGAATAACTGTGTCAATTTTGGCGTTACTCGAATTATGATATACGAAGTGAATTACAGTTGATCATGGTGTCAGAATATTCGAGCTGATTTGTGATTGATAACCATAAGTGACTAATATGTGTATTGATATAATAATAAAGATACCAACCTGAAGGAGTTGTGAAATGAATACAGAAATATTGCTAATATCTCGAAACTATAGAACTAGTGATTTGATTAAAATTATTTTTTTTTTAAATTTACTTTGGTGCCTTAATAGTTACCGGTTAGAATATAATGTAAAAAGAATCGCTGCTCATATAGAAAATACTACTACTACTACTACTACTACTACTACTACTACTACTACTACTACTACTACTACTACTACTACTACTACTACTACTAATAATAATAATAATAATAATAATAATAATAATAATAATAATAATAATAATAATAAGGAAGGTTAAGAAAGGCTTATTTTAAGTATTTGAAAAATAGAGTGCAATGTATCATCTAGAATTCAATATACGAAATATCTGTTATTTAATTAAAAACATACATAATATAATATTAATATACGGTGTACATAATTATATCCATAGATATCAACGTAAAAAATCTCTATTGTACTCAAAAACACTTTACTTGGGGGGGGGGGGGAAACGAAAGAAAATTACGTAAGTAACTATATCAGTAAAATAACTAGCTTTATTTCTCCTATTTACGTATATGTAAAATCTGCATTAATTTCGACTACCTATCTTAAAGTGTGAAAAATAACACCAAAAGTCTGAAACAATTATATTGTAGTACTACGTCTTTTCTTTTCTTTTTTTCTTTTTTTATTTGTATTTTATGTATCATTGTACAGTCAGCGACAAAAGTTCTTTCCATTTGATGAAATTAGTTCTCATATATAACTTCACAATGGAATGACAATTTGAGTACAGTTTTCAGTAAATTAAAAGAAAGTGTAATTTTCTGTACGTTCCAGCCATGCCACAGTTGTAAGTTTCAATCATACCATCGTTATTCCCATTTTTTTTTTTTTCAAACAGAAAGAACTTCTGTCGCTGACTGTATTTTAGTTTCCTTAACAGTCCACGATCTTTGGATGTGATAATTCCATATTTAAGTATTTATTTAAGTTAAAGTATGTAAACTGAATATTTCTGAGTCTTAGGGTAGTATTATATTTGATTCCATAGAGGAGTATCTTACCTTATTTCATAGAACTTACAACATAAGTTCAATATTAATTTTGATATTTTTCTTTCTTTTCTACAGAATCAAGAACGAAAATCAAAAAAGAATACCCTCCTTCTCCACAACCACCACCACCAGCACCACTCCCACCAGTACCACCAACTGTTAGTGCCCCACCAGAGACTACTGCAAAGCCAGGAGGGACATCATCCAAATATGAAAACGAACGATGCACCACAACCTTGAACTCCGTGGTTATAGAGGGCACTTGTTACTCTGCAGATCAATGCCTCCAGCTTGAAGGGGAAGCAGGCGATGCATGTCCAGATGGAACACTTGTCTGTTGTGTTTGTGAGTTTTTCATTTATTTTTTACGTAAGCAAACCTCACATGTCATTCAAATATCCATATAAACATTTCATGAATGAGTTAAAATTAAAGAAAAAAATATATATTATTGAATACATTATTTTTCTACTTTTTTAAAGGATATCCATCGAAATTTTTGACCACCTTGAAAACTTATGGAATTATTAAAATATGCGTTAATGCGTCATCTAGGGATAATAGGCCTTATGCAGAGTCGTCCTGACGCGTGATTAGTGCTATACTAAAGAGTTCGACAAACATTTGTTTCCTGCACTAGTCAGGCCTTTAGTACGACGCTAATCATACGTCAAAATGACTGCGTAAGGCCCAAGATGTCGAAGTATGGGAGTATTTCTTCTTCACTTTTCACACTTTCGCTAATACATGTAGGATTACCTAAAAGACAAAAGTTTAGACTGTTTTCGTCTTGAAAGCATCGTAAAGTGATGTATTATCTCGAAAAATGTATTAGAAAAGTTATGTCTCATTTCTAATGAAAAAAGTTTGCCTCGTTCCATGTTTTGGAACGGAAATTCTGTCTCATTTCGTCTCATAGCAATCTAAACACATGAACAGATAGTGTTCTCGCTCCTTAATCGAGAGAGATTTCCTTTCGATTTCCAACCAGTCGACTTAACTCAGGTTTTGCAGTTTCTTCTGTGTTTCAAGAGGTATCGCGTCTTTAAACATCATCATCATAAGTATTCTGCCATTGTTGCCAGGTTACCTGCCGCAACTGAGAAGCTTGCATACTCCATGGTCTACCGCTAACCTCTTCGTCTTCACGTACGATTTTTCTGTTTTGATGTCGTCCATCAATTGTAATCTCCTTCTCCCTGTTACTCTCTTTCCTGCCACCATACCCTCTAGCATGACTCTCATGATACAGTTCCTTCTTAGCCAGTATTCCAACCAGTTTCTCTTCCTTTTCTCAATAGTATCGAAAATTGTTCTTTTCTCTCCCATCATTTCTAACACCCTCTCATTCGTTTTTAGCTCGATCCAACTAATTCTCTCCATTCTTCTCCACACCATTTCCAAAGTTTCCAGTCGTTTTCCGTCACTTTTGCGTAATGTCCATGTTTCTGCCTCATACTGTACAATACTCCACACTCTTTACATATAGATTTCCTTCATTCATTCCAGAATTCCATCTTATGCTATATTTTTTGTTTCTAGTTTAAAAATTGTTTCACAGTTTCATCTGAAACTATGTTAATAAATAAATAATATTGAAAAATAATAATTTACCTAAGAAAGAAATGTTTGTGTGTACCAATTAGTGCAAATTACAAATATAAAAAGTATGACGTTTATTATTTCATATATACAGTACTACTTATAAAAGGTAAACGTCTCAGTGGCCCACGCTAATTCCAGATATCACTACCTTGGGCTATCATTTGCCTGCCGGACGCTGAGAGATTTCACTAGCGCCTTGATAATTTGCCGATTTAAAATTATTGTGTCAATTTACGTAATTACAACTTAAAACCTATATTTTTTTCAATTTAATTATTTCAAAATGCAGAGTGATCATATTGAACATGGTCATGTTTTATTCTTTATTTTCAGGACAAGGGCTATAATCATATTTAGATCTGAACATTAATATTTGTGTGACTGCATGTTTGTTGGTGGCCAAACTCAAAATTACAATAATAATAACTTCATTAAAGTAAACAATTAGGGCTTTTAATTAATACAATTTAAACCAATAACGGAAAGCTGGCCGAAGTTGCGGGCGCAAGAACAGTACTAATACTAGCAAAGTAAGTAGGTCCGTAGCCAGACAAAAGAGGCTAGGATCATTTTAGGGTGAGGCTAACACACACACACACACACACACACACACACACACACACACACACACATATATATATATATATATATATATATATATATATACACAAATATATATATTAGAAGAATGTACACTTTGCATAACACACATTATATAGTACACTTTGCAACACGTGTGTGTGTTATGCAAAGTGTACATTCTTCTAACAGGCGAAATACTCTATACATTCGTACCCTGTGATACTTCGTGAAATGTTTCTAACTGCAAGTTTATTTTCCTCTTGGAACATGATAGGAGATTTCTGATAATGTTGATGAATCCATCTCATTATGTATAAGTTTATTTTAAAATAACACACACACAAAAGAAAATAATATCTTCTTGCTTAAGATAATGTAATAAATAATTTGGAAGAATGGCAAAATATTTTTATATTCTTGTATTTTTGTATATTAAGTAACGCAGAAATCTGTATTGAATTGACTATAGATGGTCTAAACCTACATACTTTGTGCACTAGTGTTCCAGATTATCGACGCGTGTTTTAGTTCTAGACGTGTATTATTTAGAACTTGAAGCACATTAGTATCCTTGTATATACTTCCCAGTCTCGTTATAAACCGAGATTTCTGTAAGCTTAATTTATAATCCGATTCAGATGAGTATCTTATGTGAGATTAGAGTTTGTTGACACACCAAGATCAGTTATACGTTTAATTCTATGCAGTTATATGCTATTTATATGACATTCGAATTCCTACTATTTTATATATATTTTATATATATATAAGACACTACACACTTCTCAGTGTTTAACAATATTTTGTACCAATTACAAAGAGCAGTAATTTCGGTTTGCGAACTGACGTAGTCCCACTTTGAACCTATGACACTAATCATCTACATATAAAAGCTTTTCTGACATTATTACATCAGGTAAATCATTAATAGGCTTATATAACAAAAACAGCAAAGATCCTAAGACTAAACAATGCAAAACAAATTAATGAACTACAAATTCCGAAGTCAGGATATTTCTGTAGCGTTCGCGAAGATATGACAATAGAACGTTACGTAGGGTATGTGAAAATTTAAAGTTACAAGCTTGCTAAGAAGAGCAACATGCGTTTTGCTGAAGTCTGTATAAATTGTGTTAACTTGATTTTTATTATCAACTTCTATGTTGGTAATGAGTGAGTGAGTGAACTGAGGAAGATTTACTAAGTTGCCACCATTTATTTAGTTGCCATTCTGAATACTTTCATAGACATATGAAACTTAGCATTTAAATGGTTTCCACCATTGAAGTCTGAATTTTTTGATGGATAATACAGTTAAATGGTGGTCATTTCTCAAACGGAGGCCCACACGTAAAACTTCTTTCTATAAAAGTTATGTTTATTTCATCATTGTATTTTCAATGAAATATCACGTTACATACCTTATAATTTAAAATTTTCGAGTGACCCCGAGGCTCCATGACAAGAGCACTGTAGGACCAGCAGACAACCCAATTCGATGCGCCTATTGACGTTTCCCTATCTCACTTTTTATTTCATTTTTTAATCTCCAGCCGTCAGTGATAACATTTTACGTTTTATTTGACTGTGCAGAAATTCAGGATTAAATTGTGGCTATTTCGTAGTGTACCCACGAAGTTTTTTTTTTCTTCTACAAGTTATTTGTTTTTCAATGATCTCTTTAATGGTATAGATTATTGCATATCTTGCTATTTAAAATTTTCCGGAGACTCCTCGGGATCCTATAATAAAAAACCCTGTGGGCCTACTAGAATATATATTTTTTTTTAATTTTTGCGTCTTCTGGCATTTTCCTATCTCACTTTTTATTTTTTATCCTTCTGTCTCTAACTGTTTGTGATTTATCAAGCACTGAACGTTTGATCTAGAACTCCCAGTATATACAATGTGTTAATGTGCATGGTGCATACGCGAAACTGTGCAAGCTCTCATGATCCATAGCTCGTATACAAATGACTATACAAGCTCTTATGATCTCTCATACAAACGATCATTAGTTGTACAAACGAACATTACTTAGATTGAACCAGGTTATATTCATGTGCAGGCTTAATTTCTTTAAACGGTATTAGAAATAATGTAACACAGAGGCGGATCCAGAACGGACTTCTGGGGGGGGGAGGCTGTAACACTGCTACTTAGAACTACTTTTAAGAGCTCCAAACTCTGGGATGGGCTTTATTTATATATAAAATAAGAAAGTTTACTCTTCTGGGGGGAAGCGATTGCCCCCCTCCCCTGGATCCGCCCCTGATGTAACATATTAAATTTGACCATATTATACTCTGAGAATTGCTTTCACAAATATTTAACACTTGGATTTTTCAATTGCTGACTTTTTGTGTTTGATTTCAGTTCAGTATTCCTGTGGTGACCTTTCTTCTGAGCGAGTGACGTACTTCCGATCTCCTGACTACCCTGCACGCTCCATAGGGACACTGGCATGTGATTATGATATTACTATACAGAGTGACGTATGTGCTGTTAGGTAATGAATAAGAAACATCTTACACGTCTATGTGTATATGTTCAAATGGTGATTAGAATATAGAAATTTATTATAAGATGAAATTACAATTAGGCCCCTACATTGGCCCTTAATTGTAACGAGTTGGAACAGAGTGTTCGAACAATTCACAGATGCATTTGTATGCATCATATAGTAAATTGTATCTGGATAATTAATGAGTCAAGTAGTTTCGTTACTTTCGGTGACAAGGAAAGTGGAAGGTTCCAAATGTTGCATTTTAGGTTTCAAATAATATAAGTACTTATAAATAAGGTGTACGGGGCATCGCAGTAAACTTTCTTCTCTCACTAAACTGAATCATATCATGCTGCAATTAGTACGGAAATATTTACGAAATATGAACAAAATTATAATAGACGTTTCCGGAAGACTTTGTACCGTAGAAAACTTACCTCATGAGCAAACTATCGTATTATGATTTTAAAAATGTAAAATGGTTTATACCATATTATAGTCTTTATTTATGAAATATGTTTTTCAGAAAATCATCCGAGAAAAACTTACCGCTTAGAATAAACTATTCCTTCTGGATTTTAGCCAGAAAAATAGCTTATATATCATTTTAAGGTTGTTAATGAAATATTGATTATGAAAATTAAACAAGATCGTTAGAGTCGTTTTCAGCAAAATTGCATTTTCATTAACTTTCACCCTTCAGTAAGCTATCCTTATTTTTCTGGGCAGGAAGAATTTTTTTTTTAAAAAATCTCTCTAGAATATCATAATAAACTTAAGTTTGAAATTTGGTACAAATACGTTGAATGGTATAGCGTCTTGGCGAATACATATCAGGATGAACAAATTAATGGACGAACAAGGTGACAGATATCGAAAAATCACTTCTTTGGTATGTAGAGGACACGAAAACGTATAAATCTGTTGCAATCTCGTATTCGATTTGTTTCACTAACTCCATATCTTTCTTCATTCGAAAGTAAAATTGTATTTTCTGGTACATCCTTATCACTGATCAATTTATCCTTTAAAATAACTTGTTTCGAAAACTTAAACAAGAATTACGATTTTCTCCTTCATTATAATGTTTATAGAAGCTCAACACAAAACATAAATATCGTAAGTTTGCATATGCAGTACATTTCTTTGGAACTCACCGGCAGCAGTTTTTCTTTCATAAAGAAATGTTCCGAGACAGCACACATATTATTTTTACGCGGTACTATTCTATTTATAATTATATTATAGAGACATTATTTTGGTCTCCTCCAGAGGTAGGGGCACTCTCAGAGCACCGGGGTGGCACTGTCCCTCCAAAACCATGTCTAAAAGAAACACTGACCTGAAGTACTGGCGGAATACGTCATGCTTGGCATCCATAAACGAGCCAAGTGATTTTGTCAGTTCCGGTCTCAGCAAAATGCATGGTTTCAAAAGTTGCATGTTGCATTTATGACTACAAATAAACATGGGTGCTTGGTAAAGAAAGCAGAGGCACGTATATTCTACATTTATTTTCATGCACATACCAGTTTATTTGAATCCTTATATTGAAGGATTATTTTGAAATAGGGTACTTCCATGGCTTCAGTAAATTAAATTACCGTAAACTATTAGAGACGAACAAATTTGTGTTTCAAATATTTCCCATTTATTTTTAATTCCCTACCGGGGAGAGAACAAGAACTTCAGCTATTTATTTATTTATTTTTGTCAAAAGCTATCAAGTATAGAATAGATTCTTATTATTATTGAAACTAAGATTAATTTTCTTTACTGTTTCTTCTATTTTAGAATTGAATATACCAACGTAGAATTGGCTCGGAAATTGGGAGGAGTATGCGATATCGATCAAATATTTATTCTCAATTCTGTTGATGGACCGACTACAGGACAATGTGGACCACTTTCTGGCTATACTAGTAAGTAAAACATCCTAATTGACATTCTTTTAATATTTTTTTTCCTTTTACGCTTTTATCTTACGTAATCACACAGGAAAATTTTGAATTGTGATAAATAGTTGGCTGTATTTTTGTATTATTTTTCACAACTAGTTATATTGTAACTTATTCTATCAGTTAGATTGTAACTGATATCTAAAGTGTGAATAAAAAGAAAAGGGTGAACGACTTCTACTAGTATATATTGTAATATCCCATCGTACTAAATCGGATATAAACAGCATTTTACAAAAATGCTACAATAATGTAAATTCTCTAGTACAAGGTAGGAATAGATGTTTCTTCGACCTGACGGTATCAGGAAAGATTCCTCAATAGCAAACTACGTGAGGTGGTGTAGGACACTTACTGCTCCACTGCAAGCAGAGAAGGGACAGTGATTCCGACAAAGCTACACTGCAAGCTAGGCTAGGTTGTGATTAGGAATCTCTCGCTGCCCCACTGCAAGCAGAAAGAGAGGTAAAGTTTCCCACAAGACTCCACTGCAAGCAAGCGAGAAAAGGAACTATTAGCTCCACTGCAAGCTAAGATTTTGGGTTTGGGTGAGGTACTTCCTAGGCTCCACTGCAAGTCTTCCTAGGCTTCTATGGGTTGACGAATAGCGTATCTGGAAAATTAGTAATGTTATAGTTTGCCTATCCCTATTGTCTTTTATGAATGTCAGGTTTTCTTTATGCTCCTTGTTCTCTCTTTGCAGTTTGCTTAAAATAGGGGCACTAAGTAGTAGCATCACAGAGCATCGAGTTAGAAATAGCCTGATCTAGAACTTCCATCAATGATTAACTCAATATACTATCATTACTAATAAACATTTAATACTGTATCAGCACTTAACGTATTAATAAGTAAGAGGAAATTTTACCTTTTTTTTTTTTTTTTTAATAGCTGTCATTAATGATAAAGCAAGTAAGTTTCGTTTCACAGTATGAAACTACGGTAGACTAGACTTCCAAACTATGGGAATTCAATATTTAAACTTATGGTAGTACATCTATAACTACTGGTTGAAATAGATAAATAAGATTAAAGATAGAACCTATTCCTAGGATGCTGAATCCATATCAAAAAGCCATTACTCGCTGTCTCTTATTGCTTTGGATGTATTGAGGTTAACATTAAAATCGGAAGTGGTAATTGATGTCTACCACTTTTTGTTGCAATAAAGTAACAAATTCAGTAAAGGAATAAAATAAAATAAAATCATATATTTTCACCACTTCCGGTTTCAATAAATAGACAAAAGTAAAAAAAAAAAAGAAAAAAGAATAATAAACGCTTTCCGTTTTGGCACTATGGAAATAAGTATTGAAAACGAAACCACTAGTAAATTTCAGACACTTCCGGTTTTGATTGTGTTGAGGGTGGTGATGGTATATTCCCTTGAGTCGCTGAATCGATTGTTAAAAACCGCTTGTCGCTATTTATTACCGTTCTTGTTCTGTGACAATAAACGTTGAAACCGGAAATGTTTGATTTCCCGCACTTTCGGTATGAATACAGGGTTAACGAAGAAGATGGAAGTTTCTTTTTGGAACACTTAATCGATTGCGAAAAACAACTTCTCCGTAACTCTTACTGCTTTTGTTATATGGAAATCAATATTGAAAATGGAGGTACTTATACATTTCAGACACTTCTGGTTTCCGCTGAGTGTTGTGAGTAGTTATGTTTTCTTGAGACGCTTAATAGATTGCAAAAAGAACACTTCTCGACATCTATTATCGTTTCTGTTCTATGGGAATAAAAGTTGAAAATGTAAACGGTTGATTATAATAGTTTGAATACAAGGTTAACGGAGGTTAGAATCTATTCTTAGGTCGCTGAATCGATTGCAGGAAACCGCATCTCGACATCTTTTTACCATTTTTGGGCTATGGGATCAACGTTGAAACTACGAATGTCAGTTTCTACCACTTCCGGTTTGAATAGAATATTAATGGAGGAGTTAAAACTTTCTTATGGGACGTTGAATCGATTGCAAAAATCAACTTTTCGATATCTTTTACCGTGTTCGTTCTACGAAAATCAGAATTCAACCCGGAACTGGTAGTAAATTCCAACCACCTCCAGTTTCGGTAGACTTTTGCGGGTGGTAATGATATATTCTCTTGAGACAATGAATCGATTGCAAAAAGATAGTTGTCCTATCTTTCTCGGTTTTTGTTTTATGGTGATAAACGTCGTAAACGGAAATAGTAAATTTCATCCACCTATGGTGTAAACACAAACTTAACGAAGGAGATGGAACGTATACTATTAGGAGGCTAAATCGATTTTTTTAAAAAATGCTTCTTGATAAGTCTTCTTGGTCATGCTTTGATACCTGTTGACAGACACACAAACGTACATAACCGTTTTATAAGACATCGAAAACGCATAACATAGTTTGGAAATCTTTTTTTTTATTATTTATTTTTTTTAAAAGTAACTTGTTAGTAGTACTTTGGGAAAATCTTTTCCTAAACTATCTTTTACTGTACACCAGGGACGTAGCCAGAGTTCTGAGTTTGCGGGGGCCATATTTGCAATTGAATAATATTATATTGTGTACTCACGATAATTCGCTGAATCGGGTGGCGTGGCAACCGATAATCAACACGAAAACATCGTATGGAGACCTCAATAAATTGTTTTAAATTAAACTTTAACTACTCTTTCGAGGGTTAGAAGAGAAAAGCAAACTTCTCCTACGAAATGTGATAATGAAACAATAATTTAAAAACTATGTATTAATCGTGTTGTTTACTTATGCAACTAGAACATTAAGAAACGCAATACTTCATATAAATACTTCTTGATACGTTTATACAGGGTGTTTCAAAATAGCACCGACAACGTTTTGGAGGTGATTCCTGACACCAAAATAAGAAAAAGTATAGACAACCTGGGTGTACAAATGCTTTCTTTCGGAGTTATAGGCTGCGGAAAACATGAAAAAAAAATGAAATTTGAAGGTCCATAGCTCCAATACTATGGGAGCTACCGTAGTCGGGTCAAGACTTCACTTAGGAACTACTATATGCCCAAGTTTCAGAATCCTGTGGTACTCCCACAACAATTTTTATAGATGTAGTTCGTGAGTACTTCAGATTATATGCACGTAGCCAAATTCCCTCTATAAAAATTGTTGTGGAAGTATCGCAGGATTCTGAAACTTGGATATTTGGTTAGGGTACATTCTAGTTCCTAAGTGAAGTCTTGAACCGACTACGGTAGGTCGCATAGTTTTTGAGCTATGGACCTTCAACATTTATTTTCGGCAGTCTATAACTCCGAAAGGAAACATTTGTCTACCCAGGTTGGTCTATACTTTTTGTCTTATCTTGGTGTCAGGAATCACCTCCTAAACGTTGTCGGTGTTATTTTGAAACACCCTGTATATACTGTACATTTTTGCCTTGTACCTTTATATACTTTGTAGCTTGAGAAATAGTTATAAATAATATAGTAAGTAATAGGTAACAGGTAATACATTAACTACCCTAAAAAAGTGACATGACTTCCATGAGGTTACCAAAACTGAACACACAAGCTCTCAAAGACTTATATTTTTGCGACTTGCTGACTTATCTACGACTTTCTGAATAGGCCTATGTCAATAATTTTATCTTCTTCAAGCTTAGAGGCTATCGCTTGTTCTATTTCAAGTGCGGCTAATGCTGATGTTCTGTCCTGACCAGACTTAGCTACAACGAAGATATGATTTGATCATTGGCGTATTTAGGGGGGCTCCGGGCTTAAGCCCTTCCCCCGAAATTTTATTTACTATATTAAAGTAAATGACATATCTTGCAGAATTTTCATATTTCCAGGACTAAAGTTAGCAAAGTCCCCGAAACAAAATCGTAAATACGCCACTGGATTTGGGAGTCTTATGCACGCTGAAAGAACACACACACGAAGCTGATAACGCAGGTAGCGTCAAGACTATTTCCAGCCAATTCGTAATTTGGGGGAAAATTGCCTTGGGCAGAACAGATCGCAGGTCCGAGATATTTGTAATTTCTTTCTTCATAAGAGATTCTACGTAATTTTTACAATAACGAATTCATATTCAGCAGGGGCGTAAATAAGGACCCCGCAGACCCCGCATTGTGGGGGTCCTCAAGCCATTAGGGGGCCCCAAATCGTGAAGTGGGCTGTAGAGAAGGGGGTCCCACTCCACGCTGTCTGCGGGGAGGTCCCCAAACCTTTGGTTACGCCACTGATATTCAGGAAAATCTATTTCGAATTGCGTAGCAAACTCTTCCATTGCCTCCTTTATCAAGAACAGTTTTGTTTTAGGACGACATGCTTGAATGCCACCAATCACAGATATATCTTCCTTGCAGAATTTTCTGACAAACTCGTTCACAGTGTTGTCATCATTCTCCTAAATTTTCGTAAATAACTATAAAGATGGTCCTAAATTTTCCAAATAAGTACAGATAACGATCACTAAAGTTCATAATTGACTGTTTAAGAACATGTTGGCCCTAATTGATATATCACGTGAGTACCTTTCCATTTCAAAAAATATCACCTATTTCAAAATAGCGGTGGGAGTTCCTGATCTACTTTGCCCATTTTTCTTTTGTCAATATGTGAAACTACCACTGTTTGAATTGTCTATCTTTCACTATTTTTACGATTTAACAGTTTATTTGATATATTTCTATAACATAACATAGCCCTTCTCCCATCAAATTTGACCCCCCTCCCCCTCCGTTCCTTATGGCGCTCAGGCGCTATAATTTTGCACATAAAAATATTTTCACATACTCTATCAGGTGCACTATGTCTCATCCTGCATCTCAACTCAACCATTTGGACCCTTTACTTGTTAGGCGGTTATAAAAAGTGCATTCGCATGGATTTTTAGCCCTTGGTACCTCAAGACGACTATAAGGCTGGAATCACTATGGGCTGGAAGAACCTAGCAATGTTAACAATGACGACTCCCAACCCCAAAGTTACTGATCTTATACTCACATTACAGTTCACTTAATGTTTAAGAAATAGCCTATAAATGGGTTTTTAAAAATAACCTTTTCTTGGAAGTACGAATAGTTTCAGTTTACTATGGATATTTTTTTCATTTATTGTCGGATAAAAACAATTTGTAACATAATTTTAAATAAATATTTGAGGGGGCTAAACCAAGATTTGGGGGGGCGGTGCCCCCGTGCCCCACCCTAGCTACGTCCCTGCTGTACACTATAGGCTATAATTAATTTTCCGGAAATACGTCCTATTCGCTTTTGTTACTATAAATTGCTTAATAGACATGCAAATTAATCTGTCGAACACATGCTCATTTCTGTTCACTGTTGTCGAGTTTAAGCATCAATACAAGAAGAGAGAAGATTCGTAGGGAGCCAAATGGATTCAAGTGCTGATTAACTTCGCGAACCTGATTGAAATCTTGTATCTTTTTCATCTTATATCTTATATCTTACAAGCGAACAGGTTCTAAATCCAATGAAGTGTTGTTATGTTCTTTCGGTAGTCATGCACAATACCTACTGCAACTATACAATTTTGTTACACGCCAACATTTTCTTTCATACATCTCCTTTCCAAAACATGGAATTCTCGAATAACGGAATGCAAGTTTTCAGCGTGTTGTCACAACTTCAAAACATACAAATGTTTGGAGTCCAAATAGCTAAGTCGATGTCGGAAATCGATACTCCCTATATACGTTTTCTCAAAGACTTTGAATTGAATGATGTCCTGATTTGATGAAATTAGACCAAATCACTTTAATAATAATCACTATGTTCGTTTTCAAACAAATTACTTTTTTTCTGGCAATTTTGTAACTAAACAAAAAGTTAATTGGACTTTTTAGATAAGCTTATTTCGACTTTAAGTTAGTTAGGATTCTTTAAAAAAAAAAAAAAAAAAAAAGATACAGTTATTATCAAATACTTGTAATTTGTACGGCCTTTGAGTAGTCGAATGTGTAACTTGTTATTCTTTCTTGCACATAATTTTTATTTTGGATCTGTACCAGATGTCCATAGTCCATTGTCTGTAAACCATATAGCCTACCTGTAGTAGGGTGACTAGATTTAGAAAATAATCATAATAGTAGACAAGAGATGTAGGCAGTAATTTATTTTGAAGGGTGGGGGTCAAAATTCAATATGCGGATAAATCATACTAAATTTTGTAAAATCACCCCTAATATTAGATTGAACTTACAGGAAAATCGGGATTTCGGGGTGGACGGGACCCCTAGGACCTAACCTTTGCGTACGTCCCTGAAGGAGACACTGAAAGTAAATTACCATAGTTTGATATTCTGCTCACGCACATTCATTGTTTTGGCCACGAGACAAGACGAAACAGAATTTTCTTGACGAGGGAAAGTCTTCCAATAGAAAAAATATACTTTCCGAGACGAAACGGCACTTTGATGACAGCTTTTCGAGATAAGACAACCCCAAACAGGGCAGTACTGCAACCCAGGGGTCCACCGGAAGACCTTTCCAGGGGGCCCATGCATATGTATGCACTTCCTCCTCCCTAACATGTACGTACTGCGAACTGGTAGTACTCACAACTCAAAGCAAATGTATAGTATATTGTACTTATTTCTCACAAGCCAAGACCATAGGCTCACAAAGGACTTATTTCACATTAAACCACGCAGTCCTTAGGAAAACTCTACGTAGGTAAATCCTTTTAAAGTAAAGTACGAATTATTAAATTTTATTTATTTTCTTTAAGAATTTTTAGGGAAATAGAAAGAAAGCTGTCTTAAATTTGCATCTGCACAACAATGCCCCTTATGATGCCCTTAACTCTTTGCGGCACGGAGTTTCGCAAACGTTAGGTAATAAGTACCACCGTGCTTCAGAGGTAACACGTGTTTTAAAATACATAATTTAAAATGCTAGTTACTTGCAACATAGTGATTGCTTCCGTGATTTTCCTCTAAAGATATAAATATTTTTCTCTTTTTTAGAAAAAAAAATGAGTTGAGTTTTCATTTTTTGCTCCAGGACTCTGTGACCAAGAGGACCCCAGAAATTTTAAAAATTACTGAAAACATTTTCACAATAAAAGTTTAAAAAACACGACACGAGTCTCCCCTCCACAATTCATGGACCCTTTTGAACATATTGACAGAGGGCACATTATAAAAGTTTTTGATGGGCCCCTTGTATCTTTCCGCTTCAGAACCCCCAATGGTCTTAATCTGTCCTAAATATCTTCCATATGGAAAACAATTGTGCTGTAAAATGTAAATTATTATTTAGTTTCAAGTTATGGCAACATTTGAGATTTCAATTTAGCTTAATACTTCAATAGTAGCAAAATTATATTAAATAAAGCAGAGTGGGAAATCAGGAACCTTTCAAGGATTGAATTACAAAAAATGTGAAAGGCTGTTTTCGTAACATCATGGGCTAGCAATGCTGATCTGGGATTAGCTGACTGTATTGTCCTCCTGTTGTCGACTTACTCGATCTGTTGTCGTCCTCCTTTGAGTTGCTCCCGCATATACAAGGAGTGCTTGACGCGTTCCTTTTTTTGGGGGGGAGGGGGGGTATATATAGGTCTACCACGATACAAGGCGAAGGGCCCACGAAAAAAGTACCGTCCAGGGCCCACCGGGAAATTCCCCGGTTTCCCGCCTGGCCTGTACCCCAAATCACGTCTCGTAGGCAAAAGTAATTGCTGTGGTGAGTAGCTCCATTGCAGATTTTACCATAAGCCAAGACTGCCCACAGGCCTGCAACCAGCCACAAAAGTTTGGGGGGCCATGAATATGTTAGGGGGCCAAATCATTAAAACTTCTCTTACAAATAGCTAAATTGTGTTTTTTGTATTAATAATAGCATTTTGTGTTAAGGTCTGGAGGGGCTCCGAAAAGTTTATGGGGACAGGCTCCCCCGAGCACCCCCTCTGGTTGCGGGCCTGACTGTCCACCGACATGAGTTTCACGTTTTTTTTTCTTTTTCTTTTTAAATAGTACATTGTATTTCTTATTAAAAATGCTTTTCAAATTCAAGAGGCAGTTACTTTCTGCCCTACCTAAATGGTAACCCTGGTTATTGTATTATTTATTCTAGTGAGTCTGGGATCGGAAGTATTGAATCTACATGTAACCTTGATTATCGCCTCAAGAAAAGTTCTCCAATGCTACCATATGGAGTTTACTACAGTGTGATTCTTACTATTGTTCTGAAAATATAAGTTGATGGTATGATATCTGAAATCTTTCCAAGCAAAAATTCAAAATGAAATGAAGTCTCTAAGTTCTATGTCCCACCGTTATGCCGGGTAGGCTAAAGGAGACGGTGATGATGAAAAATGAATGAAATGGTGGAATGAAGAAAGTGGGAGGTAACAGAAGAACCCCGAGAAAACCCACGCACACGGTATTTGTCCACCACAAAGCTCACTTAGCGCGAGCTGAGAACAAACCAAGAAAACGCTAAAAGACAAAGACGACAAAAGCTAGAAAGAAAGGAACATTTTGCATCCTCTACGACAGTGTTTCTCAAAGTGTGGGTCGCGACCCATTGGTGGGTCACGGACTGTTTGTAGGTGGGTCGCGAGAAGTTTTACTTTCAATTATGATATATATATATATATATTTTTTTTAATGCAGAAACATATATTGTGAAGTACTATTCAGAAAATGAAAATTGGAAGTGTTGGTTAATGAGGCAAAAAGTAAGGGGTTACACAGAGCACTGCCCTGTTAAACAATCAGTAGAGATGTTGGGTTAGGATGGGAAGATAGTGGCTGAGTCAAAATCTGTCAGGGAGTAGGTCATTGCGTCGGGTGTAGTATTATCTCTGTGTTACCTTTGTATGGAAACACTTTAACCTTCTTTGCGCATGCATACAGTTTCATATGATATACTTATTGTGAAAGAAATTTACGTTACATTTGCTCGATAGGCACCGACTGATGTTCTCTAAACTAGTGCTATCCAACGGGGGTAAGTAATACTAAAATAAGCATATAGGCCTATTTCCAATTTTTATTGAATGATCGTAGTTGAAGAAAATTTTGAAATTTCCCATGTTATTTATTATTATTATTATTATTATTATTATTATTATTATTATTATTATTATTATTATTATTATTATTATTATTATTATTATTATTATTATTATTATTATTATTATTATTTGGATGTGCAGTTTATCCTTAAATAGTCTTTTGATTGCCATGCTGATTGTCCTTTTATTGGGTCTCTATTTGTCTTCTTTTTAATCAAGAAAACATGAGTATTAATTTTAATAATTTCATTTCGATTTATTTTTTTAAAAACAGCTTCAGGGGTACACAATTAAATGGCTGTGTCTACGGGTATGCGAGGGAAAAAAAAGGTTGAATAGCACTGCTCTAAACGACTGGACCACTACATTCATAAATTTACGTTACAATTTAGTTTGAAAGTGAGATATTTACAATAGACATAAAAAAAGAAACCAACTAGGCCTAAATTTGGATTTATTAAAATTTACACATCGATCTCTACTTTGTAATATTTGTGGTCGCTCGAGGTGTTCACATCCCCAAATAAATTTCATATTAATCACTCTTACGGGCTGTTATTGAACGAAGTGAAATTAGAAATATCATTTACAAAATTTAACTACTTTGAAATACACCATTATTTCCTAAAATGTCAATGTGAATTTGAATAAAAGTAAGTGGGCCACAAATACATTTTATTATTTAATGTGGGTCGCAGTAACGACAAGTTTGAGAACCACTGCTCTATGGTATTTACGGTATGTAAAATCTAATTAGCAAACAACTCATAGGATTGAATTTAGGAGAAATACCATGAAGGAAAGAAGAATCCTTCCTCCCTATATATGCTTTGAAAGTTCACTCACAACACAGCGCGTGGACTGTGTACATCTAGTTCTCAAGGCCACCGTTAGGTGGCATCAGTGAATAAACATTTAAATACAAACTACGATCAGCTCTCTCTTGTGGAAGTTTCATTCATAATATCGAAAGATGTTGTAACATCCTTGATAATTTCTACAGGGCGTTTCAAAACAACACCGACAACGTTTGGGTCAGATTCAAAATGAGCATTCCCTTGGAAAGAAATCCTGCGGGTGTTTCTGGTCACATGCCTTCAATATTTCCTGACCAGGCGAGCACAAAGAAATTTTTGTTGGGGAGTCCCTAAGTCGAAAGTCCGGACCTGGTTAATCTCCCGTGAGTGAGTCCTGGTGCAGACAAAAAAAAAAAAAAAAAAAAAAAGTATATTATTTAAACAGAATTATGAATCACTTGTCTGGCAAGGGGGCCAGAGTCTGTGAACTGTCGTGAGTGCTCCTCTGTCTCTGATACACCTTAAATATTGATTCGTTGCACAAAACTTAAAGGATTTATAATATCAAGTTTTTATTTAGGTATTCAACTACGATAACTAGGCTTTTCAACTTGGCGAGGAAGTCCCCCTTTTCCAGAGCCACCGGAGCCCTAGACGGAGCTCATATTACTTATTATTGAATACTTAAATTACCCTGCTATTCATTTTGTGTATATGGGATATGTACAGTCTTCTTTAAAAAAATGGCCACTTAACCTTGCTTTAAAACTTTGCTTGCATAACCTAGCAATAGCACATAGAAATTTTAATACTTAGGGTCTAAATGAAAACTTTAATTGACCAAATAGAATATTCATGTTTGATTTATTTCCGACTGTGTGTATAGGAATACATGGCTTGTCAAAGAGCGGTGAGTGGCCAGCTTTTTCTAGAGGAAGACTACATTATAAGATTTTAGATTAGTCGCAAACTTGCGTGTTCCCCTTCATTTGTTAAAATTTAAGTAACAAAAAGTAAAAATCATTCCCAGATAGCACAGAAAAATTTTTAAAAATGTTTAAAAATTTGCAAAGGCAAACTAAAAAGTTTGCAAAAAACTTGCCTTTTCAAATGATAAAATTTGCCGAAAGTTCAATGCAAATAACGAAGTTGACGCTGGCTGAGTTTGCAGCAAAGTTGCCTCAGAAAATGAAAACATCTGCCATTACAAACGAAATGTTTGCGACTGCACAGTAAGAAAGTTTGCCAGGACTTTGCTGCAAATATGTTGTGCAAATTTTCTTTGACAAAATTTCCGAAAATGAGCTGATAAATTTGGTGAAAATATTAAAAGGTTTGCAGCAACATTGCAGAAAGTGTTTTCACGATCGCAAGATCATGTTTGCTGCAAATGTATCAGATAATGTTGCTGCAAATTTATAAAGTGAAACCTAACTTTATGAAACATCAAAATTTTTATAATGTGGATCCGTCTTTTCTTAGTGGCAAGCATTAAACATCTTTAGCTACTTGCCAAAGATAAAAAACTTACGAACGATAAACGCACAGACAAAGGATATCGCAATTTATCTACTTACTCAACAATCATATCCCTGTACTTACTCTCACACACATTCACAAAATAACGTCAGGCTGCCTGGGTCAATAAAAACATGTGATAAGAGACCAGTGAGTTTATTCTGGAGTCCTCTGGTGCATTGGTGTTTCTCGATTCTCCCTTCCCGCTTGTTTTGTCACAGTTGATGTAGCGCAGTGAATTCTTTGTACGATGCGCGCGTACTCGGTAATATAATCAAATATTTGCTTTCAGCAAGTTTTTCGAAACAAGTTTATTTACAGAGTTGCAAACTGTTTGCGACGGCAAACTTTCAACGTTATATATTCAAAAAAGATGCAAGTTAATTGCAGTGGTGAATTTATTTTTACAAATCAGCGAAAATTTGCAGATCACATTGAAAGCTTTTAATAAATATTAAGAAATTTTGCCTTCGCAAACTTTCAGATTGTTTGCTCCACTAAACAAAACAAAAATTTGCCGCAAGTATTCGTGCTATCTGGGATTGAAATATTCAAACAAAAACAGTTTGCATTGCATCTAGGTATAATCAGACAGTCAACTTTTGCTTGGCCCTTGAATGCAGAATACCAAAAGAGTCACTGAGACAACGGCGAAACAGATCGTCTGTATTTCATTATCACAATTATCAGAACTTTGTGTGTGATATGTCTTTGTTGAAAACTTTTTTTTTTTTTTTTTTTAATGGAGCTGCCTATTCATGGCACTCAGAAGGAAAGGGTCAGCCATTGCAGCGGCAAGGGGCGCCGAGAATAGAAGGTTTGGCAGAAGAAATTTGTTACGACACGTCCTTTCCCAAGGCAGCTTCATATGGGTACTAAACCATTATGAAACTTGTACTAGTTAGACTCTAGGAGTTATTTTTATGTAATACAAAGGTTGATTCATTTATATTGAGCCGAATTCAATGTGTAACTGTACCTCGCATGCGCAGCCCATTACCGTGAAATTAGAGCAATGTGGCCGAGAGTAGTCTGATGTCGCCGAAACTGGACAGATTCTAGGAGGACTTCATTGTGCCCTTTCCGACCCAAATATTGGGTCATCGTAGAAGTGTATCAAGTGTATAATTCTGTGTAGGCCGTGCCATTGTAAATCGTATTATATGTAAATATGCGGAACAAAGTCCTGGGCCATAGTACACCGATTCGGACAACTAGAACTATTTCCCAAAAGGTTCATGATTGTGGTTGGTTTCTCGTACTGAGCCAAACTGTGTTCCGAAAGTTGGAGCAAAACATCAAAATCAATGCTGCGTAGAACAGACTAATGCCCTGGCTGAAATATACCAGCGTGAAATCCTAGCACTGTACGGACAAGACTTGAACTAGGTTGATATGCACCAACACAAGGCATCTAGTCACGCGGCGAAAACATTGCTGAAATTCTATCACCGCATGGAACAGGAAACTATTTTTTTTTTTAATTTCCTTCTCTGACATCCCTGACAAGAGTCTAGATCCGAGTCCAATAGACTATTTTGTGCTTTCGGACTCTTCAAGCTGTGCCTGTCCCATCGTCGAGTCCGCACCGTCACTGGACTGTGGAAAGCCTGCAAAGATGAGTGAGATACAATACCCATGGTCCAGCTGAAACGCAATCTCCTGTCCAATGGAAACTCCAATGCAGGGCAATAGTCAGTAGAAGTGAACTGTAGATTGAATATAACCGATTGTTGAAACACGGCATTTCCTAGGCTCAATATAAATGAATCAACCTCTATAGTACTCTTCCGAAAATTATTACACATATTAAAAGGAAGGCTATTTTGCCTCCTCGCTTGAATGCTGTACTCCCTTACAGGTTATGCTTCTTTGTGACCCAGCGGTTAACGCGCACAATTTCGGTTCGATTCTCCGTAGAGATAATTGCCACGGATATAAACTAACAGTGGTTCTCATATCAACTTAAAAATAAATCTCGTCTCATACAACCTTTATGCTGAAAAGAGACGTAAGCACCAATGGATCGATTCCTTCTAAGTGAGTTAATTATGGGTACTTCAACTCTAATGTTTATTTTTGTATTCACTACAGACAAAATACGTTCGGAAGTCCCTCCATCGCTTGTTTGCATATTATAAACTCCATGATAGAGAAAGAATTTTCTGTGTGTAAAATCGTTTAACTCGTGGTGCCTGTTTAAACCACCTCCCATCCCAGTCTCTCCTGTTTCATTCACACCATCGGGGTACTCGATTTCATTCTTCCGCTCAACAATACGCGTACAAGTTCGCTGATACTTGTATCTCCCATAAAATCATTCAGAAAGATTCTCTTGTCTACTTGAATATCCTTTGTTCTCAATGCATGAAAAAGGTAAATTGACTTAATAGGTGGACTTCGCATCAACATAACTGCGTGGCACTTATAGAGTGTTAGAATTGAGTCTCAAGCACTGAACAAACATTTATTTATGTATATACAGAATGACGAAAAAATAAAGTGTGTAAAAATGTACGATATGCTAAATACAGTATCATAAATCCCAAAACGTACGGTGACCGCGAACAAAGATAAAAACAACAGTTGAAGAACACGTTGTGATAGAATACTCACTTCTGGCATAAAAAAAAAAGAAAAGAAAAGAAAGAAAGAAAAAACTTGATTTGATATCAGTTTATAGATCTGGGGCGCACCCATGTGGGAGTCCAAAACTTCGCCAAAACTTCGTGACTCGACATACATTTGTATACCTTCCTAATAAAACTTCACTTGTTCAGCAGAAAAAAAATAATTAATGTAGAATAAATATTTGACTTTACACTGCATCTGTGCTCTCTCTTCTTATAAAAACAATCTAATTTTATTTCTTGGATTTCCCTCCACCTTCTCACCCCATCAAAGTTTTCATCATTAATCGTCAAGATGCCAGCGATAATCATTAACCATCATTAATCTCCCTCTGGGTCCATGGCGTACCCCCATAAATTCACCTGACTGTTAGTAAAAAAAAAAGAAAAAAAGAAAAGAAAGAAAGTTGTCTATTTGTAAAAATTGTTCAGTGACTTTCTCCGCCAATACCCCCATAACCCCACTTCAGTGGCGGCTCCTCAGAGAAATCACATCGATATAAACTTCAATTTTATTGCTACAAGTTAAAAGAAGAAAGTTTACTTAATGTTCTAATTGTTTTTACAGCTTTTTAAAAAGCTGTATGATGCTTTCTTCATTTATCTTGTAGCCATTACATTTATATGGAAAAACAGTACATATGCTGGTTTGTGTAGCTTGTAGAGATAAAATTTATGTGAAATAGCAGTGTATATGGTGCTTTGTGCTGCATTCATACGATGATAGTCGAAACCTATTCTATGAAGACAGTACATAACATTGTAACATGGAGATTTTCCTATCAGATCAGTGGAAATACTACAGCTGAGAAAAAAAAATCAATTTTGGAGGTACCAGAAACATTTACAGGCATTTCTTCATTCTTTAATTTTAATTTTTGTATTTTTATTAAGTGTAGAATTTCAGACTAATGTCAAAGGCTTGTGTTAAACTTCAAAGCAGAAGGAAGATACTATGCTACTAGGGCCGGATTAAACGGGGGGGCTAGGGGAGCTGTAAACCAGGGCCTCCAGGTGGACGGGGCCTCCAGTCTGATTAAAACCTCAACTAGCTGTCTAAAAAGAATCATACAAGATACAATCATAATCATAAGATAAAATATAGTAAGACTATTCATGGCTTTGGATTAATTGTTTTAACAAAATTTTTTTAATTTCGATCGTGTCTGAAGAAGGATATGCTAGATATCCGAAACAGTTACAAATTATAATTTAAAATAAAGTAAAGTTTTAATCTTTGGTCAGTGTCTCTTTTGTTAAGATAAAATATGCTCAAAATATGAAACAAATTCCTTCGTTTGTTATATTCACCCACGGTCTTAATAAATTAGCAATTTTAAATCATTTTTGAGATACTTATTTTTTTATTTATTACATTTATACGTATAATAGGGTAACTCCGTATATTTTTTATGCATTTGGAAATTCCCATTAGGTATAATATCATCTAATGCATGGCATGGTTGATGTAGAACTATGTGTATGACCTTAACTTTCCTATTGCACTTTCACAAAAATGTATTATGCAAAGTTATCAGGGACCATATATTTTTTTCTAGCCCCGGGCCTCCAGGTGCGTTAATCCGACCCTGCATGCCACAATATTCTTAATCACCTAAGAACGGAGTTACGTGAATCTTTAGTGGCAGTAATCACTAGCGTAAATAGCAGGCCTGCAATGCAAGGGGGCCAATTTAAGTTTCGATGATTAACTTCATGCTGTTAGAATGTTAAAATCTACCTTTCAGGTTTCATATTATTACACACTTTTCCCTCAAATGTTGTTCTGTAGTCTTCCAATATTTTAAGGTTAGCGCTTAGAAAACCATTTAATTTACTATGAACGCTCTATATAGAGAGTGGAATAATAAACAGAAAGGATTTGACAATATTCAGTCATGTTCATCTGAGAGTAGAGAGGGAAAAGCTTGCTTTTTCGCGATAGAATTCTTTTTCATAAAAAGGCGGTTTTAGGGGAGTGGGTAGATCGGAAATTTTCACTTTATTAACTTTCTCTGAATTTCTTGTTTAAATTCCACTTTTGTTTCTCTGTACTGTAGTAAAAAATTAAGAATATTTATTTACAACATTCAGTCTACTTCTAAGCCCTATGTTCAGTCATGTTCTCAAACAGACATTACAGTTGAGGGAAACAGCCACGGGCGTCTCTGGCGGGGGTAGAGATGCGCACGAGACAATATCTGTGGCTGTCTCGTCTCGAAACTGTGCTGTAAAAGTGATGTCTCGACTCGAAAAATGTACATTTCTCTATTGGAAGAGCCGTGTCTCTACCCGAATTTTGTCAGGAAAATCCTGTCTCGACTCGTCTCGAGCGCATTCCTAGGCAGGGGGACAGGGGAATGCGTTCCCCTCAATATTTTGTGGAGAAGATGAAAAGAATCAATGCTGAAACACCTTGAAAGTATTTAGTTCTACAGGGTGTAACATAAATGCATGGCCAAAATTGACGAGGTGATTGCGGACATCCAAATAAGTAAAAATGTTCCTGTAAACATGGGTCCGATTCGTTCCCGAGATACAGGGTGTTCAAATGTCGAGTCCCTCCCATGGCTCACTATTGGAAAGTGAATGGAAATGTTCAATATTACAGGAATAATACAATCAAGTGGAATTATGCCTGTGCAAATACATTTACACTAACATAGAAAATGAAACTAATCAACATTTGAGGTTATTGGGTTGTCAGTGTTGCCAACCTGGTACATTTCTTGTTAATATATTTCGTCACTATCTTTAGAAGCACTGTCTTCCGAAGTTTATGTGTTGTATAAACGAACGCTGTGATCTTCATCAAATATCTTTCTCAATTACTTATCTTTGGAAACATGCAATAGTTATTATCTATGAACCATTGTTTACTATTGTGAGCCGTTAATTGACTTTACACTTGGATACCTTGTCTTTCGAAAACGAAGCGGAATCTGCCGGTTGTTTAGGAACGTTTTGATGTCAGCAATCATTTGCGAAGGTGTGGACATTTAGTGTTATTTGAAAACGTAACACTTTGTACCAGTTTGGCATCACTGACAACCCAGTAACTTCAAATGTTGATTAGTTCCATTCTCTATATTAGTGTAAATGTATTTGCACAGGCATAATTCCACTTGAATTGAACATTTCCATTCACTTTCCCATAGTGAGCCATGGGAGGGATTCGACATTTGAACACCCTGTATCTCGGAAACGAGTTGAGTTGATTTTGAGTTTAACGTCCCTTTTCAGCAGCGAGGCTATATGAGACGTGGACCTACTGATTAACGTGGAATCCGAACCACATGAGCTCCCGCCGGGAATCGAACCCGGGTCTCTCACGCCAAAGGCGCGTACGCTAACCGCTTAGCCACGGAGGAGCTCGATATCTCGGAAGCGAATCGGACCCATGTTTACAGGAACATTTTTACTTATTTGGATGTCCGCAATCACCTCGTCACTTTTGGCCATGCATTAATGTTACACCCTGTATATGGAAGAAGTAAGGACAGGCTGATCAAATGAAAGCTATATCTGTTATTAAGTATTAAGTTGATGAAATGTCCGATTTACGTGTGACACTTTCAAGCTTTTTTTTTTTTTTTTTGTTTATTTTGTTTTAAAGCTATAGTTCCTGGTTAATCAAAGTAGTCTCGGCTGCAACCGCACACTTTTCTTAATGCTTAACCAGCAACGATTGGAATCCATTACGAAGGAAAATTGGAGAAGGGAAAAAAATGTACAGAAAGTAGACCTGCGAATTAAGAAGGGAAATATATAATAGAAATAAAGATAACGACTGAAATTTAAAAGAATAAAGAAATTTGAATAATGTATATTAAGGTAAATTTCGTGGAAATAAAAGGGTAGCAAGGGAGAACTACTATGACAATATAGAAACTAAAGATGGAAATAATGTATTGATGAATCGGATGATAGCAAGAATAAACTGTATATTTTAAGTATTAAAACGGAAAACGAGGTAAGCGATGATGACAACAGAATTGGCATACTGAGGGATAAGAAAAGTCATATACCGAAACGAATAACGAAAACGTAGACAATATATCTTTTGAGTTATTACCTGCTAGACATTCTGAACAATTTATACACAGTTCAAAAGCGTGCAGCACTCAAAATTTTGGCATAAGTTTAGTTGGGGTCTACTAGCATTGTATGCAGTCCTCGTCCCCCTCCCCAATTTTAACATGCCAGAGAATCCTATGGCAACAACTGTACCTTATACAGCCACCATATTCCAAATGTTGTTTGGGTTGCTTAACCATTTGTGGGGTACCTAGAAGTTATATATCTTAATATAGAAATATACGTTTTGCTGGTTTCCTAAACTCAATTTGGCCGGTAAGAAAAGGTACCGGTATCACAAACCAAGAAACAGATACAAAATTCTAATACAGATATTGTTTAATTCGTTCTCTGTTCGGAAAACTTCAGCTTCAGACTTCAATTTACAAAATCAAAGCCTTAAACACCTATTTTGGATATGGTGTTACTTCGAAATCAGTATTCAGAGAATTTCTTCTTTTTTTTACAGTTGCAGGTGTACCATGACAAAAATTTTGAAATAAGAAACTTGTGTATAGCGTCCTAAAGTTCTCCCCCTCGAATTTTAGTGGCTCAATAAATGTTATAGGTCTATACAGTTATCATGAAATTCTAGTCCATTTGAAATTTATAAATTTTAAATGACAATTTTGTTCCACGAAATCTGCTACCTTTTCAGAGCAGTTATTGTTAATACTATTACACTTTTTATTGAAAAAAAATGTCGTTGGACGTTAATCTAAGAGCTCTATAAACAATTCACTGAATCTAGAAAACCCACTGCGTCCACTCATTTGTTTTCTCTCCTATCAAATGACAGTTTCCTTAATTCTTGACTGTTTTCAGGATTTACACTTCAAAATACAGTAATTAAATGTTTTAATTATAATGAAAAAAACAAGGTGGAATGTATTGTTTTCTCTTCACTAAACTGAAATATTTTAATGAACTCAAAATTTCCTAATAAAAAAAAGGCCACGAGAAGAGATTTCTTAAAAATAAATATTAAGCCCCTGCATTTCTACCTGAAAGTAAATTGAACTTTACTTTCTTGCTTGGTAACAATGAGCACAAAATCAACCTAAACATCACCATCACAATATAATAATAATTATAATATGGAATTTTTGTATAATATGAGCAAGTAGTGACTAGCTAGATGAAAAGTCCAACATTATTGCTATTGCTGTATAAATTTTACGTGTCTTCAACGTGGGAAAAGAAGGTCTCTTTCGACATTTTGGTGGGGAACTTATGTATCCTTAATTACGCTACTGACAATAACGTTTCTTTTGGAAGATGTTCGAGATAAAAGGTGGGTGTAGCATGTTTAGAGGGACACACTATAACTCAGTGGCAGAGCGCTTGCCTCTGGTACTTGGGGTTCCTGGTTCGATCGCCGATCAAGTAAGTTTGTGGTGGACAACATCGTGTCCGTGGGTTTTCTCGGAATACTCCCGTTTCTTCCCTTTTCATTCCACCATACCACTGCATTCCCTTGCCTTAATTACCGTCTCCCTTAGCCTAAAGAGCATAATCGTGGTACGTTAAACTGAAAGATTTCAGTTCATTTTTTACTGCATGTTCAATGGGATACATGGGGTCATGAAGAGTGTGAGAAAGAAGCTTATGTTTGCCAATTTTTATTAATAATTGAAACGAATTTGTAGTGTAAATTTAATTTCACCCACACTTATGTATCTCCCTTGATGTAATCTTCACACTCTACTATTCCATAATGCCACCCTTTAATCTCCCTCCATAGTTTAATAATTATTAATTTTAGCGAATTTGTAGAACTACAATCTACAATCCACAAGGTCCTGCTACAGTTGCAAGGACCCATAGCGCGTAAATGATATGAGATAGAGGCATGTGATTTTTTTGCAACATATTCTATATCTCTCAAAGCTTTTTGTATGTATTATGTTATTTGTTTGCAACGCGTCATTTGTAAACATGTTCGTGTTAGCCCAAACCTTAATGTTTTTGTGTGCTCTTATTCATGATAGAGTAATCAGTCCATTTTTCTTTGCTGAGAGCATAGTTACAGGGATGGCTTACTACGACATATTTTCATCTCCCTCAGTTGTTGGAACTGCAGCCAAACATAATCTTCCAACACGATGAAGCTCTTTCTCATTGGTCTCTAGGTATTAGGAACCTTTTAAAACCCAATTTTTTTTTTTTTTTTTTTTTTTTAGTTTTTGTGGCAGATGGATTGACCATGATGAACCAATCGCCTAGCCCCTGCGCTTCCCTGATACAATCCCCGTGGACTTTGGGGTTCGTCAAGGATCGTGTCTACGGAACTCCTGTTCCAGATCTTGCCGCACTTTGTACATGAATTGATGTGGCTCTCGAAAACGTTGATGCTAATATGCTCAGCATGTATGGATGAAGCTCGAATATCATCTCAACATCCTGAGGAAAACTAGAGGGGCACATGTAGAAGAGTTATAATCGACAATAAAACTTTGAGAGATGTAGAGCACGTTGCAAGAAACCACAAGTCTCTATCTCATATAGTTTACGAGTTATATTTCATTGTAATGGTAGAGTACTTTGTGGACACCCTGTATGTTAGAGGACAGTAAATTCCTATACAAAAGATATTTTTTCTCATGAAAAGTTATCAAGATGTTTATGAAATACAAAATTGTATTCGATAATTTGTCTTCGTTCTTCTACATGTATAGCCACGGGACGTTGAATTAAACATGTGATTTCATACAACTTAAGTTTTAACACTGCATTATTTGAAATGATTTTTTTTTTTTTTTTAAGAAAAAAAAATATTTTCTATATTTCCTTTACTGTCACTCGTGTATTCATAATAAGAATTGCATGTATGAAAATCTTAATCCGTACAGTTTAAACAATAGATGAAGAAAAAGAAACATGACAGGTGAGCAGGTACGAAATATATTTTCCATAGTATTCTGTATTTTAATTCCATGTGCGCTTTCTTTTTCGAACATGTACAGTAATTCTGTAAAGCAACTATTTTTGCAAGTATTATTTCAATTACTAATTGTTCTTATATAATGTTTTCTGTTTACAGCTATTGTAGCTGTAGAACCTGGCCAATCCAAACCCATAAAATTGGCTCTTCTTATTCAAAACGAAGGCTATTATATGTGGAACATCAAAATGGTACAGCTGCGATGTTCAGAGCTGCAAAATTTCAGAGGTATTTTAGATTTGCTATTGTTTTTAAACGTCATTGTGTTAGATTCATATCGGTGTCTTAAATATACCGTATAACGAAAAGTTTCTAAAGATCCTTCATTACACTATATGGAACTCAGTTTTATCATTCCAACTATTCCAAAGAATGGGTCTAGGAAAATTCGGTGTACAATAAACTCGGTGTGGGGAAAGTTAGGTGTAAGGTAGATTCGGTGTAATACATATTGATTACCACTTACGATAACTTACGACACTTTATATTGTGAAAACGAAAACCATATAATGTAACGAATAAAATGTTATTACCTATTTCAAGAAAAGCAAATTTATTTTTTTGCCTTGAGTCCAATACCTCTTGCATGTCTTTTGCGGGGTATTACTATAAATTACTTTTCATCACACAATGAATCTAACACTTTTTGTCAGAAATAAAACAATTGCAATTATAAGTTCAGAGTATACTTAGTTATAGAAACAACTAAAAACACCTTCCATATAGTACATCATAGAACATATATATACATAAGTCTTATGTAAAATGTAAAAATATATTGATCAAAAAAGTCTTAATGGAACGGGCAATATAAAGAAGGATGGTTTTATCAGATAATAGTTGTACAAGTTGACTTCTCTTCCAATCAGATACTTCGGGTTGCTTTAAGGTAAACAAGTACTGCAACCCTATTGGTTCCTTATTGACTTCTCCTCCAATCAGGCGTAGACTTTAGTTGAAGCATTTATTTTTACACCTTCGAATAACATATGATAAATAAACTATGTCGTTTTTGAAGAATTTAGATTTAAATATTTATTTCTAAAATAGAAATAAAATCGTTAGAACATTTTTTTTAATCTGCAATTTTCAACTTTACCTGTTCAGTAACCTACATTTATTTTTGGAAATAGAAAATTCTAGGAGACATCCTCTAAAACAGCATAAAAACTTAAGTTTTAAATTAAATGTCGATTGGTAGCGATGGTCGCTTCGCTAACTCACACGAACGGACATCGAAGAACAAAATTTCTTTCATGTAAGAGCCATGAAATATTAAAATCCGTTGAAATCTAAAATTCAAATTATTTCAGGAACACAATTTTTAAAATTCCTTATAGTAGACAGTAAAAGTACGTTCTACACAAAGTTTGAAATTAAAACTAATATGCTCCTTTAACTTCAAACTTAAGTTTCTAATGGATTCCGCTTCACACAACGGCAGAAGCTATGTTCGAAATTCTGAATTCCTTTATGGTGGAGAATCACATCGAATGATCATGTTGTGTTGATATTAGCACAGACGGTGCTCGAGCAATGACTGGCCAACATAAAGGACCGATAGTACACATTCAATCGGTTGCTCCGTTAGCGAAATGGGCCTACTGTAGTATTCACAGAGAAGCATTAGCTTCACGTGATATGTCAAACAAAATGAAAAGTGTTCTGGACGATGCAATGAAAATATGTGAACTATATCAAGTCTCGTCCTCTTAACTATCGATTATTCAATGTACTGGGCAATGAAATGGAGAGTGGCCAACAACACCTCTTGCTACATTCTGAAATTCGATGGTTATCTCGTGGAAGAGTCTTGACCGTCTTTTCGACCTCTGCAATGAAGTGAGGTTATTTCTTTTAAACACCAAATTTGAATTGAGTTGCCGTCTGAACGATTTCACTTGGCTCTCAATTTTAGCATACATTTAAGATATTTTTAGTTTTTTAAACTCCCTAAATACAAGCCGTCAAGGCAAAAGTATTACTATATTTATGGTTAAAGACAAGATTGAAGCAACAATCAAGAAACTAAAGGTTTGGTCCCTCCGCCTAGACAAAAAAGAATATGATTCTCTTCCCTTAGCAATTTCTTGTCAACAACTGAAGACCTTCCTTCTGATGTTGTTATGAACAGGAAACAATATTTGGAAAACATGGCCTTAAAATTCAGGGAATATTTCCCATTAAACAAAGAAAAATTGGAGTGAGTATAAAATCCTTTCCTAGAGACGGAAAATGAGTTGCCAAACAACGAAGATCAGTTGTAGGAACTTTTGTGTGACTCCGTTATGAAAATGAAGTATCCATCCTCCATACTGACTGATTTCTGCTTGCATGCGCGATAAGAGTAACCGAAATCTCGAAAAGGGCGCTACGATGCTTAATCCCGTTTGCCACGACACACTTTTGTGAATCAAAGTTCTCTGCTCTTTCTTATCTGAAGAATAAGTACAGGAATAGACTTGATGCTGAGGCGGATCTTTGCTTAAAAATGTCTTCGTTTGATCCTGGCATTTCTAAGTTAGTGGCCGAAAGATAACACCAACCATCACATTGATTGAAGTTGTGTACCTCGGTAAGTCATACACTTATTATAACGTTAACTTGTTGAAGTTAATACATTTTATTTTTTTCTACACCTGATAGGTAGGTTATTGTGGTTTAGTTTTGTTTACGTACTGGATTTATTTATATATTTGCAACATCTTAGTCAAGGTGTCCCGCCCCAGGTTTGAAACTCAGAACTACCCGATAACGGAGTAGGCATCATACTACTCGAACATGCAAAGAAAAAAACACTCTCTCTCTCTCTCTCTCTCTCTCTCTCTCTATATATATATATATATATATATATATATATATATATATATATATATATATACACAGGGGCGGATCCAAGGGGGGGCTATAGGGGCTATAGCCCCCCCCCTTGACGGTCAGATATACACTGGATAAAATGGGCTTCAATCCTGCTTTACACTGGATAAAATGGCAAAATATGGTTCAGCCCCTCCCTTGATCATATTCTGGATCCGCCCCTGTATATATATATATATATATATATATATATATATATATATACTTCATGTGGAAAAATATAAACACTAACCATATATATTGCAAGGGATTCTTCACTTGTATTGTAGACTCCAAAGGGGGACCGCAGTGTGGAAAAGGTTGAAAAAGGATGCACTATGGTCCAAATTTTGTTCACATTTCCCGTTGTCAAGAACGAACTCTGTACAAAGACTGGAAGAGAACTGAAGGAACAGCTGAATTTGAGTAGGAGAAAATTATGACTAAAACAGTGACCGAAGCATGATACTAAATTCTTAGTTTTTATTCTTAGATTGCTATATTATCAACTTTTCAAGTTATTTGAGTTTGGCAAACAAAAAAGTGCATCATTCAACTACTCAACTACCATCACTCCTGCACAGCAAATCTACCAACATGTATATCCAAGGAAAGAGAATTTGATTTCGTTATTAGTTTTTAGGAGCTAATTAGAGGTGATTATATCTTTACAAAAAGACTAAATACAATGGAATATTTAGAGTATTTGTAAACTGTTCTCGTAACAACTTTTGATACCGGTATCTTCAGTTCTTTAATAGACTGCAAAAATAGCGCAACGTTAAAATTTCAAAGTTATTGATTAACTAACTAACTAGCTCTATAGCTTATGGAATAACAGAAAATAAAGATATGTTGTGACTTAAGAATTCGTATTTTTGATAACTTTTATCCAGTTAACTACACTTCATATGGAAGAAGCAATGAAAGGGTTTCTAGAAAAGTCAAACGGAAAGTTTTCGACACAACAAGATTTCCGGATGGCCTTGGATTGATAACAAAACTTGCAAACAGGAACTAGCTAATTTACGTGAGAACCACAACCTTAAAAATGTATTTCTTAAAAACGAATTGTTATCTTACTCAAAATTTAACTATTTTTCTCTATATAAGAAAGATTTATTCATTACTGAACTTTTTCCTAAAGCACTAGAAGGTGCCTTAATATTTCTCAATGTTAAGAATATATATATATATATAAGATAATAAGATTATTCTCAAATGCACGTAGGAGCAACAAAAATATGTAAGAATTTTCGTTTGACGGAGACCAAATTAGCAAAGTGAATGCTTTAAATATTTGAATATCAAGATATTCTTCTATGAAAAAAGTTAAAACGACATTAAAATTAGAATACCAGGTGCAAAGCAAATATTCTATTAAAAGAAATGACTACGGGTGACGAAGAACATATCGAAGGAAAATATTTGTAATAGTGTAAAGAGCAGCTCTCCATAAATTTGTAACATGAACACTTTGACAATTAAAGAAGTTTACGAGTATACGAGACGTAATATTGGAAAAGAATTATCCGTGTATCATGGACAGAAACGAGAATAATACAGGAAGATTAAACGATGCAAGCGAAAGCAGATACATTTTGGGCAGAGTAGAGAAAAGGAGAAATACCAGCAGCGGTTTCTTACTTTGCTATTCAAAAATATATTATCATATCCTGATAGATGAACTCTTTAGTCTGTGTGTCACAGTGAATCTAATAATAAACGGTCACGCTAATAGATGTCGCTATCTATGCTATCGACTTTTAAACTGTGCATGAATTTACATATTTAAAACTAGTTTTTCTAGAAGGAAAGATAAAAGAGCCGAATTCGAAGACTATATGAGCGGAATATCGAAGAAAGAATAATCGTAAAGTCAAAAAAATGTACGAAAACAGAAAACAGAGAAAATCTAATCCTTTAGTGCCAGCTTTCAACTTTAAGTACAGGAAAGAAGAAGAAGAAGAAATTCATTATCATTCTACATTCCTCTTCAATCGAAAGTTCTGGGTAGGCTACTACCCTAAACTGAAAAATTACCCAAGGGTAGAAAACTGCACTAATTCTTATTAATGTGAAAGAATTAGTAATTTTAATTTCTACCTATGTTATTTTCCTCAAGAGTCGGCACTGGAATTGACAAACATGCTCCTTTGATTTAGATCATAAATATCTAACCGCGTCTGACATCTACTTCAAATTGATTTTACATATTATGTATCAAACGATTTTTTTTTTTTTTTTTAACCGTGCTGTTTCACAAGTATGAACGTAGAAACTCAAAATTGCATATCAGTTTCAAAAATATACTACAATACTTTTACTAATAAATTCAATGTATACAGTATACGCATTTATTTTTAGCACCTCCAACATGTGGCCGTAAAGAACCTGTTGCGGAGGGTTCTGAACAGTTTCCTAATATATTTTACTTCTGGGAGGATGTTCGGTGGCGACGCATTCAGCAGAGATACAGAAGTGTCTTTTGGTGGAGTTTTCCTGAACCTGTATTCAATACGTTCTACTACGGTAAGAAGTTTATTATTATTATTTTGTTTTTGCGTTTCGTTTTCTTGCTGGTAACTCAAGAAGTTAGAGTGTACAAATTTTGCGTAATGATAGGGGATACTAATAGCAAGGTTTAATAATCCCTAGAGCCCGATTTACGGTATGTTGTAAGAGAGTATATTTAGATATAGAAACAGTTTATTTTATATATAAATAATCTTTAATTATGCCTGTTATGTTTTATTTCTTTATCATGGTACTTCTATTCATACTAGGGATGGCCAGATCCGGATATTTTTGGATCCGGATATCCGGATCCACTTGGGTCCGGATATCCGGTATCCGGATATCCGGACACTGGATCCGGATCCGAGATTTCGGATCTTGGATCCGGATCCGAAAATCCGGATCTTGGATCCGGATCCGAAAAAACGGATCTTGGATCCGGATCCGAAAAACGGATCTTGGATCCGGATCCGAAATTTCGGATCTTAGATCCGGATCCGAAAAAACGGATCTTGGATCCGGATCCGAAATTTCGGATCTTAGATCCGGATCCGAAAAACCGGATCTTGGATCCGGATCCGAAAATCCGGATCTTGGATCCGGATCCGAAATTTCGGATCTTGGATCCGGATCCGAAAAACCGGATCTTGGATCCGGATTCGAAACTCCGTGTCAGGAAATTCGGGTGTTCCGAATCAGCAAAATTTTCGAAATTATTGACAAAGTGATTTTCATTCCTATGCTTAAAATAAGATTTTAAGACACTTTTGGTATCTGATCGTGTGACAGCCTTGCGTTCCCTTCATTCTGTTGATATTTGGTTTTCGTGCCTTAATATGTCACAATTACTCCAAATTTGATTGAGTAAAACTGTCGAGTTAGGTGAGAGCAATCTCATTGTCAGATTAGATTCTAGTAGAAATACTTGACCGAAAAGGTAGTTAATCTTTTTTAAAGCTGTCGTCCTGGTGGAAATTTGTCCTTTGTTTTCTGTAACACTAGTCAAATGCTGGGATGAAACCTTAGTCTCAAGCCCAAGCTTCTTCATTAGACTCTGGCTGCTTACTTTTCTAATTCTTTCTGAGTTATTGTGGTCACTGAATGAGGCCATTTCCTAGTCGTGATGGGCTAGGCCATTGCTAATAGAACAGCCCATAAAATATAGATCAAATCAAATTAAGGAGCAACTTCCTTTTCTTGCTCTTGATGAGCATTTTTTTCTTTCTTTAAAAATACGTTTCTCTGTGACCGTACCACTCCAGTTAGAATTAAGAATTGTAGTAGAGATGAAGTTCTAAATGGCAATTAATGTATCAAAATCAATGTACTGTATGTGTATACAAAATACCATATGGAGCCTCGAGCAGTAACACGTATCTTTGTAATTAGTAATCCACTACTATTAACTCTGCATAGGTTGTATAAGGAGCTATATCATTCATGTAAACACATAGGCGGATGCAGGGGGAGGGCGAAAAGTCGTTTGCCCCTACCCAGCGCCACCATTAACAGTGTACTTTAGTAGTAATTTGTGGCAATTTCAGATCATCTAAGTAATTTTTCACTGCTAGCATCCCCAACCGCCCCCTAAGAATCCATCCGCCCCCTCCAAGAGTCCGTTCTGGATTCGCCCCTGCGCAAACATAATTTTATACAACTCATTCAAGAGTACATTTTGGTAGCTTTTTAAAATTTTTATCTTAAAGGATTGTCATTTCTCGTGGTTACTTATGCAATTTTGTCCACAGGCATACATGCAATTTCCAGTCATTACGCAAATACATTTATATACTTAATAGACCTCGGCTAGTTGGGGGCTTCGCCACTAGACCCCCGTTACTAGGGCCTCGCACCACAAAAGCCTCTAATCATAATCAATTTAAAAAGAAATGTCTGGGGATTTGCCCTTAGACCCTCTGATATCTCATTTGATCGGCCTATGACCTCGTACCTCGTAAACCTACAACCATACCGAATCTCAGTTCAAATATCAAATTGTATGTAATAACATTCCGGTATCCCGAGACATACCGAATTTCAGTGCGAGTACATGGGGGCTTTCCCCCCCACACATTTGCTCGGTCTACGGCCTCGCACATCATACGCCTGCAAACATAACGAATTTTTAAGGGGCCGCGGTGGCTCAGTGGTAGAGCGTTCACCTCCGGTGCTTGGGGTCCCTGTTTCGATCCCAGCTTGCACCGTGTGGACTTTGTGGTGGACAAACACCGTGCTCGTGGGTTTTCTCGGGGTTTTCCCGTTTCCTCCTACTTTCTTCATTTCATTTATTTCTCATAATCACCGTCTCCTTTAACCTAACCGGCATAAACGTGGGATGTAAAACACAAGCATTTCATTTCACAAGATAACGAATTTTTGTTCAAATAACAAGTTTCATTTCTCTAACATTCCAGGATTCCGAGATATAAAAGTCTTTTCTCCCCGCCCCTTTACTTCCCCTCTAAGACATACATAAAAAAAACGCTTAAGTACATACCTAATTATTTCAAATGTAAAGTCCAAATACCAAATTCTATGCTCCTAACCTTCAGAGGTTCCCAGATATCGACATGTTATTATAATAATTACAATCCCCACCCTCTTTCCTTTCCATCTCTTTTCTTTTCCTTTTTGCTAAAACGTCAAAAAACACTGAAACACATGTCAAATTATTTTCAATGAGAAGTGCAAATACCAAATTTCAAGTCTCTAACCTTAAAGGATATAACATATTAATACAATAATTGTAATCCCCACTTAATTTTTTTCTCGCCCCTTTTCTTCCCTTCTGGGCCACACATAAAAAAAACGTTGAAATACGTATCTAATTATTTTAAGTGAGAAGTCCAAATACCAAATTCCATGTTTCTAACCCTTTAAGTTTCCGAGATATAGGCATATTATTATACTAATTGCAATAATTGCAATTACCACCCGTTCTTTTACTTTCTACATATTCCCTGCCCCTTCTAATTTAAATATCAAAAAGCACTTTAACAAGTATCAAATTATTTTCAATGAGAAACCCAAATACCAAATTTGAAGTATCTAACGTCAAGAATCATCAATATTTTCCACCCCATTTCCCCCCTTCCTCGTCGAATTTCCCAAAGTCCTTCCTTAGTGGTATCCTACGTCACAAAGCCTATAAACTGTCCAAATTTCACATTTGTAGCTTAAGCGATTTGGCCTGTACGGTGATCTGTCACTCACTCACTCAGGACTTTGCCCTTTTTATATAGAAAGATTTAAAATTTTATGGAAAAGCCATGGATTTTGTCCTAAAGCTGCCAGTGTCTTAGAAATGTAATAGCTTTGCTATAAACTTTAAGCAATCAACTGACTGAACTGCGTCTATATGTATTATGTAAAATGCCGCTTATAATATTTTGCTCGTAATAAAAAATAGAAATAATGACGAAAATTCAAAGACATCCATGATTTTAGCGTAATGCTGCAGGAGTTCAGATCATTGAATTAATCATAAGAGCCGATTGTATAAGATAGACTACATTAAATTCCAATGTGGCACAAAGAAAATATGCAGCATTACTATGCAGTTTTTCAACGTTATAACTCATTCTGAAAATATTATCATAGGTCTCACAAACAATCGAATTTTAATCCTAACTCGATTAATATATAACAAAAGGCAGATCTATACAACTACTGACTTCAGATGAAAGTGGCATACTTGTAGTACGTTTAAAGATATACTAAAGACTAAATGATGGGGTGTGCGGAACAATGGTCTAACCCGAAAAATGTGAAAATGAGATTTTGATGTAATCTTTTGTCATTTAAATTGAATTGTCTTCCCGCTGAGTTAGATAAAATTCACCTAGTCAATTTTATACATATGGATATTTTAGTTCTGGGTCTCAATCTAACGCCTAAAATATTCAAAACAGGAGTATGAATCTGAACTTCGAAATTTCGGGTGTGGATCCAGGAACCGGATATCCGGATCCGGATCCAATATTCAAAACTTCGGATCCAGATCCAAGATACAAAACTTCAGATCCGGATCCAAGATCCGAAATTCCGGATCCGGATCCAAGATCCGAAATTCCGGATCCGGATCCAAGATCCGAAACTTCGGATCCGGATCCAAGATCCGAAATTCCGGATCCGGATCCAAGATCCGAAACTTCGGATCCGGATCCAAGATCCGAAACTTCGGATCCGGATCCAAGATCCGAAATTTCGGATCCGTATCCAGGAACCGGATATCCGGATCCGGATCCAAGATCCGAAATTTCGGATCCGGATCCGAGATCCGGATCTTATAGGATCCGGATCCGGATCTTGTAGGATCCGGATATCCGAGATCCGGATCCGTCTGGCCATCCCTAATTCATACCCAGCATTCTGTAATGAGCAAAGGGGATGCGACGTCATTAAATGTCAAGTTTCAACGCTTCTATAAACTAAGTATTCTATTATAGTTAAGTATTCTATTGATATCATAATATGTGTGGTTCTCGCTTTTCAGAGCTATAGAGATCGACTAATAGTGTTTTATTTATTTAATTTATTTATTTATAGTTCAACCAAGACTACAAGGAGATCCCTTAGGATATACCTAGGTTCAATATACTAGCTGAACTCACCTTCCCAAACTGATCTCACTGACTCAATCCGGTTATTGACATAAATAAACGGTCTTGGGACTGAATGTACCGATCTTCTGATGGTGGAGTAATAGATTGAAATAAAGAAAGAACTGTATATAGGCAGTCAGGATCTAACATACAGATGGACGTATATAACATATACAGAGCCGAATTTAGGTTTAAAGAGGCCCTAAACTATTGATGGCAATCGGATCTTTCACAAGTCCAAGTGCCGTTTGTCAAGTGATATTTTAGGGAGCAGGTTAGCAGGATAGGCGTCATCATTTACATCATACTGTAGAAGCATACTGTTGCTATATGTAGGTATTACTTTTTTCTTATTTTTGGAAATGTACATCCAATTTTTTTGCCTTAAATTTTTTGGAGCCCCCAGGAGAGTGGGGCCCTAAGCTATAGCTTGTTTTGCTTATACGTAAATACGGTACTGAACATAAAGCTGATGTATGTAATATATGTCAGATATCCTGCAGCGTCATGATGTAACATCTAAGGGGGGGAAGGCAGTACGTATGTAGCATATGGATAGCATATGCTCCGTACATATTTCCGTAGTAAACTTATGGATTCCGTATATTTGTACAATATACCGCTGTCAGGACTACGGTTTTTCTCAGTGCAGGATAGGATAACTCAAAGCGTTACACTATTTGTTTTGAACATGTTCTTACTTCTATTTGGTAGTACAAGTGCTATGCAAAATTAGTCGTGAAGGCTGGCAAATTGTCTCTAATGGAAAATGTACTCAATATGAGGGCGTTTTGCCTGAGTACGAGTAAGCGATAACTGAGAATAATGACACTAAATTATGATTTAGTTCTAAAATTAAGGGTCTTATTGTAAGAGTCAAGTAGATTAATGTAAAAATTAACTTCTGTTTATTGAAGGTACTACCAAGAAACATCTTCAACAAATTTCAAGCCATATAATGGAGGCTCGTTGTGATTTGGAAGCGAATAGAAAAATAGTGGGAGGGAATGATGCGATTCCTCATGAGCTGCCATGGCAAATAGCAATTTTTATGGACGACTTATTCTTTTGTGGTGGAGCCCTCATCAATGATATGTTTATTCTTACTGCAGCACATTGCATTATGACGTAAGTAAAGATGAATTTGGTGGATTAAGTTAATTTCTTAAGGCTGTATAATACTAATAGTATATTAACAATAATGATAGTGTAAAGGATATGAATTATTTAAACACAGGCATAGTAGTTATAAATAAGAATGAAATTAGCAAGAAAGGAAAAAGTCCGTTAATGATGAGAAAGTTGCACTGTTACCCGATACAAAACCTTTTATCATCGCGACTGTCATCAAAGATATTAAAATGGAAAACCTGCAATAATAATAATAATAATAATAATAATAATAATAATAATAATAATAATAATAATAATAATAATAATAATAATAATAATAATAATAATAATAATAATAATAATAATAATAATAATAATAATAATAATAATTATTATTATTATTATTATTATTATTATTATTATTATTATTATTATTATTATTATTATTATTATTATTATTATTATTATTATTATTATTATTATTCCAGTTATATTGTATGATGTGAACGTTACTCGATAACTTGTAAAGAATATCAGAAGATGAGAGCATCCAAAGACAATAATTCGAAGGAAATATTCACTGAAAAAAAATAGTTTCACACAATGAAACTACGGTATTCCAATCTATGGAATTTGGTATTCAAACCAGAAGTAGTAGAATTATCATTCCTGGTTGCTATAGAGGAATAAGGTTGGATATGAATTCTATTCTTGCGGTACTAAATCTATGCCAAAAAGCCATTTCTTTTGCCGTTTTGGCTCTATGGAGATCAATACCGGAAACGAAAGTGCTAGTAGATTTCCATCACTTCAGGATTTCGTAGAGATATAAAAGTGGAAATGAAATTTATTCTGGAACGCTGAATCAATTTCTGCTATCTATTTCTTTTTGTTCTATGGCTAACAACGCTGAAACCGGAAATTGTTGGTGTCTACCACCAGGTTTGAACAGAAGGTTTAGCGGGGAGATGGGACCTCTTCTTGGAGTACGGAATCCATATCAAAATACCATTTCTAGCTGTCTCTTATCGCTTTTGCTCTGATATCTATCGACAGACGGACGGACAGCTTACGCATAGCATAGTTTGGAAGTCTAAAATGGACGACCGAACGAATAACGGGTAAATTTCAAAGGCTATTGTGAAACTTCGCAATGTGAACTCGTCACCAAATATCGTACGAATAATAAGATCAAAGCTTTTAAGATGGGCGTGGCACATCTTTTGCATGGGAAATATATGCCGAGTATATGAAATTATACGCAGAGAGCTTGTACGAAGAGGTCTTTGAGTACAGCAAGAAGAAAATCGCAGATTAGTATAAAGCAAGACTCATGGGAAGTGACAAACAACCACCTCGAATGGATGTGCTTGGTACAGGACAAAATCCAGTACCAGACTTTCTTTTTTTTTTTCGGGAGGGGGGATGAGTTTTGGATTTCTTAAATCATACTTGATACAGTCAGTGACAAAAGTTCTTTCCGTTTGGTAAAATTTATTTTGGGAATAGCGGTGATTTAGCTGGAAGGTACAAGAGGTATGACTGGAACGTACAAAAAATTACATTCTTTTTAATTTACTGAAAGCTGTACTCAAATTGTCCTTCCATTCTGAAGTTATTTATGAAACTAATTTCATCAAATAAACAAACAAAAAATACTTTTGTCAGTGACTGTACATCACATTGAATTGCTTGTATTATCTGTCAGGAAAGTAAATGTACACCTATTTTTCGAGTCTGGCATTCCTGCTCTCCATCCGTGGAGAGTATGAGAATTAAATCAATCAAGTGTTTACTGAGGGGCAAAAAGAAAAGTTTAATCTGAATAAAACATTGCAGAGGGGCACAAGCTGTGAATACGAATAGTGCATAGTGTAAATAAAGGACGACACCGAAAGAGAAAGCCAGAAACAGCTGTTAAACTTAGAAAAAAGAGTAAAAATTGTTGAAGTGGGAACATAAACCATAAATACAACAAATACGCCAACTAAATGTTCACCATGCGATGATCTTGGTGTAGTAGTTAAGGTGCTGGTTTATAAATGCAAAGGTCGCCGGTTCGAATCTTAAGCGAGGACATTTTTAAAATTTTTTGTTAATAATACATGCAGCTCATGAGAGATGGTAAAAGAGGTCGTATTTAGTTTTTCGTAGCAATTATTATTGGTAATGTTTAGTACTGATAATACTTTTTGTCTTTGCGTATTGCTTTTATTCTTTTCTTGATTTCCAAAGAGAAGAATATCCGAACAAATGCCACCAAAATTCCTCATATTTTGAATGTAAACGCCATTTGCAATTAGTGAAGAATAAAAATTGAACGTTCCGATGTAGCTGCAAAAAGTAAAAAGTAAAACATGGAAGTCGACCATACTCATGGTTATTAAAAATACAATTCCTACATGCCTTACACCTTCCGACCACGTTTCTACGTTAGCAAGTAAGAGGTTTGTGTTTAGGTTAGGCTTGTCAATACGTTTTGCAAAGGGGCCCGGTTTAGCTCTGACGCACCACAGGTGTGAGAAGGGAGAAAAACACTTTTTCTCTCTCCCTCTGTGTGTCTATTTATCTATCTATTTGTATATATATAACGCTATTTGTGAATGCCATAACCACCCTAATTTTCAGCGGATTGAGACGAAACTTGGCACAAACATTAATTGTTGAAATATCTTGATGAGTTCGTTAACCAGAATAATCAGATGAAAATGTTCAAAATGGCGGCCCTTCAAACTCTTAAAAAGTTCCACGGGAACCAAATTTCGCCCATAAATAGGTATTCAAAAAGTTTGAATAAATTTTCCTCTTTTACTGAAATATTTGTGTGCAGAAACTTATTGAAATATTGCACCCGATTAATCGCCTAAAGAAGGTTCACGCCCTTTCGCTACGATCAGTTTTTTTTTTTTTTTTTTTTTTGCAGGAGGGGTGTATTTTCCTATCGGAACAAGATGATTGTTAGTGATGATATGAAATTACACATTGAAAGTGAAATAACTTGTGAAACGTGTTATTTGAAAGAATAATATAATAAATGTGCATTCCTCTAACACAGAGAACTGTAAATAATGTATTTCGAGTTCGGGAGCCTGAATGGCGAGGAGTGTTATTTGATTTGCTTTTTAGTAACACATTGCATTGCAAATAAAGGTAGGCAACATTAGTGGTACGTAAAACAATAATAATAATAATAATAATAATAATAATAATAATAATAATAATAATAATAATAATAATAGGTGTTGTTTGTGGCAAGGTAATATCTTAATCAATTCTTCTTCAAACGTAATGATTGTAACGCCATATCTCCCTTACAAACAAAATATTAGCAATTTATATCGAGAGAACGGGAAACTGTAAAGCGATGGGAGCAACGTTGGACAGTATGCACTCAGAAAAGTAAGCGATTTCAATACAAAATGAACGAAGAGTCATTGTCATGGGTACTCATGGGGCCACGGCAGAGCCCTCTTTAGGAAAAGTGTCAATAACTTATATCGAGAGGTGATACTGGGATGGGACCAACTTTGGACACCGTGGACCCGTAAAGGGCATCGAAAAAAATAGGGGGGGGGCACCAGCCAGCCTTACTTATTTCCACATAATAATATAAAATTATATTGTCGAAATACACACACGAGTTAGCTAGTAATATTTCATATTATTATTATTATTATTATTATTATTATTATTATTATTATTATCGACAGCGTCTTTTTATTACGTGTGCGAGTTTGACATGAAGCCAAAGAGAAGATCCATCATTCGTAGAAAGAATAATAGTCAGTTACTTTAACTGTGAACGACAGCGAAAAATACGAAAAGAGTGGACTACCTGTAGCGTAAAAACAATATTTTCTCTCAAATGGATAAAAAATCAACCCGAGATTGATTCGAACTCGCATGGACGGCGCGAAAGGCCAGTGCTTTGTCCACTTTTTTTTTTTTTTAACTGACTCACCGAACGTGTTTCAGTAACTTACTTATTGCTAATTTTACTTGCTTCACTCGTTTACTTTGCTTTTTCTAATAACTTATAACGACAGGGACACGAACACAGAAACATCGAGAACAGTTAAAAATCATAGATTCTCTCCCGCCGGGAATCGAACCCGGGACTCCATACACCAAAGGCGCACGTGCTAGCAACTAGACCAGCGGGAAGGGCACCGTTCTCTCCCTGTGTCGTTGGGATTACGACCACTGTATTGCCAGCTATCACTTCTGTGGGTTGTATATTATGATCACATGCTTCTTCTTTGCTGGAAGAGTAAAACCTACATTATATGTAATACATGAGGTATTTAGACCTACATGCTCTTCATATAATGTAATAAAAGGGTCATGCTGGGAATAAGAAAAAGAACATTCCTTGGACAAAACGGAAACTATTGGCATCAGAAATATTTATCTACGAGGCATGCGCAGTAGTATATTTCAGAATAGTTACTGTTTTGTTCAGTAAACGAAGAAAGGGTTATAAAAAAGCAAATATGTCGCGTCAACGAGATCGACCAGATTTGACAGGGGCGGAAGCAGATGTATAGCAATACAACAACTTCGCTCAGTTGATACGAGCCGAGCCGATTGATATCACTACCCGAGTTGGTCTTCTGCTTGGGCTCAAGAATTCGAACGTGCAGGTCTCAGCCTTGATTTTAAGAACTACAGTATATAGTTATATTGGTGATTACGACATTTGAGGCTGTCTCGTAATAATAATAAAAAACTCTTGTCTTCTCGTTATTTAGACGAGACGAGACACACTAAAATTGCCCCACGAGATGCACCAAAATTACGAGAGAAGATGCACCCTTGTCGTGAGCAACACTAAAAGTATTCCACATTACTGCTTACATTTCTCATGGCTTTCGGTTTCCAGTCTAATCAGGCCATTATTTCAAAACGAGTTAAAACGAGCTGAACGAGCGAGAGAGCCATTATAAAACTCGACTCAACTCGAAACTCGACCTCGAAAACAGCGCCTTGGCTTGGAACTCAACTCAAGAAAAATACCTTTGACTCGACTCGGATTGAACTCGAGTCGAGTCGAATTTTGGCTCGACTCGTGCTCATCCCTATTCGTATTTGTATTTTGTTTCCACTTCAACAATTTCTACTCTTTTTTTCTTCGTTTACCTATTGTTTCTGGATTTCTCTGTTGGTGTCGTCCTTTATTAACACCATGCACTATTCTTATTCCCAGCTTGTGACCCGCTTCAATGTCTTATTCAGTTTAGGCTTTTCTCCTTACCTTGACTTCACATGTGATTGATTTAATTCTCACTTTCCGCGCACGACTGATGAAAATGTTTTATTATTATTATTATTATTATTATTATTATTATTATTATTATTATTATTATTATTATTATTATTATTATACTATTAAACTTGCACGGCGAAATTACTGTATAATACGATATCATTTCAGTAATTTTATTCCATTGTATGTTATTTAGTTTATTAATGGGCACTAAATTGTCTCCAGATCAACGAATAAATTAACTACGGCATGCACTTTGGTGGAAATATCATTACATGAACATGTTTGGAACGAACCAATAATCTTATTGTAATGATATTTCCACCAAAGTGCATGCCGTAGTTAATTTATTCGTTGATCTGGAGACAATTTAATGCCCATTAATAAACTAAATAACATACAATGGAGTAAAATTACAGAAATGATATTGTATTATACAGTAATTTCGCCGTGCAAGTTCAATAGTATAATAATAATAATAATAATAATAATAATAATAATAATAATAATAATAATAATAATAATAATAATTTTTCATCGGTCCTGCGCGGAAAGTGAGAATTAAATCAATCACATGTGTAGTCAAGGTAAGGAGAAAAGCCTAAACTGAATAAGACATTGAAGCGGGTCACAAGCTGGGAATAAGAATAGTGCACGGTGTAAATAAAGGACGACACCGAAAGAGAAATCCAGAAACAGCAGGTAAAAGGAGAAAAAAGAGTAGACATTGTTGAAGTGGAAACATAAAATACAAATACGAATAGGGATGAGCACGAGTCGAGCCAAAATTCAATTCGACTCGAGTACAATTTGAGTCGAGTCAAAGGTAATTTGCTTGAATTGAGTTCCGAGACAAGTCGCTGTTTTCGAGGTCGAGTTTCGAGTTGAGTTGAGTTTGATAATGGCTCTCTCGCTCGTTCAGCTCGTTTTAACTCGTTTTGAAATATTGGCCTGATTAGACTGGAAAGCAAAAGCCATGAGAAATGTAAGCAGTAATGTGGAATACTTTTAGTGTTGCTCACGACAGAGGAGCGTCTCATCTCGTAATTTTAGTGCATCTCGTGGGGCAATTTTAGTGTATCTCGTCTCATCTAGATAACGAGAAGACAAGAGTTTTTTATTATTATTATTATTACGAGACAACCTCAAATGTCGTAATCACCAATATAAGTATATACTATAGTTCTCAAAATCAAGGCTGAGATCTGCACGGTCGAATTCTTGAGCCCAAGCAGAAGACCAACTCGGGTAGTGATATCAACCGGCTCGGCTCGTATCAACTGAGCGAACAGCTCGAGTCGGCTCGGTTGGGATGAGCCGATGACCCGAGCCGGCTTAGTTGGAACAAGCCATCGACTCAGCTCAATTGAGCCGATGGCTCGAGCTTTCTCGGTTGGGATGGGTCACCTACTCGGCTCATGTGAACCGGTTCGAGCCAGCTAAGTTAAAACTAGTTCATCAGCACGTTTCGACTCAGCTCAACTAAGCCGATTGCTCAAATCGGCTCGGTTGGGTGAGCTGTTGGCTCGGCTCACTTCTCGATTCGGTTCGATATTGAATGAGCTGTAAGCCGAGCCGCTCGAGCCGTTGAGAAGCCCAAACCCGGTCCCAGCTGTTTTGAATATGTTTGGTTGAAGCCTATAACTTTTAACAATTTTTGGCTCGAGCCCGAATACTTGCCCCTTCGGAACTCAAACCCAGAACGTGACCGATGTCCTTGCCTCCTGAGGACTTCCAGACGACCGAGATCGACAGTCAATTAGCTTTTACTATTCAGATACAAACCGTATATCTTTTAAAGATTATACATGGTGTTGATATAATAATAGTAATAATAATAATAATAATAATAATAATAATAATAATAATAATAATAATAATAATAATAATAATAATAATAATAATAATAATAATAATAATAAAAGTTTTAAACTTGCCCTGACATTTGGCAAAACTTACTTAAAAGTAGAGATTTCGGGGAAAGGGTTCCGTACTTTCAAGACACACCTCTGCAACTACCAACATTTTAACCCACAAACGCTCCTTGTGCCACCAGTGACCCACTTTAATTTTCACTACGTTACATGGGCTATATCATTCATTTAGCCAAACCCCCGTTGTTCCACTTCAGGCACACTACCCGTTCTCTTGTTGTATGAATTTCGTTCAGTTTTCTTCTCAGGTTTTCGATGTAACACGGTATTGTTCAGGCAGTTGCTAACGAATAAAACTGGTCTTGGGCGTTTGTGGGTTAAACTAGAACGTTTCATTAAAGTTTCATGTAGAAAGTATTCTACTGTATGTTTTGAGGAAAATAACTGTAATAAATATAACTGAATATCACGCGACAGTAAGGCATATAATAAACTAATTTTTAGAATATGCAGAGGTAAATATAAAAGCTTTGCTACAAAAATACCTACACAGAGCATAATTCAATGAGCTCTGAAATACAATGTAACGAACGAAATAGCCTATGAGATTCAGTCTACAGAGCAATTGTTACTTAAAGAATGGACATACACTATTTCGAGAATCGAGACAAGACGGGAAATGTTTACGATACTTTTCGTTTCGTCTCGATTCTCATCTCCAAAGAGAGACGAAAAATTTGATTTAGCCCTGACCCGTCTCGAATGTAAAATGTTAATTCTCATGTTATTTTATTTGTTTTAGAAACGAGATGAGAAACTCCTCTTCTCGTGAGCAACATTAAACCAAACCGAAATATTCTTTCCAAATGTCACGTTTCTGCTTGTAATGGTATGATCTGAGCGATAATTTAGCTTCTAGCTTTTAATCTTCTACGAGATAATAATAATTATTATTATTCCTGAAGATTTGATAGTTCAAGTATTGAAACATCCGAGTATTCAAATATCTGAATATAATAAAACGTATGTTATCGCTGATCAATCGCCATCAAAAATCCTAAAGTAAAAAAAAAAAAAAGGAAAAAAAATTCCACGTGTATTCGCACAAGCACCTTAACCCACTGAACCGCGCTCGCTACGCAGTAAACGATTCGTCTTTAGTCTGGTTACGTTAGGTTTCTTTGTCTCCGCTTGCAAACTTGTATGTTATATTTTTCGATTCAAAATGTCTTTCGTATTTCTTTTATGAAGTCGGCAAAGTTTACATTAATAACTTGAGTTTTTCTTAAACCACTGGTTCACAAGTTCGTTTTTTCTCCACACGAAACTACAAATATGACAGATTGAATTCTCATACTCCCCATTTCTTTCAAAGCAGTCGCCATTACCTGGTCAAAGAATTATTTCCGCCACGATTCATATTAACCAAAATAAATTCATTTTTCGGAAGCGGAACTTTCACTTTCAGGATTTCGCAAAATTATGGAATTCAGTTAAACTCCGGAATTCAGAAGAATTTCGGAACTCGGAAAGAATCCGGGATTTAGAAAATTTCGGAATTGAGAAAAACTCAGAATTTCGAAAAAAATCCGGATTTTCCGAATTCCGGGATGTTAACGAAATCAGAAATTTCTAAATTCCGGATTTTTCCGAATTCCGAAATTATTACAAAATTGGAATTTTCCGAATTCCGGAATTTGTCCGGCTTTACTTTCGGGAGTCCGAAAACTAATAATTCCGGAACGGGCAATCCCTAGTTTATACACAACCTTTCAGAACACTAAGCTAGTAGCTGTCTACAAACAAACAAGTAATGCAAAGCATGTTGTATCCTGCAATACGTCATGTATTAAAATCCGACAGCAGTTTCCGTATTAAAATCCGACAGCATGACCCTTTTATTACATTATATGAAGAGCATGTAGGTCTAAATACCTCATGTATTACATATAATGTAGGTTTTACTCTTCCAGCAAAGAAGAAACATGTGATCATAGTATACAACCCAAAGAAGTGATAGCTGGCAATACAGTCGTCATAATCCCAAACGACACAGGGAGTAAGCGTTGCCATCCCCGCTGGTCTAGAGGCTAGCACGTGAGCCTTGGGTGTATGGAGTCCCGGGTTCGATTCTCGGCCGGAGAGCATGTATGATTTTTAACTGTTCTCGATGTTTCTGTGTTCGTGTCCTTGTCGTTATAAGTTATTAGAAAAAGCAAAGTAAACGAGTGAAGCAAGTAAAATTAACAATAAGTAAGTTACTGAAACGCGTTCGGTGAGTCGGTTAAAAAAATAGTGGGCAAAGCACTGGCTTCTCGAACCGTCCATGCGAGTTCGAATCAATCTCGGCTTGATTTTTTATCAATTTGAGAGAAAATATTGTTTCTTTTTGCTACAGGATGGATTTTCTCTTTGGTTTCATGTCAAACATGCTCACGTAATGAAAAGACGCTGTAGATAATAATAATAATAATAATAATAATAATAATAATAATAATAATAATAATAATAATAATAATAATAATAATAATATGAAATATTAGTAGCTAACTGGTGTGTATTTCGACAATATAATTTTATATTATTATGTGGAAATAAGTGAGGCTGGCTGGCGCCCGCCTCCCTAATTTTTTCGATGCGCCTTATAAGTTCACGGTGTCCAACGTTGGTCCCATCCCACTATCACCTCCTGTTTTCTCTATATAAGCTATCGACATTTTGCCTAAAGAGGGCTCTGCCGTGGCTCCATGACAACCCATGACAATGACTCTTCGTTTATTTTGCATTGAAATCGCTTACTTTTCTGAGTACTATGAGTGCATACTGTCCAACGTTGGTCCCATCGCTCTACAGTTTCCCGTTCTCTCGATATAAATTGCTAATATTTTGTTTGTAAGGGAGATATGGCGTTACAATCATTACGTTTGAAGAACTGAGGAAGATATTGCCTTGCCACAAACAACACCTATTATTATTATTATTATTATTATTATTATTATTATTATTATTATTATTATTATTATTATTATTATTATTATTATTATTATCATTATTGTTTTACTTACCACTAATGTTGCCTACCTTTATTTGCAATGCAATGTGTTACTAAAAAGCAAATCAAATAACACTCCTCGCCATTCAGGCTCCCGAACTCGAAATACATTATTTACAGTTCTCTGTGTTAGAGGAAAGCACATTTATTATATTATTCTTTCAAATAACACGTTACACAAGTTACTTCACTTTCAATGTGTAATTTCATATCATCACTAACAATCATCTTGTTCCGATAGGAAAATACACCCCTCCTGCAAAAAAAAAAAAAAAAAAACCTGATCGTAGCGAAAGGGCGTGAACCTTCTTTAGGCGATTAATCGGGTGCAATATTTCAATAAGTCCCTGCACACAAATATTTCAGTAAAAGAGGAAAATTTATTCAAACTTTTTGAATACTTATTTATGGGCGAAATTTGGTTCCCGTGGAACTTTTTAAGAGTTTGAAGGGCCGCCATTTTGAACATTTTCATCTGATTATTCTGGTTAACGAACTCATCAAGATATTTCAACAATTAATGTTTGTGCCAAGTTTCGTCTCAATCCGCTGAAAATTAGGGTGGTTATGGCATTCACAAATAGCGTTATATGTATATACAGATAGATAAATAGACACACAGAGGGAGAGAGAAAAAGTGTTTTTCTCCCTTCTCGCAGCTATGGTGCGTCCGAGCTAAACCGGGCCCCTTTGCAAAACGTATTGACGAGCCTAACCTAAACACAAGCCTCTTACTTGCTAACGTAGAAACGTGGTCGGGAGGTGTAAGGCATGTAGAAATTGTATTTTTAGTAACCATGAGTATGGTCGACTTCCATCTTTTTCTTTTTACTTTTTGCAGCTACATCGGAACGTTCAATTTTTATTCTTCACTAATTGCAAATGGCGTTTACATTCAAAATATGAGGAATTTTGGTGGCATTTGTTCGGATATTCTTCTCTTTCGAAATGAAGACAAGAACAAAACAATACGCAAAAACAAAAAGTATTATCAGTACTAAACATTACCAATAATAATTGCTACGAAAAACTAAATACGACCTCTTTTACCATCTCTCATGAGTTGTATGTATTATTAACAAAAATTTTTAAAAATGTCCTTGCCGAGGATCCGAACTTGCGTCCTTTGCATTTGTAAGCCAGCACCTTAACAACTGCACCAAGCTCATGGCATGGTGAACGTTTAGTTGTCGGCGTATTTTTGTCTTTGTGTTTTTTTGTTCCCACTTCGACAATTTTTACTCTTTTTTCTAAGTTTAACAGTTGTATCTGGCTTTCTCTTTCGGTGTCGTCCTTTATTTACACTTTGCACTATTCGTATTCACAGCTTGTGCTCCTCTGCAATGTCTTATTCAGATTAAACTTTTCTTTTTGCCCCTCAGTAAATATTTGATTGATTTAATTCTCATACTCTCCACGGATGGAGCGCAGGAATGCCAGACTCGAAAAATAGGTGTACATTTACTTTCCTGACAGATCATACTAGTAAAAGGACAATGTTAAATTAATAGCAATGCTAATCGTGAAACCGCAATTTGATGTTTAAGCAACCCAAGGTGGCCGCGTAGAAAAAGGGGAATGAAAGCTTAGGTCAACGCAATAAACTTTCCCACGCCTATTTTGTAAAATTAAGTTATATTTTGCTGTAGATGTTACTGAAAGTAGTAATGGGGCGACTTGGCCTCACTTTTTGGCCCCTGGGTCCCTGCCTCAGGACCCATGGTCCCTGGCCGGGGTCAATGACCTAGGGGTACCTAGGACCACCCCCTCTAAATTTTGGCAGGGGTACCTTGGCCCACCCACCCAAATTTTGGCAGGGGTACCTAGGACCACCCCCCTTAAATTTTGGAAATTGCCAAATCTAAAAATTTGGTGTGGTAGCCTAGGACCATAGTATGTACATCTATCAGTATTGGGTGTCTATGTCGTTCCCTTTTATGGGTAAAAAATTGCCAAAAATTTAAATTTCGGAGGTTTTTGACCTAATTTATCCCCTTTGATGAGGTGTTATTACCCTATATAGTTATATGGGCGTATACAGGGGTCCATTACCTTTCATAACATATGGGTATATTAATGCACCCCTTTAAATTTTTGGGAGGGGTACTTTGGCCCACCCCTTCAATTTTGGAAATTGCCCAATTTCAACATTGGGTATTATAGTATAGGACCCTAATATGTACTATGATAAATTTGGGTGGTCCACCTCATTCCCTTTTAGGGGTACATAGGACCACCCCCTTAAATTTTGGAAATTGCCAAATCTAAAAATTTGGTGTGGTAGCCTAGGACCATAGTATGTACCTCTATCAGTATTGGGTGTCTATGTTGTTCCCTTTCTTGGGTAAAAAATTGCCAAAAATTTAAATTTCGGGGTTTTTTGACCTAATTTATCCCCTTGGATGAGGTATTATTACCCTAAATAGTTATATGGGCGTATACAGGGGTCCATTACCTTTTATAACATATGGGTATATTAATGCACCCCTTGAAAAATTTGGGAGGGGTACCTTGGCCCACCCCTTAAGTTTTGGAAATTGACCAATTTAAACATTGGGTATTATAGTACAGGACCCTAATATGTATCATGATAAATTTGGGCGGTCCACCTCGTTTCCTTCCAGGGGTACAAAATTGCCAAAATATAAACGTAAGCAATACGTTATACCACGTGTTTGGTTTTTGGTCGATTTTATCCCCTTTGATGAGGTGTTATTATCCTATATAGTTATATGGTCATGTATAGGGGTTCATTACCTTTCATAAGATATCGGTATATTTGTACACTCCTTTAAAAATTTGGGAGGGGTACTTTGGCCCACCCCTTAAATTTTGGAAATTGGCCAATTTAAACATTTGGTATTATAGTACCGGATCCTAACATGTATTATGATAAATTTGGGTGGTCCACCTCGTTCCCTTCTAGGGGTACAAAATTGTCAAAATATAAACGTAAGCAATACGTTATACCACGTGTTTGGTTTTTGGTCGATTTTATCCCCTTTGATGAGGTGTTATTATCCTATATAGTTATATGGTCATATATAGGAGTCCATTACCTTTCATAAGATATGGGTATGTTTGTACACTCCTTTAAAAATTTGGGAGGGGTACTTTGGCCCACCCCTTAAATTTTGGAAATTGCCCAATTTAAACATTTGGTATTATAGTACAGGATCCTAACATGTATTATGATAAATTTGGGTGGTCCACCTCGTTCCCTTCTAGGGGTACAAAATTGTCAAAATATAAACGTAAGCATTACGTTGTACCACGTGTTTGGTCTTTTGGCCCAATTTATCCTCTTGGATGAGGGCCTATTACCTTATATGGTTATATGGTTATGTATAGGGGTCTATTCCCTATCATAAGACATAGGTACATTTGTGCACCGGGAGGGATACTTTGGCCCACCCCTTAAATTTTGGAAATTGCCCAATTTAAACATTTGGTATTATAGTACTGGACCCTAACATGTATTATGATAAATTTGGGTGGTCCCCTCGTTCCCTTCTAGGGGTACAAAATTGTCAAAATATAAACGTAAGCAATACGTAGTACCACGTGTTTGGTTTTTTTGTCGATTTTATTTCCTTTGATGAGGTGTTATTATCCTATATAGTTATATGGTCATATATAGGAGTCCATTACCTTTCATAAGATATGGGTATGTTTGTACACTCCTTTAAAAATTTGGGAGGGGTACTTTGGCCCACCCCTTAAATTTTGGAAATTGCCCAATTTAAACATTTGGTATTATAGTACTGGACCCTAACATGTATTATGATAAATTTGGGTGGTCCACCTCGTTCCCTTCTAGGGGTACAAAATTGCCAAAATATAAACGTAAGCATTACGTTGTACCACGTGTTTGGTTTTTGACCTAATTTATTTCTTTGGATGAGGTCCTATTACCTTATATAGTAATGTATAGGTGTTCATTCCCTATCATAAGACATAGGTACATTGATGCACCCCGGGAGGGGATTCGGTATCATAGTACATGACTCAACATGTATTATGATAAATTTGGGTGGTCCACATCGTTCTCTTTTAGGGGTACAAAATTGCTAAAATATAAACATAAGCAATATGTTGTACCATGTGTTTGGTTTTTGGCCCAATTTCTCCCCTTTGAGGAGATTCTATTACCTTATATGGTTATATGGTCATGTATATAGGTTCATTTCCTATCATAAGATATGGGTACATTGATGCATCCTTTAAAAATTTGGGAGGGGTATCTTGGCTCATCCACTCGGTTTTAGAAATTGTTTAATATAAGCATTTGGTATCATAGTACAGGTCTCCAATATGTACCACTATAAATTTGGATGGTCCACATCGTTCCCTTTTCATAGGTAAAGAACTACCAAAAATCAAATTTCGGAGGTTATTGACCTCTATTTAGCATGTTATATGGATATGTACAGAGGTTTATTACCTTTATATGTTTATGTTCCCTTTTAAATTTGGGAATTATCAAATAACAAAATTCGGTAAACGTTTTCTAAGCCCCATTGTAGATGTTGATGTTCCTCTTCTGGCCAAAGATTCAAAATTTAAATGTTATTGACCGGCTTTATTATTGAATAAGTACAGGATTTATTACTTTTTCATAAGACACAGGTGTATTTGTGTACCAATCTTAAATTTTGGAAAGGGTACATTTCTTATTGTCGTATCAATAATTGGTAATTGGATAGTATTTCATTCATTGGCTAAATCATTAGGATCACGTGATCGGTTATTGACCTATGATGGGATTAGGAGTCCAGGACATTGGTACATTGAAACTTTGTAGGATAATTTGATAATGCGTCATTGGTTTTGATTATTCCCGCCAAATATAAACGTATGCAAGACGTTGTACCACGTGATTGTGCTTGATGAGGTAGTGTACAGGGATTCATTTCCTTTGTTGTGGTACTTCTTAAGTTTGAGTACACACACACACTTCTAGAAAACAGTTGGTTCTACTCAGGTAAACAATTGACGGACATTATTGACCTTATTGAACATATAATGATATGATTAACTCTAAGACTTAGGTATATCAAGAGAAGTATTCTTTAAATTTGGGAATGGTGATAAACAGAATTTTAACATAAGGTGTGAAATTTGAAACAATACATTGAACTTTAGTCACAGCTCATAGTCTAAGATCATTGGTGGTGATTGATTTGAAATCTGATAGCTAACCTTATTGAATCTTATGACTCATAGACGAAAGGCAATACATGCTACAACAGTTTAAAATTTAATCATAAGGTGATGTAATCTGACACTAGCAAAGTTATTGTTAATGCAATTTGATTGGATGATCACTATCTTTCCTGCAATCTGATTGGTTGATCACTATCTTTCGTGCAATCTGATTGGTTGATGATTTTCAAATCTTTGCTGTATTCAGTTTTAAGTTTTGTTTAACATTTAAATATCTTGGTTTCGTTCAACATTTTGCACTCACTGATAAATATGATCAAAACCGTTTATTTGTTAATCGAATAGTTAAAAACCGGATAAAGTTTGACGGTTAACCGTGAAACGTAAAATTTTTTTAGTTTGAAATTTTTTTGCTTGAAATTTTTTGTTTGAAACTTTTCGTTTGAAATTTTTGTTTGAAAAAATTTTTGTTTGAAAATTTTGTTTGAAATTTTTTTGTTTGTAAATTTTTGTTTCAAATTTTTTTTGTTTAAAATTTTTTCGTTTGAAATTTTTCGTTTCCAAAATTTTTTTCTGTTTAAAAAATTTTTGTTTGAACAGTTTTGTTTGGAAAATTTTGTTTCAAATTTTTTTTGAAAATTTTTGTTTGAAATTTTTTTTTTGAAATTTTTGTTTGACATTTTAAAAGTTTGTGCACTCATTAGTAAAGAACTGGAACTGTTTAGAACTAAAACCTCTGGCAACATTGTGGTGCACGTCAGAACATGATAATGCAACGTCATCAGTTTTGCATCATATATAAGTATCGTTCGAGTTAGTATTCATGATAACGTCATCATGGCTACTTGTCTGCAGTTTCTAAACACGCGTGATGTGATGAAATCATTTACCAAAATTACTGATTTACAACAGAATGTACCTTATAGAATCTTAGCTAGCCAAATGATCCCTACAAAGTTTGGATTAAGAATCGTAGTGAAGCTTGAAAATGATAAGAATATAATTTTACCAGCAAGATATTTACCCATGGAAGCATCAAAACAAGAAGAACTGCTGCGTTTCTTAAATACTGGATCTGTATCTTTATGTTACAAAGGATTCTTGGGTCGAAGTCATCAACTTGAATTTAGTACACAGCCAGATTCGTCAGCCATTGTGATGAAATCATGAATCAGCACATTTCTTTCCAATGACGTCAGCCGTAGTTGTATGAATTTGGTTGGTCGGCATGACGTCAGCAACTGTGATGAAATCATGAATTCAAACGTCAGCACATTCCTTACCAATGACGTCAGCAATAACTATAAACCAGCAAATACAGTGTCATCCCACGAAATCATTTGAGCAAGTGCTTTTCAGGAGGAAAGATGTGTACTTCTAACGATAAAGAGTTCCTCTTCGCAAGCTATTATCCAATAAATATATTTCAAACAAAACATGTGATGATTGGTATCAGTGCTAAAACATTTGAACCTGTGATTCGATTGGGCAAAGCAGAACAATTTGGTGTACAACTGACCTGTGAAGAATGGCAAATATTATGTTCACGAATCGACCAAATGAACGATTATTTTCATGATGAGCTAAATGTGACCATAGTCAAATCATTAGGCTCAAATCATGAAGTGGTGCTGCGTACAGTCCTCGAAGAGAAGATGGTGCTGTTACGTAAAAAGAGTACATTTCATGTCCCTCGCAATAGGGTGTATCTAACACAAACGGAATGGAACAAATTCATCAGCGTATTTCAGTGTGTGAAACATGCAGTGGAAGTGTGCAACAAAACTAGTATATTCCTGAAAAAGTACTATTTTGAAAAATGTGTTATGCATATTGTACAACATGTATCTAGATATTGTGATGGTTGTCAACATCGTTCGTGGGTGCATACCTGTATTGATAAACAGTTTATTTGTGATCAAATGGACATTGAGTTTCCACCAATTGATATTGCATTAGACCTTAAAAGACTTCAACTGGAATTAAAATTATATGCTAAAGACAAACTAGTGCAAGAAGTTCAAAATACATTGTATCGACAATATCCAGAACCACTATCTGGTATGGATATATGTGGAGTGTAATAAAATGATCCATTTCAATGAATTGTGTTTTTTCATTTCAAGTACAACCCCAGGTTCTGACATGTACTATTGCACCACAATGTTGCCAGAGGTTTCTGTTCTAAACAGTTCCGGTTCTTTACTAATGAGTGCACAAACTTAAAAAATTTGGAAACGAAATTTTGAAACGAAAAAAATTTTCAAACAAAATGTTGAAAAAAAATTTTAAACAAAAAAAAATTTGGAAACGAAAAATTTCAAAACAAAAATTTCGAACAAAAAATTTTCAAACAAAATTTTGCAACAAAAAAAAATTTCAAACAAAAATATTTTCAAAAAATTTTGAAACAAATTTCAAACAAAATTCTGAAACAAAAAAAATTCAAACACAAATTTGAAACAAGAGTTTTCAAACAAAAACTTTCAAACAAAAAATTTTCAAACTAAAAAATTTTATGTTTCACGGTTAACCGCCAAACTTTATCCGGTTTTTAATTATTCGATTAACAAATAAAACGGTTTTGATCATATTTATCAGTGAGTGCAAAATGTTGAACGAAACCAAGATTTTTAAATGTTAAACAAAACTTAAAACTGAATGCAGCAAAGATTTGAAAATCAGCAACCAATCAGATTGCACGAAAGATAGTGATCAGCCAATCAGATTGCACGAAAGATAGTGATCAACCAATCAAATTGCATCAACAATAACTTTGCCAGTGTTGTAGCATATATTCCCTTAAGACTATGAGTCATAAGATTTAATAAGGTTAGCTATGTATCCCTGTACATTACCTCATCAAGGTCAATCACGTGGTACATCGTATTGCTTACGTTTATATTTGGCTGTAATAATCAATACCAATGACGCATTCTCAAATTATCCTACAAAGTTTAAATGTACCAATGTCCTGGACTCCTAATCCCATCATAGGTCAATAACTGATCACGTGATCATACTCATATTTCACAATGATTTACCCAAAGAACAATTACCAATTATTCGTATTGCTTACGTTTATATTTGGCTGTAATAATCAATACCAATGACGCATTCTCAAATTATCCTACAAAGTTTAAATGTACCAATATCCTGGATTCCTAATCCCATCATAGGTCAATAACTGATCACGTGATCATACTTATATTTCACAATGATTTACCCAAAGAACAATTACCAATTATTCGTATTGCTTACGTTTATATTTGGCTGTAATAATCAATACCAATGACGCATTCTCAAATTATCCTACAAAGTTTAAATGTACCAATATCCTGGACTCCTAATCCCATCATAGGTCAATAACTGATCACGTGATCACAAAGATTTACCCAAAGAACAATTACCAATTATTGATATGACAATAAGAAATGTACCCCTCCCAAAATTTAAAATTGGTACACAAATACACCTGTGTCTTATGAAAAAGTAATAAATCCTGTACTTATTCAATAATAAAGCCGGTTAATAACCTTTAAATTTTGAATATTTGGCCATAAGAGGAACACCAATGGGTCCTAGAAAACGTTTACCGAATTTTGTTATTTGATAATTCCCAAATTTAAAAGAGAACATAAACATATAGAGATAATAAACCATATAACGTATTACATAGGAGTCAATAACCTCCGAAATTTGATTTTTGGTAGTTCTTTACCCATGAAAGGGAACGATGTGGACCATCCAAATTTATAGTGGTACATATTGAAGACCTGTACGAAGATACCAAATGCTTATATTAAACAATTTCTAAAACTGAGTGGATGAGCCAAGATACCCCTCCCAAATTTTTAAAGGGTGCGTCAATATACCCATGTCTTATTATTGGGGATTGAACCAATATACATAACCATATAATCATATAAGGTAATAGGACCTCATCCAAGGGGATAAATTGAACCAAAATACCAAACACGTGGTTGTAGTAAAATTTGGCAATTCTTTTTACTCATGAAAGGGAACAAGGTGAACTACCCAAATTTATCATAATACATGTTAGGGTCCAGTACTATAATACCAAATATATAAAATGAGCAATTTCTAAAATTTAAGGGGTGGGCCAATGTACCCCTCACAAATTTTTAAAGGAGTGCACAAATGTACCTATGTCTTATGAAAGGTAATGGACCCCTATACATAACCATATAACCATATAAGGTAATAGGACCTCATCCAAGGGGATAACTTAGGTCAAAACCAAACACGTGGTTGTATTAAATTTGGCAATTTCGTACCCCTAAAAGGGAACGAGGTGGACCACCCAAATTTATCATAATACATGTTAGGGTCCAGTACTATAATACCAAATATATAAAATGAGCAATTTCTAAAATTTAAGGGGTGGGCCAAAGCACCCCTCCCAAATTTTTAAAGGAGTGCACAAATGTACCTATGTCTTATGATAGGGAATAGACCCCTATACATAACCATATAACCATATAAGGTAATAGAACCTCATCCAAGAGGATAAATTGGGCCAAAAGACCAAACACGTGGTACAACGTATTGCTTACGTTTATATTTTGACAATTTTGTATCCCTAAAAGGGAACGAGGTGGACCACCCAAATTTATCATAATACATGTTAGGGTCCGGTACTATAATACCAAATGTTTAAATTGGGCAATTTCCAAAATTTAAGGGGTGGGCCAAAGTACCCCTCCCAAATTTTTAAAGGAGTGTACAAATATACCGATATCTTATGAAAGGTAATGAACCCCTATACATGACCATATAACTATATAGGATAATAACACCTCATCAAAGGGGATAAAATCGACCAAAAACCAAACACGTGGTATAACGTATTGCTTACGTTTATATTTTGGCAATTTTGTACCCCTGGAAGGAAACGAGGTGGACCGCCCAAATTTATCATGATACATATTAGGGTCCTGTACTATAATACCCAATGTTTAAATTGGTCAATTTCCAAAACTTAAGGGGTGGGCCAAGGTACCCCTCCCAAATTTTTCAAGGGGTGCATTAATATACCCATATGTTATAAAAGGTAATGGACCCCTGTATACGCCCATATAACTATTTAGGGTAATAATACCTCATCCAAGGGGATAAATTAGGTCAAAAAACCCCGAAATTTAAATTTTTGGCAATTTTTTACCCAAGAAAGGGAACAACATAGACACCCAATACTGATAGAGGTACATACTATGGTCCTAGGCTACCACACCAAATTTTTAGATTTGGCAATTTCCAAAATTTAAGGGGGGTGGTCCTATGTACCCCTAAAAGGGAATGAGGTGGACCACCCAAATTTATCATAGTACATATTAGGGTCCTATACTATAATACCCAATGTTGAAATTGGGCAATTTCCAAAATTGAAGGGGTGGGCCAAGGTACCCCTCCCAAAAATTTAAAGGGGTGCATTAATATACCCATATGTTATGAAAGGTAATGGACCCCTGTATACGCCCATATAACTATATAGGGTAATAACACCTCATCAAAGGGGATAAATTAGGTCAAAAACCTCCGAAATTTAAATTTTTGGCAATTTTTTACCCATAAAAGGGAACGACATAGACACCCAATACTGATAGATGTACATACTATGGTCCTAGGCTACCACACCAAATTTTTAGATTTGGCAATTTCCAAAATTTAAGGGGGGTGGTCCTAGGTACCCCTGCCAAAATTTGGGTGGGTGGGCCAAGGTACCCCTGCCAAAATTTAGAGGGGGTGGTCCTAGGTACCCCTAGGTCATTGACCCCGGCCAGGGACCATGGGTCCTGAGGCAGGGACCCAGGGGCCAAAAAGTGAGGCCAAGTCGCCCCATTACTACTCTGAAGAATCTATTTTTGAAGAAAATCTTCGTTACTTTTCAAAAATGTCCGAAAAGAATTTACGGACATTCCGAGGAAGAAAATGTCCGAGAAAAGTAGGGCCTATAGTTAGGGATGGGCACGAGCGAGTTCGCCCGAGTTTTCTTTGAAACTCGACTCGGCTCGAAACAGACATCTTTTAGCTCGACTCCAGAACTCGGCTCGTAAAATTTCATCAAACTCGATTCGAAACTTGACTCGAATTCTGGTCGAGTCGAGCCAAAACGAGCTAAATCGAGCCAAATCCTGTGTGTAGTTTCAAGTACTCTCTTCAAGTATCCTATATAGAAAATATAATTATTATCAATGATACTACTACAACAACAAATATTATTATTATTATTATTATTATTATTATTATTATTATTATTATTATTATTATTATTATTATTATTATTATTATTATTATTATTACTATTATTATTATTATTAGTTAAAACGAGCTGAACGAGCGAGCCGTTTATCAAACTCGACTCGACTCGAAGCTCGACCTCAAAAACAGGTCGAGTCGAGTTTTAGCTTGACTCGTGCCCATCCCTACCTATAGTAGCCTATCTCTTCTGCATTTTTTCCAGAAAAATAGCTTGTAGCTTATCATATTATAGGGTTGTTAACGAAATATTGATTTATGAAATATAGCATAATGGCAAAATCCTTAAAGCCATGTCTGAAATTTGCAATTTTTGTATTTTTGCCCTGCAATAAACTACCCTCACTTTTGGAGGTAAGAATAAAATTCAAAATCTCTGCTGCAGAATCTTTTAAGTTTAAAATTTGAGCTGGGTAAGTTAAAACTAAATACTAATAACAGACTAGAGAAAATTAAAAAAAATACTACATGCAGATTTTTCTTTGTTAGGATGGTTGAGAATGTATGCTATGACTCTTCAAGTTTATTTCAAAAGAGTAATAGAGAGATTGAATACCTTCAAATATGAAAAGTTAATGTTAACGGCTATAATTTGCTACTATTTAATAAAACTTTTATACTGTAATTTGGATATACTTGTTATTTATATTTGCTTTGCTTATTTCTTCACAGACGTGACACTCCAATTCAAACACTTCGTGTTCATCTTGGAGATCACGATTTAACTTCAGACAATGAAACCATTCATTTAACACGTGGAGTTCAACAGATTTTCTTCCATTCGCATTTCCATCCATTTCTATTGGCCAATGACATCGCACTCTTGCGTTTGGATAAGCCAGTGCCCTTTTCGGACAGAATACGCCCAGTTTGTCTTCCGAATCCATGTAAGTATATCTGTAAAGGAAATGCAAGTATATATTTTATTAATTTTAACCAAATAATGATGAAAGATAGGTAAATAAATGAGCCTTTAATCGTAAGGAAAATAGTTTTCTTTTATCAATACCAATATGAAATTAAGAAAATTGTAATTACTATTTTTAAAATATAAGTAAACTGTTATTAACATTTGCTCAAAAAATTAAAATAAAAGGTTTGTCCGTAGAACATTCTGATTTCTGACTAATGAAGGTTGTTTTCTACTTTAAAAACAAAATGTTTTGAGGACAGATTTAAGAATTTTGAACGTATTAGTAACATTAGTCAAGTTAGGCTAATGAACGTAATTCCATGTTGAAAAAATATTGTAATCTCCATGATAATAAACTTTATAATTATAATTATATTATTATTATTATTATTATTATTATTATTACACACTAACGAGTATAATAAATTTACAACAAAGAATTACCTGCCAATCTTTGACATTATTGTTATATTTATCTTCACTTATATGTTAGCTCTCTCGTAACTATGTGGATAGCATACGCGTCTGTGTGTTCGATATCCGGCGGGAGCTCATGTGGTTCAGATCCCACGTCAAGCTGTAGGCCCATATCTCATTTACTCTCGCTGCTGAACGGAACACTAAACTCAAATCAAATCCAATATATGTTAACCAATATGAACAAAGTACATATCTAGCTTGATAGACATAAAATAAGTTCAACTGTGCTAACTTGCTCTGTTGATATATAATTTATTATTATTATTATTATTATTATTATTATTATTATTATTATTATTATTATTATTATTATTATTATTATTATTATTATTATTATTGAAGATAATAATAATAATAATTTGTAGCCTACTGTACTGTTATATATTAATATTTTAGAAGACCTGTATTTTTGTCTATGAGCTGTTCGTAGCACTCAAAATAAAACTTATTATTACTATTATTTCAGCTGAATCGTATACAGGTAGACAAGCTGTAGTAGCTGGCTGGGGCATAACCTCTTTTCCCATGGGAGAGCCGAGTCCTATTCTTCAGAAACTGGATGTCGTGACTCTTTCTAATTTCCAATGTTCTAGCATTATTGAAGAACCAGTGGGACTTGGAATGATATGCGCTGCACCGGAATCCTTACAAGGAACTTGCTTTGTAAGTTCTTTTTGTTTATTAGAAAAAAATCAAACTTTTTATTACTGTTTTTCTGTTTTGTTTGCAAGAAACTCATATAGTTTCTTTTCACGCGATGGTTTATTGTGTTCTTTTTTTTTAAAAAAAATCCAAAATTCGGTTCAAAAAGTTTTGTCCTTTTAAGTGTATAAAATAGAAAGTACATGATTTGCAAACTTTTTCTATTTTTCTTTCCTCTGACTATGCTCTCTATATTTTGAAATCTACAAGGACATTCGTAAATAACCAATAAATGGCATTATTATATTTTCGAGATCTGTATAGCTATTGTTATCCATTAACTAAAGAATTGTATAGATTCAAGTATTGTAACCCAAATATCTTCTACTAGTATCTTGTCAGGAAGAAGCAATTTATACCATCTTAATTTTGTATTCGTACGACACTTCGATGCTGTTTTCCTATAAATTAACTTTAGATCCTAGATAAATGTAGCTAAAGAGAATAGACAATATAGAATAGAATAGACAATATACTTATACTTGAGAATTTTCAGGGCATACAAAGGTACAATGTCAATCACGATCTCTGTTTTACTTGTAGATTTTGTAACAGAACGTAGGAACCTTCTTTGTCCTTTGCTGATCCCTCTTTTAAAATGAAGCGATAATCTTCGATTTCTCCGTTACAAAGTGAAATACGTAGCTCATTCGGAATTTCAGATCTTCGTATTATAGACATTTGAGGATCAAATTTTATATTTATTTTTGTATTTTACAATACATTACGTTACATAAAAGGGTATATATATACAGTAAGCCAAGAGTTTAAGCGCAAAACTATATATACAGCGAGAATCACAGAGCGATAAACTTGCTCATTCATGCTTCCAAAATCTTAGCAAAAAATCTATAGAAGATTGAAAGGCAAGGCTGAAAAAGTACTAGCAGAAGATCAGTTTGGTTTCAGGAAGAATGCTGGAACGAGGAATTTACAGAAGAAAGAATTCGAGTGGTAAAAACACTTCATGTAGCATTTGTAGACTTGAAAAAGCGTTTGATAATGTAGAATGGAATAAAATGTTCAAGATTCTGGAAGAATCGGGAATTAACTATAAGTAGTAAAGAATAATATATAACCTAATTATACAAAGATCGAAAGGCAACAATTGAGGTAGAAGGAGAAAGAGGGGAAGCAAGAATTCTGAATTAGGATCGGGAAAGATGCTCACTGTCATCAAGTTTTGTTTAATCTCTACATTAAAGAAGCAATAAAAGAAATCGAGAACATTCACAGCCCACCATAGACAGAAAATACAAAATCTTACTAGATTTCCACACGATATCGTGCTATTATAGAGGAGTCATCAGGAGATGGTCCCTGAAATTTCTTATAACATGAGGGGAAAAAATGCAGCCTCTATTTTTGTGTTAGTGGTACCAACCACAATCACTTTGATTACACCATTAAGAAAATTTGCCATTATAGGTGCACCGAAAAAGCCTTGACACTTGAGTAGTAGAAACGCTGCTAAGAGCTATCAGGGACCTTCTCTTGCTGGCCTCCCTATAGTTGAAAGTGAGAAAAAATTATAGGCAGATCTAAACGGAATGCAACAAGTGCTTAATGGCAAATCCAACATAATGATCATAATGAACAGCAAGAGTAACACAGTAGTTGAGATGCGTAAGGAAAGAAACAACAAGAAAAATGAAGATCAAATTAGGAGACCACTTGGTGGAAGAAAAGCAGGAATTTTCTACTTCGGCAGTAAAATAATCAACGATAATATTTAGAAACAAGATGTAAAATCAAGAATAACTCAAACGAAGAAGGCAGTCGAAGGAAAACAACAATATCTAACCAGAAATATCGAGATAAAACTCATGAAAAGGCTTGTGAAAGGACATGTATGGAGTGTGACATTGTATGGATGTGAGACATGGACTCTAGAAGAAGAGGAAAAGTAAAGAATGAAAGCCTTCGAAATATGGTGCTATAGAGGGATGTTGAAAAGTAGATTGCGGATAAGGTATCAAAAAGGAAAGAGTATTGGAAATGGTAGAGAAAAGAGGAGTATACGGAAGAATATTTCGCAAAAAAAGAAAAAAGAAAAAGAAAGAAAGAAAGAAAGAAAGAGGATGATTGAACACATTATGAGACATGGAAGAATCACGCTATTAGTTATGAAAGGAATGACATAAGGAAAATTACTTAGAGAAGGGCCGTGATTGAAAAATGTGAACCAAATAATACAAGGTGAAGGAAAAAAAATGTACACGGAAATTAAGTCTGGCTCAGAATATGAAAAGGTGGAAAGCAGCGACACATTAATCGAAAGATTGTTGATCTGAGAAGATGAAGTTATTCATTTAAAAACAATGTAATGTAATATTATAAGCCAGAAATAATGGCGAGGAATCCCATGTGCTGGCCACACATCGTCCAACGAAAAGTATATTTCCCGATCATAATCCTTCATACAATGTAAAGCAAGGAAGTGTTTGGTTTATATGATATGATATAAATGATGGTTTATATGATATAAATGATAGAAGAGCCATAGTGGCGCAAACGGTAAGGCGCCTATCTACTAACCGGATGGCCCAGTTACGATCCAGTAAGAGAGGGATTGTTTTCTCTCCTTCTATCATTGTTCAAATGACCCTTTGATGTTGAGCCAGTCTCTACTAAATGAGTATCTGGGGAAAACTGTGGGGAGGTAAAGATGGCCTGAGGTGACCATATTACCTTCTCTAATTAGTCATGAAAAATGTTACCTTCACACCGTCCATGGACAGCATTGTTGGTTCCGAATGGGAAATATACATTTACATTTACTTTTTTAAAAATTGCAAATGATAGGACTAAATTGTCATATCGTAATTCTTGTATTAATTTGCCACCTTCCTTTCGTAACTACAAAATAATAATGATGGTCATCATAACAGTTCTACAAATTCATCTGCAAAACAAGTACAAAATGTCACCTTGAAATGTCTGTAATATACGAAAAACCAAAGCCGGAATAAGCTATCTCTACTATAACGATCATTTGAAAAAAGAAGTTCGAAATTTTAATATTTTAATACATTTTCAGGAAATTTCCCAGGAGGATAATTATTACATATGATATATAGTGAAAACACGCTAGCGAGATAACAAATTTTGGGTTTTGGTAGAGCTGCAATTCTCTATTTCTGAACCCTTCATATCAAAAGTCAATATGTGTCTAAAACCTCGTCTTCCTTCCTAAAAACTTCTAGCTTCGTCTTCCTTCTTCTTCAGCAGACGTGATGGTTTAGTGCTACACAGCACTTCATCTATGATAAATTCATATAGTGCATAACATCCTATCGGTAGGTTTTCTCGGGCTATCCCATTTACTCACACTTTCTCATTCCATTAATTCTTCCATCATTCATAATATTAAATATCAGTTTGTTTTACCTTGCTGCCGCGAAACGTTAAAATCAAAATTTTCTTTATTATTATAATTACAGGGTGACAGCGGTGGTCCACTAATAGTAGAAGAGGATGATGGAAGCGAAGTTGTGATTGGATTGGTTAGTTTTGGAGTTACAGGATGTGCCGTTATACCAGCCTTTCCTGATGTTTACACGCGAGTCTCTGAATACCTCACATGGCTGGACGTGAATGCTATATCCCTTTGATGAAAAATAAATAAATAAAATTAAAACTAATGAAGTTTTACATACATTTTGTGTCATTCTATTGTTATTGTAAATAATAATTGTAATAATAATAATAATTCTGAATTTTAAGTTTCTCAGTACTATCGTTTCAAGTTAGGAATCTTGACTACCATGTTCTTGTTGTTATTAGGGCAACCAGAATTATGTTCTAGGATGGAACCAGTCGATACCATTATCTAATAGAAGGCATGTCAATAGATCAAAAGTTAAATAAGCCCAGTATAAATGGGAGAAAAACTTTTTATTAAAAATGAACTGTACACATAATACTATAATACTACCATCCAAAGGCAAAAGGACGTCTCTACAGATTTGACCGAAATTGGGTTAACATCAGGCAAATCATATGACTATGGAACATTAACTGACTAAAGCAGAAAACTATATTTATAATATTGATGACATTATTAGAGCCTTTTAGCTAAATGGAAAATTGTAATTTTCTCAAAACGGTTTTTCAGTAGATACGGGCTTTTGCCTTTGGACGGTAGAGTAATAGTAATTGCAACGAAAAAGAAATTAGGAAATACTAACGAAAATAAGATTGTTTCTTATGGTAAATTTAATTTTAGGGGACTGTTACCGTAGGTGTTACCTGCGCTGATTGTTATTATTTTTTTCTTATTACCACAATAATTTAATCAAAATGTGATACGATTATATCTCTTACTTAAGAAGTTTAACATAAGGAATTGTCAGAACCGATAAGTTACATATTCATAAATGTTAATTATTGTGATAACTAGGGCCCGGATTTTTATGTGCTAAAAAACTGTAAAATATTTATTTTTATGTGCTAAAAATAAAAAATCCTAAAAATTAGAAAAAATATATTTAACAAAAATAACAAGGAAAAGTATGGAAAAACGCCCAAGATAAGAAAAATAAATACTGGTTTTCACCAATAGCTCCTATTCATCAGATGTCAAAATTTCGTGGGCATTGCAGTAAATTCCTAACGTCTTTTGCAAATTGCCCATCGTAAAGCCATGCCTATTATCACGGAATAATGCCTTATATTGAAAAAAGGAGTGTTCAACAGCACACGATGTTAAGCTCGCGTATTTGAAAGTGGACATATCACGAATATTCAGATCATCAACTTCACTTGTGGTTTGGCCTTCCAATACTTCAGATATTTTATACAGGGTTTTGTAGCCAATGTGTTCCTCATACAAATCCTTATTTTTTTCTTACCACTTCAGCTTTCGAAGCAGAAAGAACATTTAGCTTTCTTTCAACGCTTTGTACTTCTTTAACCGAAGTACTCAATAAATCTCCCGTATTTCTAGTTTCTTTATAGAGTGAGTCAAGAAACCAAAATTAGCAAATATGAAAGCCAAGTCACATTTCAAGCCACTGTCACTTACTAAATTTTGAACAATTTCAATGGATGGTAAGTTTAGTTTAGTTACTATAGATACAAATGGTTCTAAATTCTCCGTATACTATAGTACTGTATTAAGCCAGGTACCCCACTGCGTGATTACGTGTGTTGCAGGAAGTGAAAGATCGGGATTTGTTTGAAAAGTTCAATTCTAGTTGCTGATATATATATATTTTTCATTTGATACTAGTCCACTTTAGGATAAAGGGCTCGGATTTATGACGACGCTGTTTCTGCAGGTGGGAAATTGCTTATAAATACGATGGACAGATTCATATAACATTCTTTTCCCGATATTAATTTCTTTCGAGAGAAAGGAAAAAATAATTCGTTGTGAAATTTAGATTAAAATCACGGAAAATTTATTCTAAATATTTATTTACATAACTTTTTTTCAGAAAATATGTATTTTTATGTGAAATAAAATTTGTAATTTAACTTGCAGACTCTTAATTGGGATAAAAACCTTTGTTTTGGGCTTGTACCCTATGTGTTTAGAAAAAAATATGTTTTTACATATAAATCCGGGCCTTAGTGATAACATTGAAGAAAGGTAAATCTCAGGATATAGCTAAAGTGTAGTATAAATGTTAAAAAAATATATAGATGTATCTTCAAAGAAAAATATAACTTATTTATATTTTATACATCAATAAATTATACATTTTAATATAATGTTACTCATTCTAGACCCACAACTTCTATATGAATAACATTACATAACTCGATTCCAATAGTACGAGGGAAATGCCGAAAGTTTTTAGATCCTCTCTGACAAATCAATTTATTTACGTAAAACCTTTTACAATTTCTCAAAATAGTAAATACGTTTTTGCATTCTTAGGCACCACGAGTCAAAGTATTTTTAGAAATTAGTTTTATTTTATGGAATATCAGAAATTTCATTATTATACGCTGTGATAGAGCCTTTCTATTAAATATGTGCCCTTGTTAGCGTTGCTTCATATCGATGTGTGTTTCCCTCCCTCACGCCAATGATGAGGGACAAGTTTCTGTGACCGAGCTGTTGTGGCCGACAGCGTTGCCACATTGAAACACCTTATGTCAAGTATTATTATTACATTTCTTTAAAAAAAAGTCTATAAATGAAAAGCAATACAAATCACCTCAGTTACTTAACCAAATTAGATATTATAGACAGATTAATCTAATATTTGCAAATGATATTTTCTAAGAACAAAGAAGTTAGTTATTTTGGGCCTTATGCAAAGTCCTTTTGACGCTTTTAGTGCCGTACTAAAAATTTCGACTAACATATGTTTCCTGCAGTAGTCAGACCTTTAGTATGACGCTAATCATACGTCAAAAAGATCCTGCATAAGGCGGTTTGAGATTAATTTTGTGCTATATAAGACGAAACCCTTTTTTTTTTTCTATTCTACAATTTAACGTAGGATTCAAACTGTATGTTTCTAACCGATAATCGGACCTGAGTTTTCTACATGGCATGCGAGAACACTAAGCACTTACGGAAAAAGGTGAGAAAGTTCAGAGAAAAGTAATATTTTGTTACATAAATTGGACACGTACGTAATTGTTTAATTATTCTGAATACTATACAATCTTAATTTTTTTAGTTTTACATATCATATATTTTTGGCATGGGGAGTAAAGGTTGTTACGTGATTGCTCGAAATGAATGACGATGCAATAATTAGTGAAATGAGAAACTGGAAGGGAGCAAGAGAACACCGAGAATGCCCACAAACACGATGTCACACCATCGGCGCAAATCTGTCTTCAACATTAGGGGCAACGGGTAAGACCATACCCATAATCTTTTTATTTTATTTTATTTTATTTTTTAAGCGATGTTAATTATGAAGTTGAAAAACAATGCTGTGGAGGATCAGAAGAGCAGAGTTGTCTTCAACATTGGAAGGCGCGCAGATTTGAGGCCTATTCTGGGGAAGGGGAGATATAAGACTCATATGGTACGTGAATCTGATTTCTGAGATGAACCTGTTGTATGTTATAGTCTACATACAGCAAGGGACATCAATTTCATCTCACTTTCCTTTGTGGCAGTCGGACACAATAATCACATTTCTTCCCAAAAAACACATTTCAAATCGGATTATTGGGAGGACAGTCCCCCCAGTTCTAAGATTGGGGGACATGTTCCCCTCATCCCCTCGGGATTTGTGCCAGTGTGTCACACTATACGAACTCTCATGGTATGGGATCGAACTTGTTTGGAGGTCTATGAATTTTTAATTTTTTTAAAAAAAAAAACGTAAACTAGGGGGGTATATATAACAGTATTCACGCACAGACATACACGAACACACACTTAACGTTGTAGAGACGAAAATTACCTACGTGTACTACTGGATCTTTTTTCCCACCCTCCTTTGGATTTTACAACAATTCCCAGAATAGCTTTTGAAAGAGACACTATACACCTTATTGGAAACTTAATTTTAATATTCTCAAAAAAATTCAACTTCGTACAGCGATCGACGAGTTTTCGTATAGCAAACAAATTCCAGAAGTATGCCCGTAAATATTTAAAAGGCAAACCATTGCAATTGTCAGCTTGGCTCTCAAAAGAGCCTATTAAAAAGTCCAGAGTGAAATTCTTCATCAATGGTTCCACACCTGATAAGCTATGTGTGTCGTCGTCACTGCTGGTCTCAATTTCGTAATCGTCATCGCTGGAAAGGCTTTCATCATCGTCGTCGCTGTCAACCCCATAAGTCTTTCGACTTCTTCATTTGATACTCCATCCTGCTGCCGATACATATTCTCTAAGCGTTCAACATGCTCAACACAACACCTCACTCTTTCCTCAACAGAAACTGAACGAAATGCTTCTTCTGTCAACTTCAATGTATCTTGCAGAGACAATTCAACATTTTGTGCCGCAACTCTCTGCTTCACAATTCCCCATATCTTTTCAATGGGTGAAAAATCACAATGATATGGCGGCAATTGTATGGCAATGTGGCCGTTTTCTTTTAAAATGAGATGGGAATAGTATGTTGGATTTGGTTTATTTTTCCTGATAACTTCAATGAGTTCTATTTTCGTCATATTCTCATCGAAGGGAATATTATTTAAACGAAGCCAATTTTGAATATCTAATTTCTTCGCGCTGGTCGATGGTGGTTTGTTTATCTGATGAACGTGATAAGATGCGTTGTCCATGACAATTACACTCTCATTCGGCAGCCCTGGTATTAACTTTTCATTCAACCACTTCTCAAAATTTTTAACATTCATATCATCATGGTAATCCCCTGTTTTACATTGTGGTTTGAATATAAGTAGCGCATTTTGAACAAATCATAATCTACCCCCAGCATGAACAATAATGAATCGTGGTCCAGAACTGCTATTTACAAGAACACCATCTTCGTCTACACTTTGCCAACATTTTTAAACTTTGCAACTAGGGTGAATATACGTTTTATCTACATACACAAATATTTTCCCCTTGTTCCCTGTGTTTTTTGATATTCCTGAGGAAACGTACTCGCCATGCTACAACATCAACCCTTTCCGTAAGTTTGTAACGCTTATCTTTACACCTCTTATATTTGAATCCCATTTCGAGAAGAATTTTTTTTTTTAACGTTTTAACACAACCCTTGAATCCTATTTCCTTTTTCGCACATACAAGTATTTTGTGTAGTGTATGAACTTCTTTGTTTACGTAAAATTTATAAACAATTCTATGAAGTGCTACATGAATTGAATGATGAATGCGAAGTGAATGCAATGCTACATTTATCCATATCATCAACTTCGATAAGTTTTCTTCCTTTTTTCTTACCTGGTGTTGATAATTTCTCCCCCTCTTTGAGTGTTCGTGCCTCTCTTTTTATCTTCTTACTAAATCGTTCAGATTTATTAAGCATTTCCGCTGCTCTTTTCGTAGCATTGTCCCGAGGTAGTATCCAGGAATTGGCTTCCTTTTCCCTGTCACAGAAATCGATGACATTCCGAATTATTTCACGGGCTTCACTATGCACTGTCTTGTTAGCCATTCTAAATAGTTTATGATCTTCACTCGCCAAGATCAAACGACTGAATGACAGGTTGGCAACTTAGCCGAGGTCATTTACTTCTTCCCCCAAAGCAAAGGGAAGATTTCCTCCGCAGGAAGGCGGCGGGGGTGGAGCCGAAATGTATTTCATATATTTTCCGAGGGCACATCTGAAATAGAGAGGCTCTAGCCTCTTCACTTGTTTAAAAGCGGCCTCCTTGAAGCTTTTTCTTGAATTTTGGGGAAAAAGGTAAAGTCACACGGAATTAAAAAGTCAGGTGCGGTAGAATACGGACTTCACCTAGCTCATTCTTTAGGCTCCTGTATAAACTCAATTTTTTTCGCTATTGTGAGTGGCCGTGTAGTGTAATGAAGAAGAAAGAGACACAATGAGACTTCGGTGGGCAGATCTCCAAGTTTCAAAGATACTCAGATGGCAATAATTAGCGTACCACTCTGCTGCCACTGTACGTCGTGCTACACTACTGTCCTTAGAGAAAAAAGATGCCACGATAACTTTATCCACCTTCCGTTCTCCTTTAACTTTCAAAGGTAGAGTTTCATTCTGAAGATATCATAGTGTCGACTCTTGTTTTGTTTCGGGGTCATAGTTGTAAATCCATGATTCATCACCCGTGACGATATTACAAACGTCTTTACTTTGCTCCTGCGAAAATCTTTTATTTATATAGCGATCACTCCATGCAGTCACCTTTTTGCTCAGGCGTAAACACATGTGAGACCTAGCAAGTGCAACGCTAGGAAAGACCGAGATAATCTTTTATTATGGACTGGGCTGCAGTTGAATCAATCTTCAAAGTTGACTGAATTTCCTCGTGGCATATGTGATATGGCGATACTCTTTCACAAGATTTTGCGACATTTTATCCGTAACTGCGGTGCTAGGGCACTCAGAGCGTTTAAGTTCAGGCTCCACGTTTAAATTCCGCAAACCGATTTAAAAAATTGCACGTGAAGGAACAAAGTCCCCGAAACAGTTTTTAAAACAATCATGGCACTGTTCTCGCGTTAAACCGTATTTAAAGCAGAAAACGATCATAGCACGAAAATCACATCGCTCGAGCTCCATTTTTGCCAACTGTACAGCTCAAACTAATACCGGTATACATTTCGAGCCCTCTAATTTTCAAACAACAAACCTGCAACCTTGACCACTAGAGAGCACTCTTTCATCACTACAGAGCATACGCTTTTCACTCTTTCGCTGCCATCCTGATTTCAGTATCCCAATCCAATGTGCCATCTACACTTTTGCAACATTTAAACTTTTGCAACAAACTTGCTACATCTAGGGAAAACAGAGCACTGACCAGGCCAACACTGTGTGCCAACAGAGTGTAAAAGCTCTATACCTGCTAGAGGTCTGCGCGGACCAGAATTTTTAGCCCGGCTCCGGCTCGGCCCGAGAATTTATAATGTGATGCCCGACCCGAGTCCGAAATATGTTTTAGCATTTAGACCCGAACCCGGCCAGAGCTCGTGTGATAATCAAATGACCCCGAAATAAGCCCGAATTACAGAAACGTAATCAATAACGTAAAATTGTATTTTTATTTATGAACATACAGCAATTACAAGTTTAATTTTACAGTTGTGCTTTAAAAGTTCTCCAGAAAGAACGGTCCAATAAATATCGTTGTACAGTACATTTACAAAGTTACGCCCGAGAAATATGGTTGTATATTTAATAATGTACTGCCCGAGCCTGGGCCGGGTCGGGCTTAGGCCCGAGGGCAAGGACCCAGTCCGTGCAGACCTCTAATACGTGCTTGCCATTTTACAGAGTATGTCTAAATGAGAACTACATCTTGACGCCAAATGGCGTCAATGCCAAACAGCAATAGGTATGAATGACGCCATATGACGTCAAGTGGCACACAGCAATATGTATGAATGACGCCATATGGCGTCAAGTTGCAGCGAACGAGTTAAACGTGATACGTTTCAGTATAGCAACGATATTGAATTTTAGTTTGTGAAACATTCGGCATGTCCCTCGTATCTTCTGAAGAAAGATAAGGTATTATCAAATGCCTATACGTATAGGTATTTTGCTGATAATTCTTCTTTGTTTATAACTTTTTTAGAATTTAGTTTTCTGTCATCCTCTAAGTGTCAAAATTCGACTTGTTCATTTCTTTAAACGCAATCGGGATAAGTTGTTCAGATTATTATTTTTTTAAAAGAAAAAGTAAAGACGCAAAGTTCATTCTATAATCTTAAAATCAATGAAAAATACTGCTTCGTACCTAGAACAAAACTCGTTTTGTCGAGTTCATATAGTGGGTTTTACACTTTCTGAAAATTAACAATAAGACCATAGCACGTTTTCCAAGTAGGTGTTATAAACGCAAGAGAATGGTGATAGAATTAGTGAAATGAAAAGTAGAAGAAAGAAGAGCACATAGAGATAACAAATGAAAATGGTGCTATCCTTCAAAAGCTCAAGTAACCTGAAATTGAACCAAGAGCCCTTAACATGAACATATGCTTCACTGTGCCACAAACATCTTAGTTTTGAACGGTTGAATTGAACGTTATCAAAGGAATAACGTAATGAAATGAGATTATATGTAAAACAGGGGTGTTATTTAGGGGACAAGGAGGGGCAATTACCCCCCTTGAGTTTGAGATGTATATAGATTTTATCAACAGAATAGTGGTAAATCAGTGAAAAACGCGAAATTTTACTGATATCAAGGGCTCTCCCCCCCCCCAAAGCAAAATCTGAAATGACGTTCCTGAAGTAAAGTACAAATATGCATTAAATTAGCTAAATTGACCACTTATAATGCATACAATATAGTACAAGTATGTTAAGAAGATTCAGTGAGGGCATCGTCTGACTCATTTACAATGATCGCAATCTCTTCTTTTTTAACTTCCCACGATTATGCACCGAGGCTAACGGAGATTGTGATGATAAAATTGATATTAATGATGGAATAAAAGTGGGGTGATACGAAAGAATCCCGAGAAAACCCACCCACACGGTGTTTGTCCATCACAAAGAGCACTTGGCAGTTACTGATCGAATCAGTGACCCCACGCGCCAGAGGTGAGCGCTCTACTACTGAGTCACCGTGGCTCCAAATGATCGCAAGTATTTTAATATGCTATCATATGTCTTATTAAATATTTGTAAATAATAACTTGCTTATTTTTAAGCAATAGACCAATACGTAACTATAATCAAGATATATTACAATTTAACATTCATGATATTATGTGAACGTCTGCATTACGAAATTTGCTTTACATTCATTCCTCCATTAGCGCGTGTGTCTTTGGTTGTTGGTTCACATGGTTCCGAGTTCGACTCCAGGTGTTAGAGCATGAAAAAAATTAAACACATTGCTGTGGTTCGGATTCCACCTTAAGCTTTAGGCAACTCAGTTCATAAGGGAGCAACACCAATAGATTTTGGGGAACCTGTAAAAGAAAGGTTCTATTCATTCAATTGAGATTTTTTTCAAGTTTGAAATTCCCACCGAATTTGTCTGGGGATCTCACTGTAAAAACTGTATAGTTGGAATAACCCAGAATTCTGGGTTGAAAAAGTGACAACCACGCCGTATTGTCTTAGAAATCAGAAAATATGGTTATAATAACAATACGAGAAGTCAAAACTAGTAAAAAATAAAAACCCCTGGCATGACCTGGATTCGAACTCACACCGCGCGGCTGTTAAGCGCGTGCGTTATCCACCAGACCAACCGGAATCTTAGTTTCGGCTGTGTGATAACAAGAATTACAGATTACTTTGGAAGCAATTGTTTAGTCACTTTGAATTTAAAACAAGTCAATTAAAAAAACTAAACCAAACCAAACATCACCCGGAATATTGAATCAATGCCATTAAATGCTAGTTTAGTACAGCAGCTATTTATCAATGTTAACGTATGTTTTGAGAGAAATTGTCTTCACTCTTGGCGAAGTGTACTGAGTGAACTGCAGTGCACTTCGCCAAGAGTGAAGACAATTTCTCTCAAAACATACGTTAACATTGATAAATAGCTGCTGTACTAAACTAGCATTTAATGGCATTGATTCAATATTCCGGGTGATGTTTGGTTTGGTTTAGTTTTTTTAATTGACTTGTTTTAAATTCAAAGTGACTAAACAATTGCTTCCAAAGTAATCTGTAATTCTTGTTATCACACAGCCGAAACTAAGATTCCGGTTGGTCTGGTGGATAACGCACGCGCTTAACAGCCGCGCGGTGTGAGTTCGAATCCAGGTCATGCCAGGGGTTTTTATTTTTTACTAGTTTTGACTTCTCGTATTGTTATTATAACCATATTTTCTGATTTCTAAGACAATACGGCGTGGTTGTCACTTTTTCAACCCAGAATTCTGGGTTATTCCAACTATACAGTTTTTACAGTGCTAGGAGCGCCAGAGGTGAGCGCTCTACTCTAGGAGCTGTTCTGACTGTAGGTCCACATCTGATATAGTCCAACTTCAACAAGCAAACAAATACAGGACTCAATTTATTTATCTTTATGTATCATTAACAACATAAATTTTGAGCTCACCAGCTTCGTCGTTGCTTATAACCACAGATTTGGTTCACATATAGGGTTGCTTAAAAAGTGATAGTCAGAAAATGAGTATAATGAATAGTATGTTCACACAAATAAATAAATATTATTATTTTTTTTAAAAAAAAATACGATAAATGAAAGGAACGTAAACTAAAGAAAAAAAGGTTTATTAGTATGCTCTTTCTGAGATGTAGAGATGAGAGAGAAATTTAAGTTGTGTGTTTACTATTTAACTACTATTTTTGAAAGGAATGACAATATTCAAAACCATATATTCTGTCTATCGAAAAATATAATGTCCAAACCCGTAATAAAAAAAAAAAAAAAGAGAGAGAGAGAGAGAGAGAAAGGATTCTTCAAGAAAAGTTTATTTATCGTAGCAACTCATCCATTTCCTTTCTAGATTCCTTGAATATTTTTCAATAGGATTCGCCTTTCTTTCTTTCTTTCTTTTTCTTTTTCTTTTTCTTTTTTTCTTTTTTTTTTAGCTTGATATGGTTTTGGATTATAATTTGTTAGAACACCTTGTATATTGTGGATACAGATACAAGGATCTAGCCAGGGGCCCAGAGGTGGATTTAGCCCGTGGCCGGAAAGGCCTAGGCCTCCCCCAGTTCGTTGTGTGACAAAAATAATTTAAGCTATTATTTATATATATTTGAAAGCGTATTAGAAACTCATGATATGTCTATTATAATCTGGGTTATGGCTGCTCCCCCAAGTTTTTACCTTCTAGATCCGCCCCTGGTATTGTTGTTAGATATGCGAAGATGTACCAAGATAATAAATAATCACGTCACTCGATGTTTCTATGCCCTGTTCATCAGAAACAAACCTTTCTAAGGCAAATTCTTATTAAACTTTGGTTCTTAATGTCCTAGCTGTTATTACTTTAAGAGTGTGGCATATCATTTAATTTATGATAATCACTTTCAGTGTACCCTGTATAGTAGAAATTCAGTAACCATAAAAGTTTCCTGAAAAGAGGTTAGAATTACTAATACAAATAATAGCTTCTTTCATTTTAAAATATGTTTCACTCCTAGTCGAGTATTTATAAGAAATTCAGTCTTTTTAATACATAAAAACAAATGACACTATAGCATTTGAGATAGGTGATCTTTTATGGCATATATCAACGATTAAACTCCACATAATGTACGCACATATAAGAGATCCAGGTATGCAAGAAAAAAGAATAAATGTGATGACAAGAAAAAGTTGTTTTCCATTATTACCAATAAAAAGCTATTTATTGCCTCATTTACAGTTAATAGCTTTGTTTCCTATACGTAGGAAATACATTTATTACTTCAAAAGGATTTACGCAAAAGCACACAAAAGCTTTGACGAAAGCTAGCAAAGACATAATTTTTGAACTAAAATTGCTCCATCCGTTCTAAGAGCTCTCGTAACAGCAAATGATTTTTTATTGTGCCACATTGAGCTTTTGTACACAACACGTAATGGTTCATGTTATATTGCCTTTCTTTCCATCCAATGTGATCTAAAGACAAATAGACCTGTTCCCTAGTCTTAAGAAACATCTGACATTTCTTATTAGTATCATACTTTCTTCGAGTTTTATGTACGGAAATTGTGTAGAAACAATCAATATTTTGAGAACCAAAATTAAATCTTAGTCCTTTAAAAAAAAATCTTTGAAATATTTCAGTTTAACAACCCACGAGTAACGGAGACGATGATTAAAGCAAGTGAATGATGATAGAAGAATTGGTGAAATGAAAATGTGGTAGAAAACGGGAGTACCACGACAAAACCCACGGACACGATGTTGTCCACCACAAACTTTCTTTGCCGAGAATCGAACCAGGGATCTCACGCACCAGAGGTAAGCGCTCTACTACTGAGCCACGGTGCCCCCTAGTCCTTTTCTAAATCCATATGAAGTACCTAGCTCACTCCACCTTTTTCCTTTCTTCGTAATGCATTCACGTAATTCCGCTTACCTAATGGTTAGCACGCGATTTCTCCATACCCGTGACCAGGCACGTACGCAGGAATTTATTTAGGGTGGGGAGCCAAATTCAATATGAAGGTAAATTATATTAAAATAATAGAAATCACCCCTAAAATTAGATTAAATTCACAGAGCAGTCGGGATTTCGGAAGAGGAGCAGATATCTGGAACCCCCAGGACCCACCTCCTGCCTATGTCTCTGCCCATGACACTGGTTCGATTCCCACTTGGATTTGGGAAAACTGAAATTTATGTTGTTGGTTTAGTATATTGAGGAAAGTTGGAAGTCAGAATTAAGAAATAGCAAGTTAACTGTATGACGAAGAAAGTAGGAATAATTATCTAATTGAGCATGTGTCATCTGCCAGTCCAAAGCTTTCCATGACTATGGAGGTACCACAGGGAACTCATAAACACCTCGAATTGCAAGCTCATTATTATTTTTTTTTCACAACTTCACGCCAAGAAATTCTACAATAGCTTTAGCATTTAACGAGAAAAAAATGTCCAAAGATCAGAGATATGCCTATTGATAGTTCTGATTGAGTAGAACAAAATGATATGCATCAGTGTAAAAGCTCGCGCGTAGTTTCGGAGAAAAACGAATTAGTTTATAAACCCAAAATTGATGCTCAACTAGAATCATACCACCAAGTAAACCCTCATGAAGCTTCTCATTATGACCTAGCATGACGACAGTGGGTAATTCCAATGACGACACTAGATGTCCTCCAATGGAATCGTTTATACCCTCCGAATACCCCTTAGACCAGGTCATGCTCAGGATTAATTCATTAGGAACACGGGTAAAAATGGATTTGAAAAGGTAGGGGGATGGATGACGTCACGCAGTCCCTTGTGCCTATCTTTGCCCATTGTAAATTTTTAGGAAGTGGAGGAACGCTATTTTTGAAGTGGGGGAACGCCTTCCTCGCGTGTTCTCCCTCATTTTTACGCCTGATTGGGAGCACACCTTCTTGTTGAAGGCCTTCTAAAAATTATTTTTATGACAAAAAAACATTTTCATGATGTAGTTCATTACAGAAGTGAGTGGGTTACTTTTATAACAAAAAAAAAAAAGTCTATATTTGTATATTTGTCTTCCCTTCATGACAGAAGGGTTTTCTTTCGATCTTACGTATAGTTAAAACTCAGAGATGATTCCCTTCGGAAACCCGACTTTCCTTTTACATGTTTGTTACATTTTCAAGAACATAATCAACCACGGACTACATGCCAAATTACAGGAAACCATGAAACTAATGATAGACACCATAACCGCTTTATTTCATCTGTAAAGAAAGCGGATATTCGGCATCTAAAAATAGATTATTAGCTATAAAACATGGGACACTCTTCGGTCCTCGTATCTTCTCTTAGTTATGTCATAACATTGGACCAGAAATATGTGATTGGATCAAAAGATTCAATATATTTCAATCAAAAATGTTCTTGTAGGCCTTATATCTGGAGAACTACATACAGTGTAGCCAAACTCAAACTATCACTTAACTAAGAAAAATGTGCTTATTCCATAGAAAATACGAAAACTCGATTTAGGGGCTATTCAAAAATTTTGTGGCTCCTGATACAAATGGATCAAAAGATCCAATATATTACAACAAAATTTTTCTTATAGGTCTTATATCTGGAGCACAATCTAGTGTAGCCAAACCCAAACTATCAGTTAACCCAGTATAATGTGCTTATTCCGTAAAAAAAAAAAAAAAAAAAAAAAAAAAAAAAAAAAAAAAAAAAGAGAGAGAGAGAGAGAGAGACGTTCAAAAATTTTGTGACTCCGGATCCAAAAACTAATTATTGGCTAAGATCGCAATCTTTTGATCCATTTTTAGTTTTCCTACAATTTTTATTTTCCTACATTCTTTTGTTATAGGTTAAAATGACGAAAGAAAATTAGTGTTTAGTTTAAAACGTTTAAATAATACTGTTAACAATGATAAGAACTAACTAGATCAGAATAGCAATTGGCTACTATATGAGTTAGGAAATGAATATTTGTTTGAAATTAAGATTTTTTTTGTCGTAAAAAGGAAGTTATATGTCGTGAAGTATAATTCCAATTCCCCGTTTATTTAAGTAATTACTTACGGATTCAAAACTTGATTATATATATATATATATATATATATATATATATATATATATATATATATATATATATATATATATATATATACAGTGGCGGATCCAGGATATGATCAAGGGAGGGGCTAAACCATAATTTGCCGTTTTATCCAGTGTAAAGCAGAATTGAAGCCCATTTTATCCAGTGTAAACCTGAGCGTCAAGGGGGGGGGGCTATAGCCCCGTAGCCCCCCCTTAGATCCGCCCTTGTATATATATATATATATATATATATATATATATATATATATATATATATATATATATATATATATATAAAGCTAACAAGCAGTACATTCAAAAATAAGTACCAGCTTAGACAAATTGTAGAATGTCAAAGTTACAGCATATTAAAAGTATAATTGTTATGATTTTCCCGTACTTTGCTTTTCAATATCATACTGGTTTGTGATACACAAATTGTTTTATTTCATGTCTACTTAAAATAATAAAGTTTTCTTGCGCTACCGAAAATGCGATACAAAACTTATAAATTGAGATGTATATCTAAATTTGTTTCACTTTTCAAAAGATTAAAAAAAAAAAAAAAGATACCGGTATTTATATGAAGCAAAACTATTAAATTACCTTATGTGTCATTGCGAAAATAGAAGTGAATGGCTAATATTTTTTGAACATGATTGTATCCAAACTATGCATACTAATTCGTGTTTATTGTATTTTTCATTGGTAAAAGCAAGTACACTCCCAAGATTTTCAAAGGGAAGGAGAGTAATTCCAAAGGGTATGCTGACACACAAGCACATTCCCGAACACATACACACACTATGATGCACGCGTGTATAATTCATCACATAAAACAATAATTATTCACTCATATCCTCATTAACTACAGCAAATAAAAACAATAGTATTATAGTATTTAATATACATATATTAAGTACTATTAATAGTGAGAGCAAAGTAGTAAATTTTGACCCAAAGGGCCAACTACCTCTCTTGGTTCCCCCTGTGGATAGTCATGGATAAAATTATTTCAATTTTACGTTTGGATAACAAGTGATAGATTAATATTTTGTACTAAACTTAGTTTATTAAAACGGATCCATGAAATATGAATAAACATATCTGAGTCCTGAGTTGAGTTTTTGATTCTTGCGTCCTTATGCAACTTCGAGGTTATGAAGGACGGGATCTACTATTGATGTGGGTTCCGTACAACGATCGGGACTAGAGTCCGGAGAAGACATTATCATGCAAGACTTCCTATCCAGTACAGGCCGTTCCTCACTGCATTATCTCACCTTCAAGAAAGTTGCAAAAAATGAAATGGAATCTTTCAGTTTAACGTCCCACGATTATGCCCTTTACACCAAGGGAGACGGATGATGGAAGAATCACTGGAATGAGAATGTGGAAGGAAATAGGAGTACCTCAAGTAAACCCATGGACACGATGTTGTCCACTACAAACTTACTTGTCTGGGCATCGAACAAGGTACCCCATGCACTAGAGGTAAGTGCTCTATCATTGAGTGACTGTGCCCTCCTCCAAGAGAATTGCATTACAGGATCACGCCACTACAAATTCCCGTGTAAAATACAAATATTCCATGGAAGCAAATTCGTTAGCTATTTTCCATTTTTTGTTGCTTCTTGCACTGTTATATCCGTAACTTGTATTTGTGGTTCTGTCACGATGCTCTTTCTACAGATACTATAGGGAAGAAAAATCGAATGTTGTGGTTTGTGGTTTTGATTGCAAATTACAAATACAGAAGTAGGCAAATGTTGAATATACTGTGGTCAATTAATGCATAATTCCGATACTTGTAATATATAAATATATTAATCATTCTTTTTATAAGTGTTTGAAACGAACTGAGTTTATTAATATACATTTTTATCTGCTTTAACTTGGTTCTTGGCTAGCTCACCATCCATTTGCTTGCCATACAATATTTTAACTCCATCTTCAACATCATAATGCCACAACGCCACTTTTTTTTTTTTAACCTTACTCAATTTTTTTTCTCCGTCGCTTTCCCCTCCACACTTCTGTCGGCTATATCAAGCTATAAATTTTGAGAAATTAACCTCCCTTCCTTCTGTACCAACTGTTCTGTTAGGGCTCCTCCTGATTCTTTCACTTGCATTCCGCACAGAGAATATTTCCAGCGCCTCTACCCCCTAGTATCCTCCCTAGTTTTGCTTTCTGGGCTATCTACATATATACAGAGAGAAAGAAAGAAAAAGAGAGAGAAAGAGAGAGAGACAAGAGAGACTTTTCTCTCCCTTCGCCGTAAAGCATTTCATAACTTGGCTAGATCGTTAACATCTGAGGACGGCAGTAAGCAGCGAATTTTATGAATATAATCCGAAGGAATTTTCTTGGCGCTAATACGGTCTAAGTTTCCAGCAAAGATTGTGTGGCGTACGTCTTAATTGGCACGTTACAGCTGGGACGACGGGAAGTTCTGGTAATGCATATGAATCGGTGCTACATGGAACCCATAATGCCGAGAAAGTAAAGGGGAACAGGAGGTAAAAGTGTAAGGAGTACCTTATGTATATGTAACTGTAGATGACTTTTTTAAAAAAGTAACAACCCTTCTTCAATGTTCCCTTATTAACCTTCATCCTTGTCCTTTTAACAAGGTTCTACGTTGAAGTCTGTGAATTGTGTATGACCATTAAGAAATGAAAAGAAGATACAGTATGTCTAGCGCATGTTGATCATGGATGGGTGAGATGTTCTCTAAAATTCTTCTAGTAAATCATAATAACAAATGAAAGAGCTGTTTCCTTTTATACATCTATCAGGTAACTTACATTCACGAAAATACTTAGGGCGATTTAGTATTTTACTTTATTTTCATACTTTCATGTATACAAGAATAAGGATATTAAGTAGTTTTCTTCCCTTAGTTTCAAGCGATAAAGGTTTACTTTTTAAGAATACTTTTTTTTTTTTTTTCGTAGAAGGTGCCACTGCTGGCTACATCACAATTAAAGCAGCAGTATTACAATTTCTTACGTTCAGTTACAAGAATATACTTTACCTTACCTTGCCCATTGATGCTACAGTCGTTGTAGGACTTTGATATCCTTCAGGATATATTTCAATTATTCTCTGTTCTTTGCTTTACTTCTCCACGCCGTTATTCCCATCTTTTTAGGTCATTCAGCACATCGTCCAACCATCTGAGTCTTTGTCTTCCGATACTACTCTTTCCTTCAAGAGTTTCTTTGTAGATTGGTTTCACTCCTCTATGGTCTTCCATGCATTCTAGATGTCTCAAGCACCTTAATCTAACTTTCTTTATATCCGTTACTATATCACTATTATTGTATAGTAGTTCTAACTCTACATTTGTTCTTATCCTCCATAACCCATTTTCGCATAGAGGCCTATATATATTTCTTAATATCTTTCATCCCCATCTTCTTAATTGTTCTTCTATCTTGGTTGTCAGTGTCCATGCTTCTGATCCATCCACTATGACTGGTCTAAAAGCTGTCTTGTGTATTTTTTATTTTGATATTTCTAGATAAACATTTTGACTTTAGTAGGTTTGTCAATGAGTAGTAGCACTTGTTTCCTATTGTTATTCTTGCTTTTATTTCTGGACTTCTTCGCGGTTAAGCGGTTAGCGTACGCACCTTTGGCGTGGGAGTTCCGGGTTCGATTCCCAGCGGGAGCTCATGTGTTTCGGATTCCACTTTAATCAGTATGTCCTGCCTCATATAGCTTCGCTACTGAAAAGAGTGTTAAACTCAAAATCAACTCTTTTTTTGTTTCTATTTCGTTATTGTCGTTGATTATTGTGCCTAGATATTTGAATTCCTGTACTCTTTCATATTTTTGTTCTCTTACTTCAAGTTCTGTTACATTTCTTAATCTTGTTTTATTTCTGGTATTTATCACATACTTGGTCTTACTTTGGTTTACTTTTAATCCTATCTTTCCAGCTTCCTCTCGCATCTGTTCCATGGCTGTTATCAGGTATCCGTTGCAAGAATACGGCTTTAAAGTACAGGTGGGTGGCTAGACTTGAATAAGACTATGCATTTGTTTTGCATAATGGACGCTTTTTTTTTTTTTTTTTCAAAGCTATGAAATGGACTACCTATAAATAGGAAGAAGAACGAAAAAACTAACTAAGTGCAACGAAAAGCTAAAGAACGATGCGTTGTTAAAAGTGGCGGGAAATTAACAATACTAAAAAGTGAGGTAGAAATTATTTGGAAAGAATTTGTACCAAGCTTTCATGATAAGATAAATCATTAAAAGTGGGAGGCAGAGACATAACCACTGTACTTTTCCAGATTTTTTTTTTTCAGAAGAATTAATAAAGGTACTTAGTTAGGGGTTAATGTTTATTGAATGAATGTGCAAGTTAAGTTCTCAGTTTCACTCAATCTAGCCTAACTTCATTCATCAATCCTAAACAGGCATTTTTGTTTCAATATTTGATTATAATAAAATATATGATGTATTATACTTGAATATGTAAAGTACAGCTAAGATTCACTTATTAGAAAAGTTTACAGAATATTTTCCCATATGCAAGAAGGGCCGTTAAAAGAAAAGAAAGAAAAAGAAAGAAAACAACAGAAACTAAGATTCTAAGTGTCAAACCTCTTATAAAGCAACAAGCAATTCTGTATTACGAGTAGCTGCGATTGTTCTGTCTGTGTGGAAGATCGCTCGCTCACCTTTTGATGTAAGAATACCACTCATTTTAGCTTTGGAACTTCTTGTTATACAATGAAAGACAAATTCTAACCAAAAAATATATATTATTTAATAAATAATAGCGTTACAGTTTCGGCAAAGTATCAGACACATTATGAAATACGATTTCCAAGACTACAGTTTATATACTTCTTAAAGTGAGAAGAGGTCACATCAAGGAACCAATTAGATTCGTCCTTTCATTTTTAAAAATTTTTAATTGATTACATATATGAAAGTTGCAAATATATAAAATGGAAAAACTGTTGAACTGTTTGAAATTAATTTCGGAGAGAGTAAACACTTGGCTGAGTCGGATTTTTTTAATCGTATTTTCATTAAAATGAGTATCCTAAGGGGAGAGAGGGAGTTAAACAAGCACGACAAAAATTCCGTACCTTACGAGCATTACATATTAAGGAGATGTAAATGGTCACTGAATGGTCACTGAATATAAATGGTCACTGGTCTCAAAGTTTTAAAAAGCTCCTTTTCTAAATAGGATTAGAGGTCAATTTCTAATGATAACTTTTGTTTCGTTGTTAGGTCTAAACCTCAAATCAGATACTTTTTACGATTTGGTATTTATTTTCTGTATAACTATACGCAAAATATGACAATAAAATATGGTCCATTAATGGAGGAACTACGGTATAGAAGTACCAGTTTTTCATTTCTCCTGTAAAATTAAAAAAGAATTACTTAAGTGGTGTTTGGAAACAAGTTTTTCATTTTGATTCAAATACATATTACAAAGGGGGAAAGTGGAAGAACGTGTTTAATTACACCTTTCAAATCTTTTCCGTAAACCCATTCTTCCTGTGCAAAGAACGAACATTTCAGCTAATTATAAATTAATAAACATGACTTTCAGTGTTTTCGAAATCTTCGCTGTTGAAGGGGGAAAGTGTCAGGGTCGGATTAAGGGAGGGGCTTACGGGGGCTATAGCCCCTGGCCTCTACTCTGATCAAAATCTCAACTGGCTATGTAAAAAGAATCATGAAGATACAAACATCATCATAAAATAAAATATGACCAAAAATATAACACATAATCCGTTAACTTTCCTACTGTAAGTTCACAGAAATGTATAGTTGAAGTCAGCAGGTACCACATATTTTTGCTAGCCCCGTGCCTCCAGATGGGTTAATCCAGCCCTGGGCAATTTCTATAATATTAAATTTACCATTTCTTTATTCACAAAAGCCCAAGCTAAATATTTGTCCAAGCAGGAGATGTAACATTCGATATTTAAACATTTCATTTAAAATGAGCGAACATGCTTTGCAGGTGCAACGTTTTGGAAATTACTATTTTAAAGGGAAAGGGTTTCGATTACTATAGTATCTAAATTTCCCATTTTGTATTAATTAAACCTTATTCTAACCGAGCGAAGGACACTTTCTCTAATATCTACATACAAGTAAATCAAATCGTTTCGTGTCAATATAGCTTTTTAAAGTTAAGCTTAAGAACCTGGTTCTTGTTTCTTCCAAATGGCCTTTTGTACTGTAGAGTAAAATATGCCTTCCAGAGCATATGAAAAGAAGTGAGTGAGTTCCATGAGCGATGATGTGGCGGCTTCGGCAGTAAAACTTCTCGCGCCATGAAACGGAAATGACTAAAACTTCAAATACAGGCGAGGAAGGGAAATTAAATTTACGAATGTTGTCGACTTCATACATTTTTTTTTAACTTTCAAATGCTGCTGCAGTAACGAGTTAATTTAGATATAGCCATTTTCTCCCTTTCTTCTTCTTTCTTCAAACCTTATTCGAAGAAACCAACGGTACGATCTTATAACAAGAGTCTGTGACTGGCCTGTACGTTACTTAGGTTCGAGAGTCTCAATTCTAAGAACTAAATGAGGTAATTGGTACAGTCTCCATTTTCTTCTTCATCAACATCCATCCTTTCCTTTTTCAAAACTTCAATTTTATGAGCATTTACAACCGTCCGTCAAGGATAAAAGAAAGAGAGAAAGATATTAAAAAGAAAGACGGTGTGCAGTCTAGTTCTTGAGACTGGCGCAGCGAGGCGCAATTGTCGTTTATTGTTACTTCTGTGTAACAAGGCACTGATGAATGTGGGGCTCGGTAATCGACTTAATTAAACGAATTAATCTTCTTTTCATCAGTAAGGCAACTTGTTTTCTGGAACAAGAAGCGAAATAATCAGGAACTTGTAACCCTTTTATTGGAACGTGTAGAACAGTAACGCAGTTTTACAATTAAAAAAAAAAAAAAAAAGTATTTTAAAAATACTACTCGTAATCTTATCCATATATTATCTTTGTTTTATTTTACATAAATATTTCAAACTTAATTTTAGTTACCAGCGCTTAAGAACTATTCACAGAAAAGTTAATGATTCACTTTCTTATATAATCTAATATTTGCGTATACTGTATTTGTATTTATAGTCTCCTTATTCATACTTGTTAGTACGTAACATTGTGTCTGCCATACTAAATAAAGTAGATCATACATTTAATATATATTAAACACATACCTTTCCCTATAATACCTTTGATTATTTTTAAATATAACACATGCATCAGAAGAAAAATGTCAACAATTTACATCCTCGAATTGTTTTAAACTAACACCAAAAATCGAAATTAGCGTATGCTAAGGTCAACGTGTGAATGAATGTGTAGATTTGAAAATGGCTTAAAAGGCTGTTATATCCATTACAAACTTGGAAAATTTTCGGTGCGGATCCAACCCCGTATCTCTTCCCTCGAAATAATTTTAGTTCATGGTGCTCCATTAATGTGCTATTGCCAATACATGAAAAACAAAGGACATGGTGGCTTAGTAGTAAATCTATCATCTCTGATGTGAAGGGTCCCAATTCGATATCCATCCGTGTGAGTTTGTGGTGGACAACAATTTGTACTTGAGTATCCAGTATCCTCTTAAATCCTTACTCTGCTAATTCTTAAATAACCTCTCACTTCCATTATTATCCATCACTTTAGGTATAAAAGACAAGCATGGGACGGAAAACAAGAAATTTCATTTCAATAATCAGAGAGTGTCAGAGGTGGATCTAGCCCGGGGCCGGGGGGGGGGGAATAGGCCCTCCATTTTTTTGAGTGACAAAAATAATTGAAGCTATTACTTATATATTTTTGAAAGGAAAATACATAAATTATGATTATACTATTGACGGTATAAATCTTTGTAGGCCGGAAACTGTTAAAAACCTTGGTGTTACCTTCGACCCAAAACTGACTTTCGCAAATCACATCGAAACTATTGCAAACAATGCTTATAAGAGTCTTGGGATTTGTTTGTCGTGTAAGTAGAGACTTCCGTAGCCACATGACAATTTTAAAACTATATTATTCGTATATCAGATCCCAACTGGAATATGCTTCTGTTATTTGGACTCCTCATAATGGAAAATATATCCAGATGATTGAAAGAGTGCAGTGTAAGTTTTTGAGATTACTAATGTATAAAAAAACTGGAATGTACCCAGCATACATATCATACCCGGAACTAACAAACAATTTCAATATACCGACATTAGAGCAACGTAGGTATGTTAATGATTTAGTTTTTCTACATAAAATAATAAATAATAAAATTGATTGCATAGAACTAAGTTCTAATATATTTCTGCATGTTCCGACGTCTAGAACGAGGTTAAGCAATAGTAGTACCATGTACTGTAAGAAAGCACGCACTGACATCCTGTATAAACCCCCTTTATGGAGAATGAGCTCTCACTACAATAATATTGAAGAAAAGTGTGAAATGATAGACATATTCAATATGTCTGAAAAAATGTTTAAGAACACAATTTGTTGTATGATGAGCTGAGTTAATTAATGAAACAATAAAAATTTCTGTATGTTTTTCTTCTGTAAAAATAATGATATTTTACCATATATGTAAACAAACACTGTAAATGGGCAGGACGCCTGTTGTGTTGTTGTTACAATAAATAAATAAATAAATAAAGTTTATAGTAAACTCATGATATACTGTACCTATCATAGTCTGGGTTCTGATTGCTCCCTACAGTTTTTATCTTCCAGGTCCGCCACTGGAGAGTGTTCAATTATAATTATAGCGATGATGATATGGCTAATGATATATCTTTAATATAATGGATATTGTGTAATTTAAAATGTTACATATGAATTTAGCTATTACTTTATCTCGATCTATTTTTCTTTTAGAATTTAAAGGCAGTGTTCTTGTCAAGTTATCCCTAACATAGGATTTATCCCTAACAATTTAAATATTTCTCATAGTTTTATGAGCAAACTTTCTTTACTCAGAGAACTGTTGTATCACAGCCAAGCGATTAGCACACGCGCCTTTCGCCTGGGAAACCCAGGTTTGATTCCCGGCGGGAGTTCATGTGGTTTGGAACCCAGGCCCAAATCTCATACAGCCTCGCTGCTGAAACGGACACTAAACTCGAAATCAAATCAATCCGGAATGCAATACATCATTTAGCACTCCAACCTATTCCTCACACTTACTATTATCCACCATTTTCTCTACAGTTTACAGTGTACCACACACGCTACAACCACCGGACTCGACTTTACAATTCATATCAAAATATGTCTTTCATATTCATCTTCCTCTCTTCCCCTCAAGTTTTCTCTGCACACTGATTTCCTTTCTTATTAATTTGGGCTCCCTACATTCTTATCAGTGCCTAGAGCAGCCCCTAGACTGAAGATGAACTCATATGTTTCATTACTCTCACCTTCTCACCTACCTGTTGTAGTTGTTTGAGTATCGCACCTAACCTTATCTTTCAAGCTCATTGAAATATTATTATTAATTTTACTGTTAGTTTTTCCCTTATGTTTCATGTACTTTTTTTTTTCAAATGCACGATTTTCACTCTTTATAACCCTAATGTAATTTTGTACATTCATCTTTTGTTTGTTCTTACTTCAATCAATATTAAGGATCGAATTTAATTCTCTTAAGGCTTGTTTTCGTTACAAAAAAAAAAAAAAAAAATCTATCATCCTTTTAGCTCTTGCTCAGTAGTAGTTCTTGAGGGAACCAACAAGAATTAGATCAGTAAATAAGATTTCTTCTCTTAGCTTGTGGTGATAAAATTGTGACTTCTCTCAAGAGCTGCCACTGGCTGTAGCTGAAATATGACGTTTCGTTGCATTTGTGTCTTTAATGTGGCTATTAGTCAAGAATCAATACGAAGGCTCACAATAATATTATATTATCTTAAAGAAAACTTGCTCCACATGTACCTTCTATGCTCAACAGAGTTCGAACTCTTCGACATGCAAGGATCCAGAGTAATGGCTTTGGTTGAGAGTGTGTGTGTGCTTTCAGAAATATACAGATTCCAGTTTTTCTCAAAACTCACCTCAAATTTGAAAATTTCCCATGTCAAAGCCCATGGAGCTAAGATAGGAAAACTGTGGGGTTTATTCCGTAGGAACAATTTCTGCAGTTTAATCAGTCTAGAAAACATAGCATTGGCTCACGAATTCTGCATAATGAATTAGCACCTTTGTCTCTACATACACTATAAACATTCTGTATATCTGACTTCAAGATATTAAACTAGAATTCTGTATTATCTAGGGTTGTAGTTGAAGGTATACGCCATACATTATCTGCTTAATATTAGTTATTAGTTTATATATTCTGCTTCAAGATAGAAATGCGCACGAGACAAGATTTGTGGCTGTCTCGTCTCGAAAATGTGCTATAAAAGTGATGCCTCGACTCGAAAAATGTATGTTTTTCTATTGGAAGAGCCGTGTCTCGACTCGTCTCGTGCGCATCCCTACTTCAAGACGTATAGGCCTACTACTTTGGTTTAGCTTATATTTATTTATTTACTTATTTATTTAATAGTCATGATTACAGTGATAAATTGACTACATCACTTCCTCTCCCATCGTATTTTTAGCTGCTGTCCTTGTACATCGATGATGCAGGAAGAAAATTTATTGTTTCTGACTGCTCTGCGACAATAAATGAGAACAGACAGAAACAAAGAAGAGACAAGGGTGGAAAGAAAGAAAATAAAAAGATTACGTCAGCTGTGTGTTTGTCCAAGTTCATGCTATTTTGAACAGTAAATAAGTATCTGTACGAAAACTTTAACTGATATTCATATTTCACTCTATTCCTCAATACAACTTTCTTAATTCCTTCTGGTAGATCGGAAGCGATTTTCTCTGTTCTACCAACACCCACTTACGTAAATTATTAATAGAGTTATTTAACTAACGTGCATCATCAAGAAAATAACATAAAATGCTTTTAGACTATAAAACAGTATCGCAACATTTATTTTTAAACGGAATTATTAGCATACGTATTTTACACTATTGCAGTAGAGTCTCTAAAACTTGGCACTCGGTTACACGGCAGTCCAAATAACTGGGCCACACTCTGGCAGGGCGGAAAATACACGTGCGCAGACCTGTTCAAACTAATTGCCGAGTATTTTTCTAAGATCTGTCTTATCACTAGACTTCGGATTTTTGCATATTTGCATGTTTTATTCCTGAGGTGATATTGATATGCTCTTTAAACAGAAATTCGTTTGAGCTGTTTTGGGGTAAAATAGCAGAGTTTTATAGTGCATAAATTTGCATATTTCGGAGGTTAGTGCATGTTTATATCGTTCCTGCATATAAATGCATATTTAAAGGAACGACCGAATTGATAATTTTTAACGACAAACGACTTTCCTCAAAAATGGAATTTCAAGTTTCTAATGTAAATAGACTCAAGTTCTTTAAGTGGTTCATTGTTGTCGGTTTAGAATATGTTCCAAAGTCCGTGAAAGAAAAATAAGAAAAGGGTGAGTGATTCATCCTCCACAGAATTTATTCTTGATGGTACAAAAATGTTCAAAAAATTCGACACAATTCTGAGCTAATTGAAATTCGAATTTGAAGATGTAGCCGTACAGATGATCGAAGTAGCCGAAATTTTGAAATGATCCTCCCTCGTTTATTTGAATGGTACTATTTTTTTTTGGATGGACCAAAATTGGACAAAATTCTGAACAAGTTAAAATTCGAATTTGAAGATGTCGCACTACAGGTGATCGAAGGGGCCAACATTTTGAAAAAGCCCTTCTTTGTTGATTTGAATGGCATAATTTCTTTTGATGGTATAAATTGTATGGAAATTAGACAAAATACCAATTCGAATCCAAAATTCTGAGCTAATTAAAATTTGAATTCGAAGATATCGCATTACAGGTAATCGAAGTGGCTAATTTTTTAAATGACCCTCCCTAATTTATTTTAATGGTACAAAATGTTGTGTTTCTAGTACTTTAATGCACAGAAATTGAACAAAATTGTAAACTTGTTAAAATTCGAATTTAGAGACGTCGCACTGCAAGTGATCGAAGTGGCCGAAATTTTGAAATGGCTCTCCCTCGTTTATTTGAATGGTACAAAATTTTTCTTGGGTAGACAAAAATGGACAAAATTGGTCAAAATGCTGAGCTAGTTAAAATTCGAATTTGAAGATGTCGCACTACAGGTGATCGAAGTGGCCAAATTTTGAAATGACCCCTCCCCAGTTTATTTCAATGGTTTTCTTGGGTGGACAAAAATGAATTAAAAATGGACAAAATACAAGTTTTTTTGGGGTGGACAAAAATTGGACAAAATTCTGACTTACTGTAGTTAAAATTCAAATTTGAAGATGTCGCACTACAGGTGATCGAAGTGACAAAGCTCACTTGGCGCGAGTTGGGATCGAACCAGAGACCCCATGCACCAGAGGGAATACTCTACCATTGTGCCACCGTGGCCCCTTTTGTTAAATTGAATGATAGATATTTTCTTCTTGGGTGGACAAAAATTGGACAAACATGTCACACTACAACTAAATGGGCCCGAAAAATCTTCTAGAAGTTATCTTCTAAAACAATGGATTGAAGTTGAGAGACATTAACAATTCAAAAAGAAAATATATTTTACAAAGTGTATGCTAAACAAGTAATATTTTCAAAGTAAGTAAGCTTGTTTAAAGAAAAGGACATTTCTATTTCTCACAACAGCAAAAGCTCAAATTTCAGAAGCGCTTGATTTTTTGGCCTTCTTATATTCTCATAGCAGTTTCAAGTCTGGTAAGGAGTTTATACAACTATGAAACAACCGAGAGTTGTTTTTTTTTTTTTTTTTTTTTTCATACTCGACAGAGTCCATTCCAAAGAAACCGTTCAAGAATGTATTTCGGGAAGAAATTAACAACCCTTTAGAAAATGAGCTCTACAATTAATTAAAATATTTGCTTTATAAAATCTAAACCTTGTTACGGTAGCTACTTTCTGAGATAAGTTCTCAAGTTTTCCTTTAAGGAGTTTGTGTTGCTTTGATACGCACCTCGGCCTCTCGAAACGTATCAATAACTTTAGCTTCTTCACAAATGCTCCATGCCTCGCTCAAATCACTTTATTCCATTTAAAGTATTAATATTATACATTGTAAATTATTACTGTTTGAAACGGACAATGTTACGCTAGAAGAAAATATTGGATGCAATATTGCTTTGATACGCACCTCGGCCTCTCGAAACGTATCAATAACTTTAGCTTCTTCACAAATGCTCCATGCCTCGCTCAAATCACTTTATTCCATTTAAAGTATTAATATTATACATTGTAAATTATTACTGTTTGAAACGGACAATGTTACGCTAGAAGAAAATATTGGATGCAATATTGGATTTACACATAATTGGCTACAAAAAGTAATTTCAAGTGATTTATTTTCTTTTAAACAATAACAAGGTTTTCGAATACAGGCTTTTAATGCAGTAAAAACAGGCCCCATTTTAAACGGAAATTTATCTTAAATGGAAATATTTCACGGCCCCATGAATTTAAAGGTAAAAAAAACAATGGTTATATTATCTTGATTAGACGGAACCTGTGTTGCGAACAACCGATGTTAATATATACATTTTAACGTAAATTTTCAAGTTCCATAATGCTGCGTTTAGAAAAGTTTTAGACATTTCTGTGAGAAGTTACATATATGAACTGCGTTGTCTATAAAGGTCTTCGTTTACTTGTTACCCTACACATTTAACCTTTAGTCCACCGCCATATAAGGCCCTAGATACCGTGCGAGTTTTTGAACGAAGTGCAATTTAAATAGTAAATTCCAAATACCAATAACTCGTTTTCTAGATGGTCTAGATACATGGAACAAGGAGCATAATATACACAATAGGTCAAAAGGGAGACTAAAGTAGAGGGAGGAGCGCTGAAAAGGGCATATCATCTACTTTTTGTCTTGACTTTTGAAGCCGTATGTAGTTTTTTTTTTTTTTTTTTTTTTGTTTTTTTTGTTCACTTTAAGTTTTATGTGTATTAATTCGTAGCATAATTAAATACTGTAATTGAATACGGTAGGCCTATGTACAGTACAAGATTTTATTTTATCTCACTACGTCCATTACATGTATGTACCTTATTTATTTTTCTCATAGTTCTATCTTCCTTAACTTTATAACCTTTAACGGGAATTTTTGCGAGTCCTATTCAATTTCGCTAGGCAGGTTTTATTATGTGCTTATACCAGAAATGTTTATTTGCTTCTCTGAGTATATTTATTCTTTACTCACAGATACTTGGCGTATTCTTTATAATTTGTAAATTTATATATATAAACTGGATGTATTATTTTCATTTTTCACATACTGACTGTGAGCTGTTTGAACTCAAAGAAACCAAATGTATTCAAGGAGCCTTGGACGCTTGCGGAGCTAAAAACATTAAAAGCGACCTTGCATTTATCAATTTCAGTTCAATTTCAAAGATCATAACGAGATTAGAAGAGAGATGATTAGTTTGTAGTGCATTTGAGCTGTTTGATTCAATAACGAAACAAACGCCACCAAGACCAATCGGACAAGCATTTCTTCGAAACGCACAGTGAATAGACGCGAAAAATCCTGGCATAAAATTTTTATTTAGTGTAAATAAAGTGTTCCTTGGAACAACGACCCACGAATTTCAGATTTATCAGCAAGTAACATTGCTTCTTTGAAATACCTTTGACACGGAAGGAATAATTTAGATGTACAGTAATGTTTTGATTGATAAATACAGGTTTTTGCCAGAAACAGCGAAAATTACACAGTTGTGTATTGTAGCATGTGTGCATCATAGTTATACACCAAATATATGTAGTTCAAGTAATACAACTTTTTTCTCTAAAGTAATAAACTTCCTGATTTAACTTTAGCTTCTGATTGGTGCATATTATAATTTTTATGCATATTTGCATATTTTCAGTGCATATTTTCGTGATTTTTAGCGCATATTTGCATGCATATTTTGCCGTTTTTTAGTGCATATCGATCCGAAGTCTACTTATCACGTAAGTTAATGTACGGTGTGTATTCATTAATTTTCATTTTCATATATAGTAAAGGCTCTATGCCTTCATAAAGGACGTAGTTTTCCTTTGTTTAAGAGTAATTGGGCAATTTATTCTCTGTTATATTCTCAACCAACAAATACATACAAGTACAGTACTGTATTTACTCGTACTTATTATTTTTTAATCCCAATCCTGATAACCCGGCATTTTCACAAAGTCGGCCACCCTTCGGTCCACATTAAGCTGAATTTTCGGGACTCTACTGTAATTTAGAAAGTCTCCTATATTGTGATATGTCTTATATGACAATCATACAAGTTCACAAACTTTGTGAAAATTTTAGAACTACAGTACTAATATTATCTATATTTACGTGTCTTATATAATACCCTATCTAAAACACACAGCACCCACATAAACAGCAATTAACGAGAGAGTAACAAAGTTAACTAATTTGATACACAGTTAGATCTTCACCAAATCTAATCGCGTAGGAAGCCGTTTGTTCGATTTTCAGCTTCGTAGAGAGATCAGAGGTGGGTTGAAATGCAAAATGAGATGATAAATACTCGGGAAGACGAATATTAAAGAATGGGGATGAAAGTTTAGCGTCTCTTTCAGCAGCATGGCTTTTTGAGATGTGCACGTACAGCGTAAGCGGGGATCGGAACCATATGAACCGAAATCGAGTCAGAAGTTGAACTTGGGTCTTCCAAACCAAAGGCCTGCACCCTAACTATACAGCCATGAAGGAGCTGTCTACAGACATTAGTGTCAAATCTATCATTTCCCCGTTCACTGATATTAATAGTGATATTCCTGACGCTGTTCCAGTCTAAGTTTAGCCCCGATGATCATGCAAAGAGGGATTGAAAAAAGATATGTCCGAAATAACAATATTAATGTGGAATCCTTACTTTTCGGCATCACTAAGCTGTTTGGTGATAGTCACGATGACATTTCCTCCCAATTGTAATCAATAAGTGACTTGGCAGTTGGCCCGGGAAGTAGCAAAGCAACGCCAAAGTCGTTACTCTTCGTTTTTTTTTTATTTATTTCACACATATTAACACGCATTGCTCTTTCTTATTACTTTGTTTCACTCGTTTTAACATATAATATTGGGGATTGTCAGGAGGTCAAAATATATGCATAAGAGGAGAGAATAAACGCCCGGAATGACGGATATTACTTTCAAATCCGTAGTTTTCGAGGTCGCTGAGATTAATAGTAACACACCCGGCGATGTTCAAGGTCAACTTTAGCCCCTGTCGTCATCACGGGGTGGGTGTGAAAATAATATGTTCAAAACGACCGATATTAGTGTCGAATTCATAGTTTTCGCAGTTGCTGAGATGAATAGTAATACTCTCAGTTTTGTTCAAGTCTAACGCTAGCCGTGGTGGCTCAGTGGTAGAGCGTTCACCTCTGGTGCATCGGTCCTTGGTTTGATCCCAGCTCCCACCAAGCGAGCTTTGTGGTGAACAAACCCATATGCGTGAGTTTTCTCGGGGTTCTCTCGTTTCCTCTCACTTTTTTCATTACACTATTTCATTCATTTCTCATCATCACCGTCTCCTTTAGCCGGCATAACCGAGGGATGTGGGATGTAAAACTTTCATTTTTTTTATTTCTAGCCGCCATCGTCATCTCGAAGAGGGGATAGCATATTCAATATGACCATTATTAGTGACGAATACATAATTTTTGTGGTCACCAAGCTGATTAGTGACAGTCTTGAACTCCTGATAACATAAGCGCAAGTTTCGGCAAAAAGGGACATCAACTGGCCCGAAAATCGACAGAATAACAATGAAGAGATACATAGCTCGTCGTTATTTAACTCATATTGACAGGGACAACACAGAAAGGGGCTACTCTTCCTTATTTTTCTGTTTCACTAATTTCTTTCCGCCTTATGCAGAGTCGTTTTGACGTATGATTAGCATCATACTAAAGGTCTGACTACTGCAGGAAACATGTTAGTAGAACTCTTTAGTATGGCGCTAATCACGCGTCAGAACGACTCTGCATAAGACCCTTTGTTTTTAAATATATATTGCATAAACCTTACCCTCTGCATACGAAGAACAGGTATTTCAGCTAGTAGAAAATAATCTATTTCCATATTTTGTGATATAGTCTGTCCGTTTTTTTTAAAATACAGTAATTAATCTCTAACAGGGAAGCCGATTGCAGTGCCGCTCTGGCGATAACACGAGTAGGTATCAAGCAAACAAATAAATGACTAGTTAAATTGCCTTCAATTGGGCGCTGGGGAGCAATGAGCCGAGATAATAAGATGATTGTGATTTTCATTACAATACAAAATAGTGGGTAATGATAAAAACGGGCAGACGCTACTTCACATACTAATATATACGAACCCATTTCACTTAAAGTAAAAAATCTCTAAGATCCTTAGATACAAATACTTCATGTTCTATCCTTCTGAAATTGAGTTTATATCAGGAAGTGCCTAACGCAGGGGTTTTCAAACTGTGCGGCACACCACCCTGGGGAGGAGCCGAAGGTTGTAAGGGGAGGCGCGAGGACTTTTAGAAAAAAGGATCCTACAAAGGAACATACTGCAACACGCATACTTAAGTCTGCACCCTTCTTCTTTAGTAATACATAGTAGACTAAGCCTTTGTATCACCTCTGTTCAACATACGATCAGGGATGACCCTTTCACCTTTGGCTTTAAACGTGTATGATGTTTGTTAGATGAGTACTAATCATCTTCTGCTTATCTCTGTAGAATAGTATGTCTTCTTAACACAACTTTAATGTCCAATTCTAGAAGTACTTTCCAGAGGACGCACAGCACAACTGAATCGTGAATCCACTCAACACAGAGAATCCACCCAATCAACACAGAGAAGAGGAACAGCTTACTGATCTCTCTTCAGACGCACATTAAAGACCAAGTTTCGCTCTGCATCGTTGGATGAATTTTGGAGCCAGTGAAGAATGAGTGTCTGGAATTAAGTAAGAAGGCCTTGCGAGTGCTCCTTCCTTTTGCAACTTTCTATTTCAGCGAAACTGGATTTTCAGTCATGTCGGTGATCAAATCCAAATATAGGTCAAAACTAATTCGCCAGAAAGAGATGTTTCTTGCCATTTCAAAATATATGCCGAGATTTAATAAATTGTGTGACTTAAAAGAAAATCATAAATCCCATGGACTTTGCTCATCATTTAAATGTATCGGGTTTTCTTATGTATGTAAATTCCCCCTCTGCTCTATTTTTTTCAATTTTAACATAAATATCTGACTTACCACAATTTATAATTATTAACATCAGCTAATAACATTAAAAGGTGTAGTTAGTCAGGTGTACAATGTAGATCACCTGTGTTAATGAATATTTCCATTAGTAATTTGATTAATAAATGAAACATAGTTTATCATAGGGGTTGTACAGTATTTATGTTGTTTGACACATTTCATTTTTGACAGGAGAGGCGTGTTCTGACTTTAGTGGTTGAGGGGAGCCTCAACTGCAGAAAGTTTGAAAACCCCTAGTCTAACGTAAAGGTCAAAGTAATCTGAATACTGCTTCATGATGGACGAAGGACAAAAAGAGGGGGGAAAGAGATAACGAAACAGATATTAGAAAACATAATTCTTACATCCACTTGAAATTTATCGTATCGTATATGATATCTAAATGGATACTTTTATTTTTTAATACAATTTATTTTTATCATCAGTGATCTGAACATCTGGTCTGTAAATTCTCTCTCTCTCTCTCTCTCTCTCTCTCTGTAATAAATAGAATGAAAGAATTCACAATATAGTTCTTTCATAATTACAAGATAACATTTTAACCTCTACAGTTTCATTACATATGTAGATAATTACGCAACATTATACAAATTATCTATTAGTTGCAAACGATGTAATAGTATATTATTTAAGAAATTTAGAAACAAAACCTACTAATGATGTAAGCAACTAGGAAATCATTCTTTTGACAATTTGCCGGAAATGAAACAAATGTTACGCTGTGATAACTTAATTCTGATAAAGCATGAACGACAACTATTTACGTTTAGATGTTGACTAATCACTTACAAATAGTTATAATAATAATGGAAGGATCTAATTGATACGTCGTTGGACGACTTTGAACCTGCGGTACCGCTTGTATTCGTCGTGGATAGGGTTGCTAGATCTTAGAATTTTCTGACACTCTTTACGTTATATTTCTACTTTCCCCGTAAAACGATTTCATCTGATTCGTAATAAATAAAGAAAATTATAGTCCTAGCCACCTTTGAAATACTGTATTTTTATAATACTTGAGTACTGTCAGTACAAACTAATAATAATAATACTTGAGTTCCGTTTCATAGTGTAAAACTACGGTAGGCTTCCAAAGTAAGCAAATTCAATGCTCAAACTTGAAGTAATACATCCATAACTACTGGTTGCAATAGAGTAGTAACTTCAAAGATAGAACTGCTCCTCGAATGCTGATTTCATATCAGAAAACCATTACTCGTTTTCTCTTACTATTTTTGCTCTATGGAGATTAATAATGAAAGTGAAGTAAATTACTGCTTAATGCCTATAGCACGGCCAACAAGAGATGGTCTCTGACGTTTCTTACCACATGCGGTGGAACATTGCAGCCCTACTTTGATACCAGTGTTACAAACCACAATCACTCTGTCTTATACCATTAATTAAATTGCCACTACAGTTGCACCTAAAGAAACCTTGACACGCGAGTAGTGACAATGTCACTGCGAGCTGCCCGAGACGTTCTCTTACTGAACGCACTATAGCACTTTTGGTTGTAACAAAAGATTAAAATAAAATGTGAAACGTATTCTTGTGTTACTAAATCCACACCAAAAAAGGCATGTTATTATTTATTTACATTTCATCCGTTATGTGATCATTATTATAACTGGAAATCGTATAATTAACACTTCTGACCAGAGTATATACACACCTATTTATTAAAACTAAAATACATGAAATATTGTATTTTAGTTTTAATAACTAAGTGTATATACTCTGGTCAGAAGTGTTAATTATTCCTTTAGTGAGTTCCAAAGTCGTGATGAATAGAGTTACATATGGAAATTGTAAATTTTTATAACTTTTGGTTTGAAACACATAGATAAAAGCTGAGACAAAACTCATGCGTGGGACACTGAATCTCTGTAAAAACCCGCTTTTCGACTTCTATTACCGCTTTTGCTCTATGAAAATAGGTTCTGAAACCGGAAGTATTAGTAAATTTTCAACCACTTCCGGTTTTTAAAATGTTGCGGGTGGTGATGGTGTGTTCTTTTGAGACGCTGAATCGATTGCAATAATAATAATAATAATAATAATAATAATAATAATAATAATAATAATAATAATAATAATAATAATAATAATAATAATAATAATAATAATAATAATAATAATAAAGCATCTCGTTATCGATTACAGTTTTTCTTATATGAAGATCAGCATTAAAAGTGGATACAGTTGATTTCTACCGCTTTCAGTTTGAATAGAAGGTTAATTGAGGAGGCGGAATCTGTACTTGAAACCGTGAATCGAGTTATAGAAAAAAAAAAAACACTTCTCGATTTCTTTATTCGTTTTTGTTCGATGGAAATCAGTATTGAAACCGGAAGTAGTAAATTTCAACCACGACTGGTTTTGATGGAGTATTACGGTCAGTATATACCAGTATTTTGCTGTCTTTTACTGTTTTTGATCTGATACTTGCGACAAAAGGATGTACGAATTATATAGCCGTTCCAGAAGATTTTCATGTTTATGCGTAGCATATTTTGGAAGTCTAAAAAGCATCTTATGGTCAGTGATTTCTCCCGTCTTTTGGGATATATTGTCTTTGGAAAGTAAACTTATCATATAACGAATATTGACATACAAACAAAAGAACTGATGTACTAATACTAGTATGTAGTCACATAAATACGAAAAAAAAAGAAAGAAAAAAGTTATTTTAAATGTATGATATCATCATTAGAAAACTTGAAAATTTTCAAATTATTATTTGTGAGATAGAAATCGTTGGTCTTCTGTTTCAAATTGGAAATAGGTTATTATATTCAACCCTCCTTTATGGTATGAGATTTTGGGACACCATTACTTAAATAGATTATATTTATGCAAAGAAAATCAATCTGAGATTGACAACCATTCATTCATATTTGACGTGCAAATAACTGAAGTAGCCACCTCTGATGCATAATTATTAGGACATACGTATTTTTCACAAATAGTGAGTCATATTACGTAACTTACAACCCCCCCAAAAAAAACGCCATCTTAACGAGCTGCTGTCCTACCAAAGAGATCAGAATAAAAATATGTACAAACTATTAAAAGTTGCAACAATTTTAACTTTACCTCTTGAATAATATTTGTGAAACAATGAAGATTTAAATATTATCATTACCTTGTGAATTTGCCACTTGAGTAAGGTAAACCACTAATGGAACCAAGAGCTTCCTCGTTGACAATATGGTTAGTGTACGCAGCTTTTTCCGTGCATGAAATCCATGTTTGTTTCCCGATAGGAGCTCACATGATTCGGTTGGTTAATTGTTAGCTTGGAGTTTAGAACCCCTCTCAGTACCAAGACTGTATGAGACGTTGACAGATAGCTAAACGTGGGATCCAGAATCGAACCCGGGTCCACATCGGAAATGAGGTTCTACCGGGAATCGAACTCGGGTCTCTTGCACCAGAGGCACGTATGACTTATGTCGTTCGGATCTCATGTTAAACTGTAGGTCTACAACTCACATCATTTCTATACTGAAAGAGACTCCAATTCAACATACCAATGCAACCATAGATAGCAGGATTATAGTTTTCACTGCATTTGTTAAACAGTGTTTCCTTTGTACTTTGCCAATGCGTCTGAAAGATTTTTGATGGTGATTGATTTTGAGTTTAACGTCCCATTCATCAGCGAGGCTATATGAGATGTGGACCTACTGATTAAAGTGGAATCCGAACCACATGAGCTTCCTTAAGGAATTGAACCCGGGTCTTCCACGCCTGAAAGATTTTTGAGGTTGATGAAATTATATTTTAGACGAACATTGATTAAAAATAGCTTATTATGAATTCTATTATGAGAAACATTAGTCATGATAAAGAGAGATGCTAAAGCTTAAAAAAATAAAAAAAGAGCAATGGCATTTTCAAAGCATGTGGTACATATTTCGTTCAATAGTTAAAATGAAAAAAAAAAAAAAAAATGTGCCATGCACGTGCTCAATCCGAGTCATTTCAAATAAAAGAATTTAAAATTTTCACAGTACAATAGAAACAACAAGGAAATTGTTGTTGCAGTTGTATTATTTCTGCTTGAACAAGTAACAAGTGGCGACATCTCTTGCAATGACAATGTCATTTACATTTTGTTTTCAGTTGGGCAAGTCTATATTCTTTTGTCTTCACAATATAAATGGAAAATGTTGATCAATACAGAAAGCACAATATTAGGTATGTCTCTTGTCTAACCGTCATTCTTTTCTTTTTCATACAGTACAATAAAACTGTGGAACAGAATATAATAAAACTAAACTGCGTGGTGTAATTTACGTCTCATGAATAACTGGCCAACCAGAAGGCTTTTAGTTTGGTGATGTCATCATCACGACTCCCTATCAGCGTTATTTCTGACTTTTTAGACTAAAGTTTTTTTTCTTTTTAATCTGTTAATTCAAATGTTATAGTTCTCTAATGGCCTCTCGACACGATGCTGTATCAATATAAATAATACAGTACCCAGTAAGGAACCGAACCTTAGAATTTGCCCATCAATGATATGTACAGTACGTGAGAATTGGGATAGTGTCAAGGTGACCAGAACTTTTACTTTCAAAAACGGGATCGACGACGGGCGGGGGGGGGGGGGTGACTTCCACATTGCATTTTGGGACTCAGCAGTGTTTTCAATTTACAAAATACACAAGTAAGAATGATAACACATTGTTTCTAACTTAAGTATTACTCATCAATACTTTTAACTACTTGAACACTCAGAATTACCACTCAATTCCCACTTGAACCACAGAACACTCTATTCTCATTTGAATATTCAGAAGTTCTAGGCACGGCTGAACCTTCCCAATGAGTGTTGGTACGGAAGAGTGTAGAATTTGCATTGATCATTTATATTTTGACTAATAATTACTGGACACCTGGGTCATTTTTGCTTAAAAACGGGACATTTAGGCGTCCCGTTTGAGAATCAGAAAAAAACGAGACAGCGGTTGAAAATAAGGGACTGTCCCGGCTAAAACGGGACGTCTGGTCACCTTGGATAGTGTTTACTAGAGTACTTAGGCAGTTAAACAAATTCATGCACATTCAAATTAAATACAATTTATCAGCGGCACCGATTTCCGTATAAATTTGTGGAGAGGGTGGAAGGGCGTTAAGAAAAATGTGTTTATTTGTCAGATATCGTCTGACAAAACATCAATGACGATTTTAATACAAATATAGGGGCTCAGGCCCTCCTGGACCTCAGGATCGGGGTTCGACTTTTTTTTAAGAATAGGATTTCTACATAGCATTTATTTATTTATTTATTTACCACGCTTCCAGATACAGTCTGCGATGCCAGTTCCACTGGAATCATTGAGAATGAACAAGAATAGGAAAAGAAGTGAAAGAAAGTTACCCTAGCCTGTATTTAAGAAAACTATCTCAGCCTCCGCCTGGTCGAACTAAGCAAGAGTAATGAAAAGCACTGTCAGTATGGCTAATCACCGATTCAAACCCGGGACATCCAAAATTCGAAACTAGAAAGTTAATAATTTAGTTTTCGCCCACCATATACAACTTTAACATTATACTGTATTACACAGGTAAAAGCGTGAGGGAAATATCGATGGCGTCAGCCCACTTACTAAAAAATTACAATGGACAGAGATAGGCAAGGGGGACGGTGTGACGTCATGCGTCCCCCTACCTTTTCAGATCCACTTTTACGCCCTTTTCAAGCATATAACAAGCACAAGAAAATAATCTGTCTTGTAATTCGTTGGAAACCATGTAACAACTCGGATGCTACGTCTAAAGTCTGCGTTGCCATTTTTACAAAGAACCAGTTTCCATCACTTGAACAGTAGTAATATTTTTCATTTCTTTTATTTTTAATTTATTTTTCTATTTCTCTGTTCTTTGAAGAGAATATGTAGCTGAAATAAATATTTTCACAAGGAAAAGGAAAGGTTCTAGCATTTGTAACTAAGATAATAATAAATTCTACTATTGTTACTGTATTGTTGATAAGTAACAACAGTTAAAATACAAGTAATTTTATTCTTAGAACTTCATAATAATTACAAGCACATATAACAAATCCACAAATTACTGCAAATTTTCAACAAAAATTCCATCTGATAGTTTCTTGATCCAGGTTGCTATTCAGGCACTGCCTCATGTCTAAATGCACTGGAAAACTGTGGCCACAGTACATTAATCTTAATCGCAGAATGAACAAATCGTCTTGGAAATTTTTCTTGACCTCACGATTACAAGTAACTAGTGTCCAGTAGATAGGAAGACCTTAGATCCAGCCAACCAGGTACAACCATCAACAAAAATCGGCCCATTCAGGTTAAGATTGAAATATACGCTCATTAAGTCACATCTATTTATGGTAATGTTCGAAACACGTTTGGTTCCAGATTTGCTCACACAGCACAATTTCAGGAAACTCTTGAGCATCTACAGTATAAGATCAGAGTACTAATTATGAGATGTACTTCCTGGTTCTTAGGATAACCATAGTGCATCCAGAGGCAGGGTCTATAGAAAATCGACATTTCAAGACTTGTAACCATGGATTCTGAAGGTCCGCAATAAATCCTTAGAAACCATAATTCACATCATCTGGCCATCTTGGCTAAGATCTGTTTACACAGCTCACAAGCAAGTGCCATTGATAAGCGAAAATTTCAAGATTTCCATCTCGTGGTTGAAATGCATTTTAGTCGAGTACCAATTCCAAATGGGACTTGAATTGTCCTTCATGGCGACACACATATCTTCGGCAGTCAAGGTTTGTCATAATCTGTGAAGTCATTTGTAAAATTGTCTCATCCAGGGTTGTCACACTGCAGATGATGTGTGCCGGCAGCCAGCTGATTACTCCCTAGTTCTTACTAAAATTTCAGCCCGAAGACTAGATGCCAAATTGGAATTCTGCATAGTTCTTCAGCCCAATCCGGGAAGAACGATATGCTACTTCAAAATATTGGAGTATCCGTAGTATGACTCCGCTCTGCGACGAAACACTAAGCGTACCACATTATTTTTTATATGGAACTACGGGACCGTTGGTCTGCTTTCGCCGGCATATAGCTAGCGAGTGATGTTTGTACGTAATGAAGCCTTTTATAGGTAACTAGCAGCGTTCACCCCGCTTCGCTGCGGTCACCCCGGAACGCTGCGGTCACCCCGGAACGCAATAAACGTTGTTACTTAGATAATTTTTACTTTTTCGCTTTCAAGTGAAATGATAAAAACCATAGAAGATTGCAGTAAATGTTAACATTATATCGCCTGTCATTTATGTTAACCCGCCCCGCTTCGCTGCGGTCACCCCGGAACGCAATAAACTTTGTTACTTAGATAATTTTTACTTTTTCGCTTTCAAGTGTTATGATAAAAACCATAGTAGATTGCAGTAAATGTTAACATTATATCGCCTGTCATTTATGTTAACCCGCCGAGTGACACGGTCATGCGGGTTGCATATAAATACGTTTATTTTTATACCTATGATGAACTAACAAAGGATTTGTACGTTATGGACACTTGAATGGTCAATTATCTCAAGACACTGGTAATTAAAAATTAAAGTGATATGTTAAAAACCATCTAGGGTCCAAATCCTAATAACCCCCCAAAAATGAAAGAAATTGGTTCAGCCGTATTAGCGTGATGAGCTAACAAAGGATTTGTGCGTTCTCTTTTATATAATAGATAAACACGTACCAAAATGAAAACACTTGTCTAACTGATTGTTTAATTTGTAACGATAGGAACAGCAACTACGAAAAAGATTGTTACGTAAAGGACAATACTACGTGCTTATTTGTTGTGAACTTGCCTTCCATTGTTTTTTGAACACTGTATTTAATACTTTAATTTACCTTACATGTTCAGATACGTTCGCTCCTCCCAATCTCCCCTTTTCTTCAATTCAGGCGGGAAATATAATCAACCGAAAGGAAACGGAAAAAAGGATAAAGTACAGTAATCTTGCGGAGAAATATCATTTTGTAACTATCGCTATTCAATCCAGTGGTGCATGGGGCAAAGAAGGTATTAACCCTAGGAACACCAAGGGGGGAAGGGGGGACTCGAAGACCCACAAATTATTTTTGTTACATTTTCTAACATTTCTAATTGCATAAAAAATCTGAAAAAAAAAATGATATTTTCAAGCTTGACCCCATTAATGAAAAAACGTACTTGCTTAGTTTTTAGTGTTTTGTTTTTTTCTATTTATAAATAAAGAAAGCGTTGTGGGCCTCAGAGCCCCCCTTCTTGGTAGTACTAAGGGGCTATTCACCACATACACTAACTGTTATATTCCAGTGTTTTGGCTACTTATTTTACTTTCCTTTGAAACAATTTTTGTATTACAACATTCAGGATCACTCTGAACTATTATTCTGGTGGAGTGTTGCCAACTGCACGTTATAAAAATTAGTAAATATATATTTTTTTCTGATTATTTTTTGGCACCTAAATATTTTATTTTCTATTAGCTTATTCCTTCAAACCTGCTACACACACACACACACACACACACACACACACACATATATATATATATATATATATATATATATATATATATATATATATATATATATATATATATATATATATATATATATATATATATATATATATATATATATAAGAATCAAGTTTCAATAGTTTCAATAGTGATGGAAAGGAACTATGAATTGCAGTGAATCCCTTGTAATATTCATGATGCTGTAGTGGTGTTAGTTTACAAAACTGACAGACAAGTCATAGCTTGTTTGCGTCTTACATGTTCATTCCATAGGTGCAAAAACCTGACGTTGTGCTACTAGAAAAATTGTAACTTTTGTTGGGTTGGCAACACTGCTTCTCTGCTGACATCCCTATAGTGTCTAATGAACTTCTCTCACACTGTCCATCTTTTCGTGGAAACAAAATTTGAAATAATTTCGCCATTTCAAGGATAACCGGGATGGCATTACACAAGATTAATTCTGAATTCATTGGAATACTGAAGTATACCACACTCGTCCCCCATTCTACCCCATTTCACTGTACCACACCAAAATGCTTTTAGAAGCCGCCTTTGTACACATACTACCCTGTACTAAGTTGCTATTGATCTGTTTGATAGTTTTTCTACACAAAAAATAAAATAAATAGGTCATAGTTACTGACATAAATAAAAAATGGTAACTTAAACAGTTACACACATATAGTTGGCAACACTGTACTTAGAAACCTAGTAGTAATAGAAAATAATAATATATGATCTCTTAGACACCAAAAGTTCATATCACACAAGATAGATTATTTTTCGTGAGAAATAATTACCTTTAAGCTGTAGGCCTCAGAGGCCCCCCCGTTGGTGTTCCATGTAACCCAAAAATACCTTGGTGTTCCTAGGGTTAAACTTTATAAAAGAAATAGGCAGGCGTATCACGCAGTTATCTGGCCATGACAGAGCAAGCACCTTCCTTATACAAAGAGTAAGTATGGCAGTTCTAAGAGGCAATGTCGCCTCAATACAGGGTACCATACCCAAAGGCAAAGAACTAGAAGAAGTATTCCTAATGTAAGAATATCTGTTATGTTTTTTTTTTTTTTTTTTTTTATCGTTATCATTCTATGTTCATTCAAATATTTTCCATTTGTTTATTTTTCATTTTGTTTTGCTGCTTTCATCAGTGTAAAAGTTTTAGGATTTTCTAAACATTTAATGTATTGGAGATTATTGACATTTACAGAAAATACGTATAGAGGTATGAGGAAAGAAACTAATGCATTGGCTTAAACTAATGTAAATTTCCTGGGTCAAGGATTATGTGAGTGCTAAAGTATTTACATCTTACAGCTTTAAGGAGAAATGGTTCATTAGTTTAAAATCAAACCAATTGACTCAAATCACCTGATACGTTAAAATTGAACAAACTTCTAACATTACAAGAAGATGCTTTAATAAATATGTCCTATCCGTATACTCTTTGATATTTCCGTTGCTAGAAACACGATATATTGCTCAATTTCTGCAAAATTTAAGAAACATGGAAAGTATTAGACACTTCACTTACTTCATTTAATCATTTTTTGGATTGGTGAGGGGAAGGGATGCATACCCAACAAATTTAGATTATTTCGTAGTATTTTTATCAGCTAATCATGAAATACGTTTCTATTTGATTCCTTTAATTGAAACACACAGGTGTAGATTTTAAAATATCTCAGGAGAATCATACACTGTATAGGCTATATGCCGGGCAAGGCAAACTAATGTTAATGATCCATTTTATTGAGATGTAAATAAACAAATATTACTCACATAGATTGAATATTGAAATATTTCTTTCTGATTATAAATGTTCAATGTGCAATCCACGTACTACGTGACAGATACCTAATCTATAAGAAAGTTCCTGCGAAACTGTACGGAGCAGGATGTCAAGATGATGAAACAGTTGCGTTATTTGGGGATTGCAGGGGCAATTACCTTCATGAGTTTAAGAAGCGCATGCTTTTAATAAACTGTATCCTAATAAAAAATCATGAAACTCTTATGTTGGTGGACAACCTTTCTCCCTCTCCCGACAAAATCTGAAACGTCGATACTGGTTTGAAAATTTGTCGAGAAAATCTAATCATCAAGAAATATTATGATTATTAATAACAATAATACGTAATAAAGGAACATAATAAAGCTGAAACACAGTAGTACAATGTTTTCAATATAGAGGATAAGTTTTACTTGTAATACATGGCTCAAGACTACTTAAGGTCTGGTACAAAGTATTCCTAGTTCAATTCTAGCTCATGTGAGTTTTCTTGGGCGATTTGTCGAACATCAGTAACATTGTGTATATGTATTTTCCTGGGGTTCTCTCTTTTCCTCCACCCCTTCAGAATTCACTTTCGTTTATTATCCGTCCTCTTATTCACGTATTACATAGCAGAAGGATGCTGAACTTAGTATTGTTTTCTATCGTTTTCATTTCCAAGTTGCTTTTTTAGGTTACTTCGTAAAGGAAGAACAAAATTAGAAAATATATCCTTTTTGTGAAGTTTTCCCATAGTTTCAGTGACGACAGGCATCAGCATTTCCAACTATAGAGAATCCCTAACAGTGCGAGAAGAGCCGTCCAGAGTAGGAGGATGCATATGGTCGTTGCTCTCCGAACAAGGATTACCGTTGAGTCAAGACATCGTAGTGGTACTAAGAAGAATTTATAGCAGTTTAGCTGCATAGTACAACAGAGAAACCTATGACAGGCACTATTGATTTTATATGGTAGGCCGTATTGTCTCAATCGAAGCTAGTCTTGTCATTTGAAAGAGTAACTCTTATGCATGAAAGATATGCAAAACTTATAGAACCAAACAAAATATTTGTATGTTATATAGCCGTGATCGAACAAGAGATCTCTCGCGCCGGAAGTGACCCTTTACCACAGAAAAATGAAATGAAATGAAATTTTAAGTTTTACGTCCCACGTATATGCCGGTTAGGCTAAAGGAGACGGTGATTATGAGAAATGAGTGAAATGGTGGAATGAAGAAAGTGGGAGGAAACGGGAGAACCCCGAGAAAACCCACGAGCACGGCCTTTTACCACAGAGTCACCGTGCTTTCTATACTAGAGGAAAAATAAAACAAATAAAGTAAGAAAGAAAAAGTTAGAATGCACCGAAGGGTAAGAAAAAGCTGAACGATAAGCAGCAAGCAAGCAGAATATACTATATATTGTGATTATTTGGAATGTTAGGTTGCCAAGGACAACTTTTATTTCAGACAAAGCTGGTATCATACTGTGAAAATCTAAAGAAACTTATTACTGTGTAAAAAGGTGAAATTACCAGATCCTATTCAGATAAAGTAAACAAGTTAACAAAACCTTCACTCTTCTAAACTGGGGCCTAGAAATTTTTTTAAAGAAGTGGGTGTTCGTAGTGTTCGAGGAACAGAATACGTATTTTTAGATACTTAACTAATAGGAATAATCTACCCTCTGTCCCTCACTTTTGGTGAGTTTTTGACTATTATTTAATTAATTGTGACGTTTCAACAAAAAGTAAGTATCTAACTATGAAGTGAAGTGAAGTGATTTTGAGCTTTTCGTCCATTTCAGCAGCGAGGCTATATGCAACGGGTATTCCTACTGATTAACGTGGAATCCGAACCACATGAGCACCCGCCGAACCCAGGTCTCCCACGCCAAAGGCGCGTACGCTAACCACTCAGCCACGAAGGAGCTCTAATCTAATTATGATTATACTATAGATTTTCATAGAGTGTCCAGTGGGAGCCTTAAGCATACGCCAAAGAAACAAAACTGAAATATGTATTAGGGATGCGCACGAGTCGAGACATATCTCGAATCTCGACCTTACTCGACTCGAATTCGAATCGAGACACACTTTGTAAAACTCGAGACGAGTCGAGACAAATGTATTTCTCGACTCGAATTTTCGAGTCGAGACAGCTCGTAAAAATCTCGACTCGACTCGAATGTCTCGAAAATCTCTCTATAATTTTTAATATTATTTTGGAGAAGATATTCACTCAGAAACAGCCTTGAAACCAATTCCAGCATTTATTACTTTAGAAAGGTACAGAAAGTATTAATATAAACGAATATAAACTTAATATTTACTCTTTCGAGATCAAGATTTAATTTTAAATTCAATTCAGTTAATTAAAACTAATATTGATGTCGTGATATTTGATTGTAGGCCTACTTGAAATATAATAATAATAATAAAAATTTGATTATCTAGTTTGTATAAAACTATTGCGATAAAGTGAACTTCATAAATTCTCTGAATGAGCAATTGGCAGTCTATAGTAATTTAGCATAGTTATAATTATTGTGTTTTCTTCCCATGAACGCAATAGGGCACATGTGGCCCTATTGTGTTCACATGTCTGCACATCTGGCCCTATTGTGGTGCCAACTCTCTCCAATGACCTGCCAAGGATCATTGCGTCCATGCCAAGACGCATCGCCGTTGTTGTTCGTGCCGAAGGTGAACATCCTGAAAACTAGATAGGAGTCGTGATGTTCTGACTGATGTGTGCGTATATGTTGTCTGACTCGAATTTTGAGACGTCTCGTCTCGAATTCGAGTCGAGTCGAGACAGAAACTGTCAAGTCGCGACACGAGTCGAGACAGAAATATATTTTCGAGTAGAGATATGAGTCGAGACAACATTTTTTCGAGATGAGTCGAGACATACTTAAATCTCGACTCGACTTGTGCGTATCCCTATGTATTAGGGTATCTTTCAGGGCAAATAATAGTTAAGGATATTTTTCAACTCGAAGGCATCTCGTAAAAGTGCATGTAGTCTTAATAGCACTGAAATCTGCTAGCAGCATGTTTGCAGCAACTTCAGTATTTACTAATCCAGTAGTGGTTGTCATGTGACAGACACGATCAGCGTTCACAACTCGCAATGAGCCATATTGTCAGGAGATCAAGACGACAGAATCTTCAGTATGCAATTTCACCATATTTTGCTTCACTTTCGAAATAGTATAGATAAATCACTCTCTACGCTGTTGGATCCACTGGGAAGGTGGAGATGACTTAAATTAGGATAGTACCAAATTTATTTACATTTATCAGTCCATTGTTGTCACAATTTTAAAGGAGATTGGTTTCCTAAATCTCTATTATAGCCTATGTGTTACGAATCTGTTCCGTTTCGTTACAGTGTATTTTATAAAAGTCGTGATTTCAATTCTTTATTTATTTTCTTCATTTCTGGAAGCTTATGTTCACTTAGTCATGTTAACTTATCACATTGCTCAATTAGTAATATCCATTTCAGTTTCTTGCAAATGTAGTCGACTGTCACATCTGAAAAGATGTAAATCACCCTTGACATTTTATGTACTTAATTGCATAATTCATTTATTTCTTTTCCTTGTTTTAATGAATACAACTGTTCAAAAGTCTTAAAAAAGTTAATACACAAAATTAAAAATAGCTGTTTGGTGTAGGGATAAAAGTGAGGGGGACGCAAGTGGATGTCGTTTCCCCACTTCCAAAAAGTATCTATAGCGTCCCCCCAATTCCTAAGAAATTACAATGGGCAAAGATAGGCACGGGAGACAGCTTGATATCAAGCGTTCCCCTACCTTTTCAGATCCAATTTCACCCCTGTTGTATTATAGATAGATGGAATTTGGGAACGGTAGTGAATATTTTGGTAGTGCCTTTGGTCTAAGTGATCACAATCTTGGAAATATTATTTATTGCTAAATAAATTGTCAAGTTGGTCAATCATGTTGTTCCCAATAAACAATATGTCCATTACACTATTTATTTTGATCCAGAGTATTTTGTAACTAACCGATCGTCATTTATAATACTGTAATATGTATCTTTTTTATTATTAGTTTCTTTTTCGTTACTTGTGGCTACGTTGTCCTTTTAAACGGGAACAATATTTTAAAGGAACAAGCTCAGTTTTAACTGTAATAATGGGCAAGAAGTGTTAAAATTCAACAGCTATGAGGACCCATACGGATGGGTGAACGTTAAAGTGCCGTAAGTCATATCTTCTTCTCTAACATGATTTTGCTGATTAAATAAATAGCCGTTTCCTTGAACACTAGAACTTTCAGTCATCTGTTAAAATCTATCGTCTTTCAGAATGAAGCTCTGACTCGCTTAACGGTTTTAATTAATAGATTGACTTACCTGGATCTAGTTTTTGGTCTGTCCTATGTGGGGGCAGGAGGACGAAGTGACTTACACCGCTTTAACTTTCATTCGAACAACGCTTTAAAGTTTATATGGCATCACTTGCTGTGGAATCTGAAAAGAAAATTCTAGACTGCGCAGAAGAAACAGTATAAGTCAGAAATTGTCCAAAATGAGATAAGTCAAAATTGGAGATCTATGTGTCATGTTTCACCTCCGGTTAACTTGGCATAAGTCAATTCTAAACTTGAGTTGAATAATCGCGTCTTGGTACTGTTGGTATAAGTGATTCATACTTATGCTTGGTAAAATTTTTAAAAAGTCGCTTCCTGAAAACCTGTGTTTTTTGACATACTTTTTCTCCCGCGCAGTCTAGAACTAATGTAAGTAGAAAATTTGCAGAGAGGCTAGAAAGAATATCAAATAAAAATAAACGGTAGGGGACACGATGGATCTGTAGTTGAGCGCTCGCATCTGGTGCGAGGGGTTCCTAACGTATACTTTGGTTTCCTCCAACATTGTCATTCCACCAATTAATTCATAATCATTCATTCACTTTTGTTAATTATCCGTCTTCTTTATCCCCAAAGAACATAAACGTGGGATATAAAACTAGAAATTTAATTTCATTTATGAGAGTCAAAACCAATAAAGATTGAATTGAAAATAACTATGTCAAAACTATAGATGTTCCTGAAGGGAGAACAGAAGAGAATACTGGCCTTTAGTACATACAAATGTAAGTGATGTATGATTAGCACATCGATTCTCGTCACCGTTTATTTTGGCTAGCCAGATCAGAGCTCGCTATTCCTTTCTTTTAGGTAACTTTCGATTCAACTATTCACGCTGCAATCTCAACAACATCTGGTGAGTACAAGCGGTGACCTATCCTTCTTCTGACCAGTTCCGCCCCTACTTAACTTTGCTGATCTTACAAGAAGTGGTATTCAGTACAACTACGTCTTTAAAAAAATAAAATAAAATATCAACCGATCATTCCTCAGATTCCTGAGCACTCGAATTTCCTCGTATACAATGTTTCTTTAATCCTTACTAAATACGACAGGAACACGAACACAGGACAGTTAATATTCCAAAGGTTCTCCCACCGGGAATCGAACTCGGGGCCCCGTACACCAAAAGCGGAAGTGCTAGCAACGATACCAGCGTAAAGGGCACGTCGTTGGCTCAGTATCAAGAATCACTGGCCATAAAATTCTTCTTAAAATTATGTACATAGTATTGAAATAAGGACCAATACCAATCATTGTTTGTTTAAATATCAACTCTAATCAGATACGCACCCAGAAAGTTTTGTTGGGAGGTGTCCAAGCTTTGGAGGGGGTCCAATACCACAAGCCAATACGTCTATAAAGTATTGAACGGATATTATTCTGCACCCGAAAAGACTACGAGTAATTGTAAAACTAGATTGTTTCAGAAAAAAAATGATAGAACTAGATTGTTTTCATAAGAGAAAGAGTACAGATGAAATGTAAAATCAAATATCCATGCTACATCAATCATTTCCTTGTTAAACAAGTATAGTTTCATTGAGAAAGTGCACACGTATACGTTGAGTAGGAAGCTTTTGGGAGTCCGAACACGGTGGACACCTTGTGGGTGCGCTCCTGACCCTATTTCTTGTGTTATGTTAGCATGTTATTTAAGTACAATGTCACGAGAGCATATTCGTTAGTTTTTGTTTGTAGTTATAGTGACAAGTTTTACAATGTAGGTAGTATTATTACTAAAGATATAGAATACACTCTCAAATGCTATCTGTTATACATTTTTTTAAAGGACAACTAACACATCAGGTTAGCTGACCGTGCGATTCGATCCCAGGGACTCACAAATTCCAAGCGAGAACAGTAACTTTGAAGCTTCGTACTCTCGTGTGACTCCATCCTCCATTATACCTATCACTCGGCTTGAAGGCCAACCACAGAATCTCAACATGTAGAAATGTACAATTGTATTTATACAATTGTAATAGTATCATTCTATACTAGGCAGAACCATGGGACATTAATTACCCTGAAGAACCTGCATCAAGATATTCACAGTACTGAACCCAAACAGACTTCTATACTGTAATAGTAATCATAACGATATTAAGATTACTTGTCTACATAATTGATTTGAACGTAAAATAACTCTTCAGAAACTACTTTTAGGTATTTAAATACATTCCATTCTATTTTTTTTTTTTTTTTACAGCAAGATCACAAAAAATAATTCCTTCAAAAGAGATATATGGAAGACTGCTCACATTCTCCTATTATTTAAGAATGCTCACATCTGTTGGTCTTGAATCTTTTGAACATCTTTGTTGATGTGGATTGATAGTCTCACATTCACCACACAAAGTGTACACTATAGAGGTACTGGAAAGAGCAACTTCTTCTTTTGTCACATCAAGGTAGGGGAACAATATTCACCTGCTTTGTTCAAAAAGATGTATAATGTCTATTCAAAATAACAGAAACCCTCTTAGGAGTGTAGTAAGTCTACTGTGAATAGCTTTTTTTTTTTTTTTTTTTTAATGGGAGTGACTTTTGAATAGATTCTTCGAATAAATTTGCTAAGTAGGTAAATTTAACTAACTAGTTAAGTTAAAATTGTATTTTGAAAAAGGTCGAATCGTAGATAAAACGAGTTATTTATTTTTGATAATATCAATATTTTATTAACAGGTAACCTAAGTACCAAAAGTAACGTATTCTTTTCCGTTCCTTTTTCTCTGACGATATAATCTATAGAAAAAAATAAACTTAAAAACTTTAAAACCCACTAAAAGAGAAAACAATGAAAGCGCTAAATAGCGGAAAATAATAATAGTGAAGTAGAAAACAATTTATTACTATTATTTATTAACAAAAATTGAAGTCATGTCAATGCCCTAAAATTAATGCCTAATATAAAACCATTTTGATGACAATTTTGTGATGCATTGACATGTTTGGCTTGGCATGACTTCAATATACTTTTTAATGCTTTAATATTTTTATTATTTTCTACCTTTATGTGTTTTTAGTCACTTATTATTCTTTCAAAAGTTTTTATTTTATGTTTTTAGTGAGTTTTTGAAGTCAGTTATTTTTCATTTAAGTTTTCTAATTTTCGAGGGCCATGGTGGCTCAGTGGTAGAGCGTTCACCTATGGTGCTTGGGGTCCCGGGTTCCGCCAAGTGAACTTTGTGGTGGACAAACACCGTGTGCATGGGTTGTCTCGGGGTTCTCCCGTTTCCTACCCTTTCTTCATTAAACCGTTTCATTCATTACTCATCATCACGGTTTCCTTTAGCCTCACCGGCATAATCATGGGAAGTAAAACTCAAAGATTTATTTTTTTCTAATTTTCCAACTTTTCCGTTACCCCAATCTTAAGTTAGATACCTAAATTAAAATTGCAGAAGACTAACTTCCTATAAAACAGGTCTCCCTATGAAACATACGTGAACAAATGCGTAATAATTAATTATATTTTTTTGTTATAGTGTTATGTTGCCTTATAGGAATAGCTAAGAACATTCATTGGGAATGGCTCATTACATTAGTGAAAACCGCATCAAAGTATCAGGTTGTATAATAAGTAATGAATCTTTTGCAAAATCGCAGAGTATATGAGTCGCAGCGGGCAGCTTAACGCAAAACTGGGCTGTATTTTACAATTTTATTTTGTTAAAGTCACAAATGCTGTTCATGCCCGTCAGGAAATTTGTGATGTTTATAAGCAAGATACATTATCAAAAGCAATGGCCAAAAGATGGCTCATTTGCTTTCGTTCTGGAAATTTCAATGTCCAATATACTCCTCGAACGGAGCGATCAATTACAGCAAAAGTGGATGATATTCTAGAAAAAGTCAAACAAGACCAACATGTAAACAGCCATGACAACACCAATGATCTAAAATATCAATAACCATACGGTGTTAAATCATTTGGAGAAAGCTAGCTACAAAAACGCTTCATAACTCCTGTGTTATATGCAACCCACTTTACTTAGTCAACGATTTGGTTGTCGCATATTGTAGGATAATATATTTAATGCAGGAATTACTTGATTTTTAAATGAACTAACTACTATTTTATCAAAAATATTATACGTATAAACCTTCCTTAGGAATAGCTTATTCGATTAGTGAAAACTGCATCGCAATATGACCAATGGTTCTCGGTATAATCGAGTAAACACCTACTTTCATACATGCATGCATATAGGAGAAATTGAGAACCTCCTTTTATTTGAAGTCGGTTAAAAATACACTTTACTTGGTAACAGAATTATGTCAAGTTTGTCCCTGCCTGAATACTGCTTAGTCTAGAGATTAAACTCTGGTACGTGGCTCCTAATGGAGGGTAATTAGGAAAGTGTTGGTCAGCACATTTCGTCATTGTTAAATTTTCATTGACCCTTCTCTTTATTACTTCTTAATTTTAATTAAGTTAGACCTGTCTGCGCGATGATCTGCTAACTCTATCTAGTTTTTCTCAACGGTCGAGCACGCGAACCGGTAGATAAGTCCTTATATCACTTCATGTGTTAAACTGTTAATTATAATCAGTGCCTTTTTATTGGAGGTACTCAATTGTACACATGCTTTTTTAAAATTAAAATGCGATTTCTCCGGCCATTTTTTTAAATAATATATGATTTTTTTTCGAGATCAATGGATGGAAGTATTTGTTAATTTTCTTCACTTGTTTAAATTTTAAAGCTTGCCCTTGGAGCTAATCGGAATGTGAGAAATAATTTGTATATTCATGATGGATACTGGCACTTTTTGCTCAGAAAAATGCACTTTTTATAATTATACATACATACTAACATTATAATAATTACTTATAAATTGGTCATAATGGCTTTGTAGAACTACAAAATGAACCAAAATTATAATTTAAAAGAAATGAAATATTTCAGTTTTAAGTTCCATGGTTATGCGGTTAGGCCAAATGAGACGGTTTTGATGAGAAATGAATACAATGGTGGAATCAATAAAGTGAGAGGAAACGGAGAACCCCAAGAAAACCCCGAACACGGTGTTTGTCCAACATAAAGCCCACTTGGCGCGAGCTGGGATCGAACCAGGGACCCCACGCACCAGAGGTGAGCGCTTTATAACTGAGCCACCGTGTCCCCTACTAAAATTATAAAATTTGGCAATATGGTGCTCTTAGTGATTATTGAGCGACCAAGCCTTGTACTGCAAAAGCACTTCAACGCATTCTTTTTATTTACTTTTCTTTTTTATATATATGGTTTTCTTCTCGTTGATTTGATTGAGGTTTAGCGTTCCTTTTCATGATCGGCACCTATAATTTTAAGATGGTTTTCGAATCGCTGTGATGCATTCAAATTTCAAGGTTTTTCCCACCAGAAATCGAGCCCGAGACCACCTACACTACAGGCATACATAATACAACTAGACCAAGGATGAGTGTTTTTTTTTTCTTCTCGTGAGGGAACATGGAGTATAGATTATCAGGAGGTTGTATTCATTAAATTGAAAGGGCAATACGCTCCCAATGTTCGAACTCAGCGAGATCACTTGTTATTCATGTTCCATTGAACCAATTGGGTGTATGTCAACGCTTTTGAATCATTCAACAGCAAGATTACATGCGATGTAGTCATATAGGTTATCTCAACGTGGAATTCGAAAGTCATGCATCTACTCTTATAGGAAATCAAATTCTAGTCTCTCGCATCAAGGACAAAAAACCCAATCATTTATCCAAGTGGAAACTCATTTCTAATTACATATACTCCAGAACAGAGCTTTTTCTTTGGTTAAAAGCAGGGGTAAAAGTGCGGGGGAACGCGGGTGGACGTCGTCCGAAAATATCTGTGGCGTCACCCCACTTACAATGGGGAAAGATAGGCATGGAGGACGGCGTGACGTCAAGCGTCCCCTTACCTTTTCAGATCCACTTTTACCCCTGGGTAGAAGAGAAGGAGAGAGAAAAGGTGTCGAAACTCATAACGAATATGTTAGTACAACAACTTCTACACTTTTAACATGTCTTCCGACATATTCCGTTTTTCTCTTGATCACTTTTTAAGGAGTCTGGTCTACCAACTAAAACTCTCTTGTGGTAAATTAACCTTGTCTGTTCTTGTGTGTCTGAATTATTTCGTCCGAGAGACAAGATCATAAGCGTTACTTGAGATTACCATCAATTTTTATTTGGCATGATTTAGGTGATCAAAAGTTAGAAATATACTTCATTGTCAGAAATGATCCACTCAGCGGAAGTGGTTGAAATAAACCATTTCCGGTTTTAATGTTGAGAACGAAAATAGCAGCAGATAGCGATAAATACTTCACATGATTATGTGTCTCATGAATACATTTTATCTCCATTCTTAACTCTACTAAAACCAGAGTTGATATTGAGTTTCAGTATTGATCTAAGCAGTGTAAAAAATGATAAGAGATGGAGAGAAGCTGTTTTTTAAAAGTCCACTTAGCGTTCTAAGAACAGGTATAATCTTCTCTCTTAACCTACTATTCAAATCCCTATTCCCCAATTCAAATCCTGGTATTCATCTACTTTCGGTTTTAGAGTTGATCACTATAGAGTAAAAACGGTAACAGATAGCGAGAAGCGGTTTTCTGCAACCAATTAACCCTACAGTGCATGATTTTTTTTATATTTAAGTGAAATAATATACAGGAATATGATAAGACGCTTCTAATTAATATCCTTGGGGGCGCGGTGGCTCAGTGGTAGAGTGTTCACCCCCGGTGCTTGGGGTCCCTGGTTCGATCCCAGCTCGCGCCGTGTGGACTTTGTGGTGAACAAAAACCGTGCTCGTGGGTTTTCTCGGGGTTCTCCCGTTTCCTCCCACTTTCTTCATTCCACCATTTCATTCATTTCTCATAATCACCGTCTCCTTTAGCCTAACCGGCATAACCGTGAGACGTAAAACTCAAAGATTTCATTTCATTTTCTAATTAATATGAGAATAGAAAAATGTCCTAAAGTAATTTTTCGTGCTAAAATATAAAAATACTTTGTATCACTTATTATACATTATGCATCAACATTTCATCTTCCTCTCTCGTACAAAATCAAATTATAGCATACGTAAAAACAATTAGGAAACTTACTTCATAAACTTGGAATTTTTGCAACTTCGAAACTATTCTTTGTTCTTCAGAGTAGACGACCCATAAACTCTTCTATTCTCACCTTCGCTAAGCACGTGCCCGACTTCTTTCTCTCTGTACTGAAGCAACATTTTCCTGACATCTACCGACCGGATATATGGTGAACTATGTGCTCAGGAGAAATATCAGATATGATACAATATCTATTTGTGATACAGCTTATTACCTGAACACTAATACTAGTCATAATTTATTTTGTATGAAATATGATACAATATGCATTATAGGGTTAAGCGTTCCATGAATGCATTCCATCTTCTTTCTAATCTCTACTAAAGCCAAAAGTGGTAGTAGGTTTGAACCACTAACTAACTAATTAATTCTATGGCCTATGGAACCCGAAGGTTCAAGGCCGCATTCACAAAAACTCTCCACTGACTTCTATCCTTAGCCAGGTTTGAACTATTTCTGGTTTCAATATTAATTGAGAAAATATCACGCCATACAAACAAAATTCCTTAATGTAATGTACATGTGACGCTGCTACCTCTTTGCTTTTGGCATCAACCATAGAATGATGACAACAATGCATTGCAATGAGTCCACGTATTTGCTTGGGTTGAATTGCATGAGAAGTTACTCCCGTACAAGCAGAGAGGACCAAGATAAAGTTATTATAAGATTGATTTGAGATATGCCCCCATTCTTTCACATTTGCTGGAAGACTTTGAAAATTGTGCTCAAAGTGTACTTTAAAAGAGCTAATATATCGGAACTTTATTTTCCTGAAGATATACTCAAGACGGTGATGTCATTCAGCCAGTTCACACCGTTTTTCTGGAACTGGTTGTTAAAATTCTATAGTCCCGGAACCGGTTTTCCACTTCCCCTCTAGATCCAGTACTTACTAAAAAGCTCTCAAGTACTACTTGAATATCATTATACGTACAAAGTGTAAAATGGACATGAAATTTGGAACATAGAAATCTTTATAGGGCAGATGCATAAAATCCACAACTAAGTTAGAGAAATGAAGTATGGACCTGTACTGGTAGGAGTTAAGAAAGATAAGAAGGGAAGAGAGTTGTGCAGATTGGAAATATTGCGTTATATATATATATATATATATATATGGAAAAAGAAATAAAAATCACCAACTAGGAACAGGGTTTTTTGATCACAAACTCACAGTATCAGCAATTAAACGTGTTGGATTCATTACTGATAGACTTTCTTTTATTACTTGTAAGGGTTGGTGGTGCAATGTTATTGTTCTAAATGTATATGTCCCAACAGAAGTTATAGTTAAGGATGGCGATATAAAGGACAGGTTTTACTAAGAAGTAGAACGTGAATTTAACCAAATCCCGGGATACAATATGAAAATTCTATTAGGAGATTTCAATGCGAAGGTAGGATGAGATGAATCTTCAAATCGACTTATAGGGAACGAAAGTCTGAATAGGGAAATTACAACGACGTTATACTCGTGAACTTCGTAACTTCTAAAAACCTCCTGGTAAAAAGTACAAAATTCTTACATTGCGACATTCATAAGTATACTTGAATCTCGCCAGATGGAAAAAACCACCATCAAATCGATCACGTTTTAGTACTTAGACAGCCTGGCATAATTGATGTTCGGTCGTTCAGATGATTGTGACCTAGTAACAGCGTTATAAAGCAAAGATTATTGTTGGAAATATGAAATATCCAACATCTGAAAACAGAGAAGTTTAACCCTTTCACAGAGGAAGTCGACTTTTGTCGACAGAACCAAATTTCCGTAACATGCGAATGTCGACTATAGTCGACGTGTTACAATTTGTTTGTCCGTATCTTGGCTTTGTCGAGAGTAGTCGCCAAAGTTGTACCGTTCATTTTTGTTTGTGTTCTATTGTTTTCGATAAACAATAGAAATCACACATAAAACCTTTGGCGACTACAATCGACAAACCCAAGGTACAGACAAATTTTAACACGTCGACTATAATCGACATTCGCAGGTTAGGGAAATTTTTTCCGTCGCCTTCCACAGTGAAAGGGTTAATTTAAAGAACTTAGAGGAGGGGCCAGGCGAGGGTGGAATACCAGATTGAAGCGTCGAATTGATCTTTGGTTTTAAAAGCCTCTGAAAGTACTAGTGTCGAGGATATTTGGCTTAACTATAAGAATGACATTAAAATTCTAGAAAAAATGGGGCACTCCGAAACTCAGCAACAAATCATGGTTCGTCCAGGAATGAACTAAACTAGCTGAGAAGAGAAAACAGGCAAAATTGCGTTGGCTACAAAATCCGAATGACAGAACAACACAAAATTTAATTAACAAAGAAAAGTGATTTTTTGGAAGCCAAAATTATTAAACTTGAAGATAATACTAATAACGAAAATATTCGGAACATGTATAAGGACATCAAGGAACTTAGGAAATGTTATAGGTATTAAAGAAAGTGGACAGAACAATCATAATATTGATTTAGACAGTATTTTGAATAGATGTAGAAATTTCTTCAACAATTTACTCAACATACAGTCGAAAAATAATGTTAATGAAAATAATGAAATTCATACAACATAGCAGTATATTCCAGAGTCTAACCGAACATAAATAGGAATTGCTTATGAAGAAATTAAAGAAATACGAATTTCCGGATGCAGACGAAATACCTTCTGAGTTAATTTTAGCTGAAGGGGCAAATTGTGGAACGATATACACAAACTCATTCTTCTTATCTGGAACAAAGAGAAATTACCACAACAATGGAAAGAATCAATCGTTCTTTCAATTCACCTGAAAGGAGACAAAACTGATAAAGAAACATCTTTTTTGGAGTCAAAATTCCATAAAATCCTCTCAAACATTCTGCTAGCAAAACTGATCCGGCACCCATATTAAATTATTGGAAATCATCAGTGCGAATTAGGCGAAATCAATTAGCTATCAACCAGATATTTATCATTCGTCAAATATTCGAAAAGAAATGGAAAGACAATAAAGCAGTATATCAATTAGAATATATTGATTTCAGAGAAGCCTACGATTCGGTTAGTGGAGAAACACTTACAATATCCTTTCCGAATTCAGTATATCGAAAAAGCTAGTTGGATTAATTAAGATATGTTTAAGTGAATCCCAAAGTAAATGCCGAAAATACGCGTTGAGAATGGTCTGAAACAAGGAGATGCATTATTATTCAGTTTTGTTCTGGAATACGTCATAACGAAAATCAAAGATAGTAACCAGGATTTAGAGCTGAATGGCTTATGCTGATTATGTAAATCTGATAGGGTATGATAGGAGATAATAGAAATAAATGCAGATGTTTTACTAAATGCCTGCAGGGACATAAGTTTAGAAGTAAATGCAGACTAGATCGTAATACTACAAATTATGGATATGTTAAAATATCAAATACTTAGATACTTTGACAAAGTAGTTACTTTCAAATATCTAGGATCAGTATTTATAGACCAAATCTACATCCGCGAAGAAATTAAATGTCAATTGAAAGCAGTAAATTCGTGTTATTATTCAGTCCAAAATCTTTTGTGTTTGCGAATTCTGTCGAATTTGAAATTTAAAATATGTAGAACGATTATGCCTATTGAACTGTATGGTTGCGAAATATAGTCATTTACTTTGAGGGACGAACAGACTAACCAGGGTTGATATCGAAACTGCACCTTGAATTGGAAGACATTCTATATATTTCCTGATAGGACATCTCAAGCAAGTTCCAAAACAGGTGTTAGTTTCTTGCCCGGAAGTGACCCCGCCTTTGCAGGGGCTAAAATATATAGAACATTTTGACCTATTTTCTATAGCAGGTGTACATAAAGTACGTTGCTACCCCTAAAAGTTGAAACCTATGCTAATACGCCAAAACACCTGTTTCATCATTGTAAAAGCATAATTTAACGAAGTGAAAATATTTGCCCCAGGGTCTCCGCAGGGTCCCAGGTGGGGTCCAACTCAAAATTTGCAATTGAAAAGAGGGTCAAGTAGCATATCGTTTGAAAGCTAGTGTTAAAAGAAAAACGATAACAGAAGTCTCACAGCTCTAATCAAACTCTGTGCGAAATGGCGGAAGATTCAAAATTTTAAAACAGTCAGCAGCTAACAGTGCATAGCCACCACTAGAATTCCAAAACTGTGATACAGCTGTCAAAATTCTAAAATACGTGTTTCATTATTTGAAAAATGCTATTTATCGAAATGATAATGTTTACCACAGGGTCCCCGCAGGTTCCCAGGTGGGGTCCAACTCAAAATTTGCAATTGAAAAGAGGGGCACATAGCATATCGTTTGAAAGCTATCCCGCTACAACTTACCGACAAATCGTCTGGTAGAAGCGATCTAGAAACCTCTAGACTACGTGGCTGTTTTGCATTTACAAGTGTCGTTTTGATGTGAAGAACCACATAGTTTGACATTTGTTTCAAAGCTTTAGGTGTAAGAGGTGGTCATGAACTTTAAGATTCAGCATATAGACGTAGTGTAAACACCCCACCATTTTGCATAGGATTGGCGTAGAGACGAAAGATTGGTTCCATACGCTGTTTGTTTTGAGAAACTTTGAAAGAAAATACTACTTAACCCATTTGAAAATGTGTAGTTTGACCGCTGCCCGCATATAGGGAATCCAGGACATACGTTTTCATTTCTATACATTGAACGTTTGCAATGACGAATTTAGAAAGCCAGCAACCCTGACTTATAGCCTGTGATTAGTTTGAATGAAAAGTTGTATTAGTCAATTTGCAATAACGTTGACTTACATCTAGAAAATTGATTCTCTAGACTGCAAAGAAGGTTCACAAGATGATCAAATTGATGCTGACAAACTCTGTTCTCCAGGACATTACAATGACCGTAGACGATTATGTTACGTTCGAAGATAATACTCAATTCCAGCCCTTGGACACGACATCAAGTCAACAAGGAACTGCTTCGGGTACCGAAGGCGATCCTGATTACGACTACCTGGACCCAAATCCTTTTCAGGAAACCGCATTTTGGAGATCATGGAGTGAAACGAAATCAAGGGATATTGTAGCAGCTTATAACAACGCATCCAGTGGTCGTAAACTCAAGGATGCGAAACGTGTAGCAAGAGTTGACATCTGTACAAGTGACATCATTCGGATGAAACTATTCCTGGACAAGGAATCCAAGCGGACCAAGCTAGCCGAACTCCGAGAATCTGTCAAAGCATGGTGCAAAAATCAAGGCGCTGCTCCGAATTTTTTCAGGATCACTGAAGAAGGCATTGCCATGGAAGCCTTGGAACAATCGCGGATGCTAGGGGTTACTGGTTTCAAGGCATCCCGATTCTGGATCCGCCGACTATTGAGAGAAATGAACTGGGGTTCCAGGAAAATCACAAAAGTCATGACAATGGCAGCCAGAACAAAAGCACTGGAACGTTCAAACGAATTCGACAGCTACATTCAAGAAATCAGGCGGGAGATTGAAGAGGGTAACTACAAACTTGATCAAATTGTGAATCTTGATCAAAGTGGATTCAATTATGAATTATTAACACCACGAACTCTAACTCAACGTAGAGTAAAAACTGTCGAAACTCAAGTAAGATGCGAATCAAAAGTGAACATTCTTACACAGTCCAGGAAGCGATTTCGGCATCAGAAAAGCTCGTGGTCCCGACTGTCATTGTTCTCCGCGAACCATCCGGGAAATTTGGATCAAGGGTCCAATGTAAAATCCTTCAGATCCCTGGAGTCATAATCAGAGCCAACAAGTCAGGAATGATGATAAAGGCAATATTCAAGGAATACCTGCCACATCTTGTTCGAGACGTTGGAACTCCGTGTCTTTTGTTGAAGGACGACGCAGCCATCATGAGAGATCCGGACTTGTATCAAGAGTGTCCTGACTTACATCCAGGAACAATCACTCCAGGCTGTACTTCCTTATGGACAGCCATTCGATGTGGGATATATTATTTACAGAAAAATGATGGTGAAGCGTGCCCACAAGCATGTTCGGAATGAAGGACTTGGAGACAAGCTAGATATGACAAATCAGTATTCCAGTGCTCACTTGATTGGGGTAACACGAAATCAGTTGGAATCACCCAGATTCCAAGATATGATCAAGTATGCTTTCGGCAAATGTGGATACATCGACCTTCCTGACGATTTTAGTACCAGTCAGTGAGAGACTTGTCTTTCAGTTTCCACAAAAAGGATCCAGCTTTCTCGACATGTTCGATTCTGGACGACGAACACTACATGAAGAAGAGTTTTATTCAGTGCAGTTGATGTCTCCAACCACTGTGCATTTATCACTTCTTCATGAACAATAGCATGGCCGCACCCCTCCACGAGACACTCAAGCCTCACTATCACGCCGTAGAGTGATCGTCATGCATATGGCCCTCATACCTCCATAACAAAGATACAGTTCTGGCAGCTACCACGTTGCTACGACCGTGACGTGTGGCTTACCTGGCTCTCACACATAGACCAGAACAAAAGCCAAGCTTCAGCAAACAACATTCGACGGAGCCGTGTCTTCTAGACTGCTTTTACCAGACGGGTGGTCACAAAGTTGAAGAACGATAGCTTATAACCGATATACTTTTTGAAGCCTTTCCAAATGAAAACATCGAGGTAGACTCCGCGTGGGACCCTACGAGGGCCCTGGGGCGAACATTTTCATTTAGATAAATGGCACATTTTAAATACTGTAACACATGTTTTAGAATTTTGACATCTGTATCACAGTTTTGGAATTCTAGTGGTGGCCATGCACTGTTAGCTGCAGACTGTTTTCAAATTTTGAATCTTCCGCCATTTCACACAGATTTTGATTAGAGGTGTGAAACTTCTGTTATCGTTTTTCTTTTAACACTAGCTTTCAAACGATATGCTACGTGTCCCTCTTTTCAATTGCAAATTTTGAGTTGGACCCCACCTGGAAACCTGCGGGGACCCTGGGGTAAACATTATCATTTCGATAAATAGCATTTTTCAAATAATGAAACACGTGTTTTAGAATTTTGACACCTGTATCACAGTTTTGGAATTCTAGTGGTGGCCATGCACTGTTAGCTGCTGACTGTTTTAAAATTTTGAATCTTCCGCCATTTCGCACAGAGTTTGATTAGAGCTGTGAGACTTCTGTTATCGTTTTTCTTTTAACACTAGCTTTCAAACGATATGCTACTTGCCCCTCTTTTCAACTGCAAATTTTGAGTTGGACCCCACCTGGAAACCTGCGGGGACCCTGGGGTAAACATTATCATTTCGATAAATAGCATTTTTCAAATAATGAAACACGTGTTTTAGAATTTTGACAGCTGTATCACAGTTTTGGAATTCTAGTGGTGGCCATGCACTGTTAGCTGCTGACTGTTTTAAAATTTTGAATCTTCCGCCATTTCGCACAGAGTTTGATTAGAGCTGTGAGACTTCTGTTATCGTTTTTCTTTTAACACTAGCTTTCAAACGATATGCTACTTGCCCCTCTTTTCAACTGCAAATTTTGAGTTGGACCCCACCTGGGACCCTGCGGAGACCCTGGGGCAAATATTTCCACTTCGTTAAGTTATGCTTTTACAATGATGAAACAGGTGTTTTGCCGTATTAGCATAGGTTTCATCTTTTAGGAGTAGCAACGTACTTTATGTACACCTGCTATAGAAAATAGGTCAAAATGTTCTATATATTTTAGCCCCTGCAAAGGCGGGGTCACTTCCGGGCACGAAACGAACACCTGTTTTGGAACTTGCTCCAGAAGTCCTATCAGGAAATAAATAGAATGTCTCCCAATTCGAGGTGCAGTTTCGATATCATCCCTGGTAAGAGTTATTTGATAATAAAAACGCAAGGCGAATATTTGAACGCAAGAGGGGACTGGAGTGGGGAACAGCGGAAACTTTATAACGAGGAACTGCATAATATATGCCGTTTACTCAAGTTTATCAGGGTCATTATGTCTAGAGGAGGCTCAGGTAGGCAGGTCATGTAGCTAGAGTGGAAGAAAGTAGGAAGATTTCAAAATTTTAACTAGAAACTGAAACGGAAGAAAAGATCATTAGGAAGATTTAGGCGCAGATGGAAGGACAATATTAAGGTGGATCTGCCAAAAATACGAATACAAAGTAGAAACGGGATCCAGTTAGCTAAGGATAGAAGTCAATGAATGTGGTGTTAAATCTTCGGGTTCCATAAGCCATAGTGTTAGTTAGTTAGTTAGTTATATAAAAACTGTATGGTTTAGTCCTAATCACTGTTACTAGTATTATTAGGATAAATAATAGTAATATCAAAATACATAATAATGTAACATAATAACATAAGCATATACAGTGAAACCTGTCTTCAGAGGAATCGAGCGGGACTCGCAAAAATTTCCGTTAAAGACAAGTTTCCGCTTAATGGAGATAGACCTTTCCGTTAAAAAAATATATATGCTTATAACGGACATAATGAGAAAATATATTGATGTACGCAACTTGTTCAATTACAGTACTTTTTCCTTCAATATGCTGTGCACACTTTCCTTTATTTTTCCCAATAGTCAAGCAGGATTTTTTGCATACATTGCTACTACTTGGCTGCGGTATACTTCAGGACACAGAAAAGCTTTCTCTGGAATTTTGAAAGTCATCTGAGCTCTTTCCTCCTTGTTTTCACGACACGTGATGGAGATATATAACTTCTGCTTTACCTCAATTCCTTTTTTCCAGAACTTTGTTTTCTCAGTTTTCTTCTCATTTTTGTTGGCTGTCGCTAGTTACTACACAAGTGGAACAGAAGTACGCTTACAAAGAAGACTGACAGCTGACATGCTACGTAGGACTAGCGAAAAATTGTGGGAGCTGAATATGAGTAGTGATTGACGAAGGTCAACACTGCCCATAAAGATTTAACAAAAGAACGAAGTATTTATCGCAGACAGTATATGTTTACCCTGTCACAGGATGTTTAAAAATTTTCTAAACGATGTAGTCTGAAACTCAGAATTTTCCGTTAAAGGTTTATTTTGCTTTCCGTTGTCCGCATAACACAGTTTCCGCTTAATGAAGGGACTTTTACATGTCTTTTACTCCAAAATCCATGGGACCATGAAATATTTCCCTTTAAGACAGTTTTCCGTTTAATAAAGGCTCCTTTGAAGGCAGCTTTTACTGTAGTAATAATATTTATACTAGGTCAACTCATTATACTAATCATAGAACCAGTTGTTAAATACTAATGATAGAGTCGGTTGTTAAATGATCTGAATGACATCATTGACTCACGAAAACCACTATCTACTTCTCTTTTATTTAAGCGGAAGTATAGAGGATGCAAAGGCAAGCGCCAAAGTAGTTGAAGGAATTGGCGGGTGCTGCAAGCTATTGATATCATTACCTTTTACAAATACCGTTACTCCGGTCTTCAAAATGATTTAAATTGAAAAATTCATTTCATAAATACCAAAAATTAAAAAAAAAATGTCTGGAGAAGTCACAATTTTTGTAAAATTTAGGAAAAGACACAGTACCAGTACAGCGTACCGTTACATACATACAAAAAAAAAAAAAAAAAAAAAAAAGAAAGAAAGAAAGAAAGAAAGAAAAACTGCTTTGGATTATTTCTGATTGAAAGTTTTCCATATTTTTAAGAGGAAGTTATAAGTTAAAGCGGAGTTTATGATATTATGTAACTTAAATATCAGGAAACTATTTTAAGCACCTTGGGGCAATGTGCTAGTAATCACATTTCTTCGTTTACTTACTTACAGAGATTAAAAAGTAATCCATTCAGGATTATTATCATCATTAAGATTCAGCAATAAATTATTGTGTTCATAAGGTTTGTCTGTATATAGCTCTTATTATCGCATAATAATTCATGTGTACTCTGCTCGAGAAGGGAATGAATAATAATCTTTATGCACGACGAGACTATCCATATATACACAATGTTTGCTTTTTTTGTGAAGGGGTTACTTTAGCCACTTCTTTTCCTTCTTGCTATCTGCATAACTCGTCAGTTCATCGTTTTACGTCACCCTCCTCCCTCTGAAACTCTCTCGTTCTATGAAAACCACATCTCCAGCTTATCTTGGAGAAAGAAGGGCCAAGATGAAACTGAAGGAAAGTGTGTGTATGTAAAAACACGAGACAAGAAAAGAGAAAGAGAGTAGAGAAAGCAAGAAGAACTTTAAGAAAAAAAAATCTTCCATGCTTCCCTAACACGTTCCAAGTCCTGGGATCCCTTCCTGAAGCATTCGAATACAAATGGCATTTAATGAGAGAACAGTAATAAACTCGACTTCCAGTAGCTTTTTCCTAAAGACATTGAAGCAAAGTGGTTTGAGATGCATGCTTTCAATAAAGTAACCCAAGTGCAGCAAAATTAGTTTTGTCTTTACTTCTGAAGAGGTAAACATGCTACAAGACGATATAGTATCTACGATCTAGTATACCTTATATCAGGGATGAGTCTCATTTTCAAAACTTCAACACTTGTTTTTTTTTTTCCTTTCTTTTTAAAACTTTGCAATCAAGACATTATATTACCCTTTATGAAATCTGAAATAATAATCAGAAAGTGGATTGAACTGGTAATTTGAAAAGATACCTCAAAGTACATGAAATAAAATTCATACAATAATATGCATAATAAGATAAATTATCTTAATAGTCATCTCTGGTGCGAGGAGTTCCTGGTTCAATTACAGACCATGCGAGTTTGTGGTGGACAGCATCGTGCCCATGGGTTTTCTCGAGATACTCCTTCTTCTCCCACATTCTCATTCCACCAACTATTTCAATCATTTACTTTTTTTTAATCATCCGTTTCCTTTATCGCAGCGTTTCCCAACCGGTGTGCCGTGAATGGACCGCTGGTGTGCCGTGTGGAAATCGAAACAAATTATTAATTATATAGCAATCAAATTGCAAGACATAGGAAAAATGTATATTTGTATTTCACATTACTAATAACCTCTACTATAAATCAACAATTTTGAGTTTCATACCGTGTTACTTTTCTGTACATTTGTAATGTTGAAAAAAGTATTTGTTATCATTGTTATGACTATTATTGCTTCTTTATTGTTGCAAACTATTTCGTAACTTGAAATTTTAAAATGTCATTCAATCCTTTCGACAAAGCAAACATGCATACAAATTACCTACATTTTTTTTTTTTTTTTTAAACAAAGAGATTTGTTTGTACGTTCATTATTTAGTGATCTTTCTTCTTAGTGAAAGGTTGGATACAGTTTTCGAAAAAGAAAGCTTAGCTTTAAAAACCTGAGTCCAATATTTCATTGCAATTGTTTTCTATTTTTAAATTAGAATGAAAAATAAGCATAACGATTTACCACGGGGAAAACCAGTGCTCGAGCTTTCTTCTCTGTGAGGAGCGCCCGTATCCAGAGGGGGTCTAGGGGGGCCTGCCCCCCCCCTAAATTTTTGGTGGCCCCCTCTAAAATTTTCACGGTAGGCCCCCCTAACTTCAGCCCCCCCAAACTTTTGGGCTGGCTACCGGCCTGGTGAGGAGATCAGTAATCACAGAAAAAATACCACGGTATTTTATATTTACAAATAATAATATCTATGAGTGTGCCGCTAGAATTCAAGTTACATCCATAGTGTGCCGCAAGTTGAAAAAGGTTGGGAAACGCTGCTTTATCGTATAGGTCATAATCATGTGACGGATCACCAGCAGCCCCGATTTCGGTGTATGTTTGGAGCATGGTGGAAAGACTACAAGGTGGTTGCATGCGCATGTCGCCTGGAGCACTGTCGTGGCTGTGACGTCATCTGGTTTGCAAGAGACAACGGGAAAAGGCGCGGCTTAAGTGAAAAGTGGAAATTCTTTGTTCTTTTAAATGATATCGAGAATGCCTAACTGTGCAGTGTACGGCTGTAGTAATTATTTCAGATAAACTAAGGGAACTAATACAAAATACTTTAGATTTCCTCAAAAAGAGGGGGAATGTCTCCAGAAATGGATTTTAGCTTGCAGGCGACAGGACAAAATAAACCTAAAATATGGTAAGTTTTACATAAAAGTATTAAATAAATGCAATGTTAAATGAAATTATAAAAATGCGATTTCATTATGTAGTTTCTTTTTAGTATTAATAGTATGTAATAATAGTATATAGGGCTACAGTAGCTTGTGTTGATTCTGCATACAAAAATCCAATAGTACGATTTAAAAAGACGAACTTTTAGGCAAGACCCGGATTCGAAATCACGAAATCATGAGGGAGGGGAACCGACAGAGGTTATCATTTCTATCATCATTTCCTTCTATATAAGATATCGAGACAAAATTTTCCCCATAGAGGCAGGCATGTAACTCGAGAAGGGAGACACGATGATCTAGGAGGCTTACCTCCTTCGAGTTACGCAAATGGAGAGCATTGAACGCGTTAAAGTAGTTCAGGTCCCATTTCATTCTGGAGGTCTGCATTCCCTGTAGTCTCGGTGCTAAAACGGGACGTTGCACTTCAAATTAACTAACGAATGGAAGGTTCGTAATAACGATTAACGGTTACAAAGATATATAACAATGTATTAGATCAAGAGAATAAAGTATCCACCTGCCATGTCAGGGCGACATTGTCGGGACATTTTTACACTCAGATTTTGAATTTTTTCTTCATTTTAATCATAACTTTGGATAATTACATATACATATTTAGCCCCCCCCCAGAATTAAAAAAAATAAGAATTACTGCAGTAAATTTAAAAATATGGTAGATTCTCAACCAATCAAGGAAGCACGGTGGCTCAGTGGCAGAAGGCTCATCTCTGGTGCAAGGAATACTGGTCCGCTTCTCGGTCAAGTGAGTTTGTGGTGGACAACATCGTGTCCGTGTGTTTCTCGGGGTACTCCCGCATTCTCATTCCACCAAATTCCACATAATCGTTCACTTGCATTTATCTTTTGTCTTCTTTAGTTCACGGGACAGAAAAGAGAAAACTTATCAAGAAAATTAAGAAAATTATGTAATTTTATGGTTTATATGTTTTATAGTCTAGCTGTAACACCCTACATCGTCTTCACCTACGCCTAGTACTTTGTTTATTGCTTGAAATAGTCAAGCTGCAATTTCTTTGTTTGAGGTGCTTTGTATATACATATTTATTTCTATATATTTTTAGAACACAATAGATGTAACGTTTTATTTCGTACAAATGTTTAATAATACAGTTTGTTATGGCGTAAATTTTGACACTAATATTTAGAGAACTGTCAGTTTCACCAAACCTTTTGTTTAAATACAAATTCTATAAATAAGAGATCAGCGAATTCAAGATAAGATGATTTTTTGTATAAATCAAAAATAAAAACGATGTTTAAAATATTAAATACGTGCGTCCCTGCTCAATAAAGTTTTTAACCTCCCCTGAGATTCTGACGAAACTTACGTGGGAGCAACCTCTTAAAAAAAACTGTCCAAGCATAACGAAAATATACGTACGTGCATTTCTGTTTACGAAAACCATGAATTCTTCCTTGATATATTCTCAAAATTTATATGGGGTCATTAGTAAAGATCCATCTCCCTTTCAAGCAAAATAATAATAATAGTAAATCGAAACCGATCAATGTGTTACAAAAATATACTTGTGCATACATAAATATATAATAATGAAATGCATTAACGACACACTGTGTTATAGATTGCATAACGACATAATGCATAACGAACAAGCCTATAAATACTCGAGTGTATTACTTCAGATGTTTAAAAAAGAAAAGAAAGAAAAGAAAGAAAAAGCAGAAAATGTAGTGAGTAATATTGGCTTGTTCAAGCTTCAAAGTTGTTTAATAAATTTATGAACTGATATTGCTATTCCTTTTGCTATTGTAAATATCTTCCTTTGAATTCACTTAGCTTAAGCATTGATTATTACGTTCATATAATTATTGTTTGTACTAAACTTTTTACTTCGTAGAAGATCACTATAAATAGAAGAGAAGTTTGCGTGTAAGATATCAGCGAACAAGCGCGTTAAAAGTTCATCTGACTCTCGCTGGCCACGTCTGCGACCAAAATGACGTCATGCGCCAGAGCGACAAGAATGTAGCATTGCATTGCATCCACCTTGTAGTCTTTCCACCATGGTTTGGAGGATAGGGGAAAGAAGGGATGTTCAAATATGTGCGTTTCCTCCACAGATATCCAATCAGAGATACCCAGATCATAGAGTGGGAGAATCAAACTTTGAGTGGCACGGGCTCCATCTCTTGAATCGGTATCCTCAGTAAAAGCGTCGTAGTCGTAGTAGTATTTCCTATTTTTTGTGCAATTTAGTCCCACTCGGATCTCATTGATTGAAGAACATCACATGTCCTGATCAGGTGGTATAACGTCATAGGGGTCCTCTTGATTTTCGCAGTAGCACATTTTCTCATCCCTAACTTTGAGAGGGGTGCATAGGACAACCTCCTTAAAATATGTAATTGCCAAATTTAAAAATTTGGTAAATGCGCTTGAGAAGTCGAATATATACTTCTAAAAATTTGGTTGGTCCTGCTTGTCTCCTCATACGAGCCAAAAATTGCCAGAAATATACGTAATTAACACGTACTTGCATGCGCTTTCCACATGATTGGTGTTTCTCTTAATGTATCTTCCTTCATAAAGCTTTATTGCATTATATGGCTTTATGCATGGATATATGTGATACTCTTTAATAGAACACAAGTACTTTGATGCATTCCTCCTACATTTGAGAGGATGTGTGCTGCCCAAACTTTAATTTGGAAATTATATAAAAGTAAAAACTGATAAATATTATCTAGGACGCAAATACTTACTTCTGTAAATTTGGTTGCTTCACCGTGTATCTATTTTTATTTTTTGATAATTTCGAAATTTAAGAGTGAGGTATTGTATTCCTGCCAGTGCACCAAGGGACCACTCTCTTGTAAAAGGTCCTGTATTCATACATATCATCGTATTATATAACAAACTCTTATCTTAGATGAGGTTAAAATCCCCAAATTTAAATTTTGGCAATTGTTTACACATGCAAGGGACCAACATCTCCATCCAAATTTGCCAAAATACCCAAGTTCTAGAAACCAATTACCAAATATATATATATTTTTTAGTTCCTAACTTTAAGGGTAGACCAAATGTAGTTCTACTAAAATTTAAGAAGAGTATCACAAGACACTCAGATCCAATGAAAAAAATAAGGCCTTGTATCCGTTGTAACATATGTTCATAACGTATCCGTTATCATATGATCATAACGTATGTATTGTAATATATGATCACATGTTACAATAAAATCATATCTTAGAGGATAAACTACGTCACGAACCTCCCATACTTATTTTTTTTTTTGGGCAATTTTTTAATCATAGAAGGAGATAACATGAACCATCCAAATTTACGGAAGTCCTAGTTGCCATTTACCTTAGTCCTATTACCATTTATACTAATTTTTAGTTTTGACAATTTAGAAAATTAAAAGGTGGGTCACTGTATATCTCCCAAACTTTCAAATTGGAGTATTATGGTACCCATGACCTACTAAAAAGAGAAAATCAAGATACTCATTCATATGATCATATGTTGCGATAAAGCCTCATCCTAGCGCACCTTGGGGTACTCCATTCAAAATCCTGCTTCATGATAATTCTAATTTCCCGTCAAAATATTAGAGTATTGTTAGCAATTTTTTAAAATCATAGACAGATGCAGGGTGAAGGGAAAAAAATTAAAGTGGTATGTAACATGTTATCTGTGAACTAGAGAACATTTACCAATTTTTACTTTTTGACAGTTCCCAAATTTAAGATTGAGCATTTCCCAAAATATAAGAGGAGTTTATTAAAGTAATTATTCTATTAAAGAAAATTGACCCATGTATCCATGTACGGTATATAACCACAAAATGCAATAAAATTTCATCTAAGAAGATAACTTAGAAGAAACACCCATCATAGGGAGAATACATGCAAATACGTGTTGATTACTTTATGTCTGGAAATTTTTGACATACAGAAGAGAAGCAGGACCAAATAAATTAACAGAAGCATATATTCAAGTACTAAAGAACATTTGTCATTTTTTTTTGACAATGACCAAATCTAATTGGTGGTCTAATGTAATACCCCTCTCAAAATTCAAGGGGGTGTATTAATGTTCTAATGTTTTATGAACGAGAATGTATCCTTATGCTCAATATATAATAATATAATGTGATAAATCCTCACCAAAGGAGATAAATTAGGACATAAACCTTCCAAGTTCCTAATTTTCATTTTTTTTAACCCATAAAAGGGAATGAGATGGACAAACCAAAGTTACAGAGCTACAGCTAAATACCTAGGTCCTATAGTACTGCTGGAAAATTTTAAATTTGGCAGTCTAAAACTTAAGGGATGTGATCCTACACCTCTCCCAAAATTTGGAAGTGGGCAAAAGTATCCTAAAATTAAGATGATATTGACACCTATGACATCATACCGCGTGATGTCCCTCAGCTAACAAGAACCGAGTTCGCAAAAGTTGCATAAAAAACAGGGAATACTGCTGCCTCAGAATGAAAAGCCATACTGTAGAAAATAATGCTATAATAATGAACTGCAATAAATGTTAGTAACTGTTGATGAGTACGTTTGGTTTCGGGTGCTGTACTCTTAAGAGCGAAGGAAGACCTATAGTATTATATTTGGCTGCATTTATGTTCTCATAATTATTACTTAAGTGGCTAGGAGAGAGGATAGTGATCGCTAAAGAAATATATACAATGTATTGTATGTGTGTATGTATGTATGTATAATTCGAGATTTTAACGGATTTACACGTTCTATGGCCTCTATTTACCTAAAATAAAGTTATTTTTGAACATCCAGCCGTCCGTTCGTTCATCGCAGTATAAAGATGTTCACTCACCCACGAGAGAAGATTTGGGCCGTCTCGTCCCGAAAAGAGAGCTCCTCGTGGCTAAGCAGTTAGTGTGCTCTCCTTTGGTCCCCGGCTTTTGAGAGCCCCGGGTTCGATTCCCGACAGGAGCTCATGTGGTTCGGATTCTACGTTAAGCTGAAGATTCACGTCTCATACAAACTAGCTGCTGAACGGGGCACAAAAACTAAAAATCAAATCTAATCACTCCGAAAGGTGCCATGAAATTGTAGTCTCGTCTCGCAAAATATATATATTTATAGTGGAAGAGCTAGTCTCATCTCCTATTTCTACACTTGTCTCGTCTCGTCTTCTATATCGATATAAAAGTTTTCTTTTGTTTTGTCTCGCGAGCAAGTTTTCACTCACCTAAAGGGTATACCATTCAACGTATCCACACCAAATTTTATATTTAAGTTTTAGGAGAAGGGGATTCCTACTAGTGCTGTCGAATTTTGGTGACATTTGCGGTTTTCGGGTTTTGAGAAAACCGGTTTTCTGAAAACCGAAAACCGCAAATGCGGTTTTCAAAACCGAAACCGCAAAAGCGGTTTTGAAAACCGAAATCGTAAAATCGGTTTACAAAACTGAAACCGCAAAAGCGGTTTTCAAAACCGAAACCACAAATGCGGTTTTCAAAACCGAAACCGCCAAAGCGGATTTCCAAACGGAAACCGCAAAAGCTCTTTTCGAAAGCGAAAGCCGCCCGAAACCGTGTTTGCGGTTTTATAAGCAAAACCATGTTTGTCCTTTTCAAAGCAGAAACAATGTTTGCTGTTTTTAATTACATTTTTTAACAATTGTGAAAGCATCTATCAATCGAGACAATCGTATTGATTTATATGTGTTTTTTAACTTTTTTTTATTTGCTTCAAGACTATTATGGTAGTATCTGCAGTACTGTGCGAAAGGGATAGTTCGATGGTTGTACAAGCCACAGCTAAATTAGGGTTGCCATATTTTAAAATCAGAAAAGAGGGGGGTTCTAAACCGTAAGTACTGATGTGAACTTGTGTGTTACAAATACTGACCTGGATCTTTGGCACTTTTTTTTCAAAGTTATTTCTTTGGTGACACTTCCAATGTATTTTTCGGCTGCAAGGAAGCAAACTGGACCCCACCTGATTTTCACACATTTTGTAAATTAGACCACGAAGAACACTAGGGATGCGCACGAGACAAGTCGAGACAGGATTTTCCTGAGAAAATTCGAGTCGAGACACGGCTCTTCCAATAGAGAAATATACATTTTTCGAGTCGAGACATATCTTTTACAGCACATTTTCGAGACGAGATAGCCACAAATCTTGTCTCGTGCGCATCCCTAAGGAACACGAATCTGAAGGGATTTTGACATTCCGAATTTCGGAACTCCAGATATTCGAACATAAAGTGACCACGGAAGCAAAAAGGACCCCATTTGATTTTTATATATTTTGTAAACTAGACCAAAATGAGCAATAATCTGAAGGGATTTTGACATTCCGACTTTCCGAACTCGAGATACTAAAACTTTATACAGTAGTTTTATATAGTATTATAAAAGTAACGAAGAAAGTTCTGTCGCTTTTTGACCTATCACCTTAAAGCATCGAAATGTCACCTAAGACGTACCTGAAAGATCAAAAATAGTACCCATCAGTATCAACGACCTTCTGCCAACGTTCGGAATGTTCATGGATTCCTTCGCGTTAGAACTTGGTTTGCCGTGAAGCGAAGAAGGTATCAAGTGCATTTTACACCTCTACTACGGAGTTGAACTGAAGTCCTCTAAGGTGAGTGTCCAAGGAATGGAACAGGTGATAATCGGAAGGTGCAATGTCCGGGGAGTATGGCAGATGCAATAGTGTTTCCCATCCAAGGCGTAGGGTGGTGTCCGCGTCATTCTAGCCATGTGGGGCTTAGCGTTGTCCCGTAACAGTTCAACCCCATAGCGATTGAGAAGTGCTGGCGCCAGGGTTTTGAATTTTTTTTTGAACACGGCTCAACTGCTGACAGTAGACAGTTGCATTGATGTTCTGCTCTGACTAGCCGGTAGCAGTTCCCGATGCACGATGTCGCGAGCAGTCCATCAAACACACAGGAGGACTTTCTGCTGGATTGCTGGTTTCAGCTGTATTGGAACCGGTTCATGGGATTTTAACCAATAATGACGACGCCGTGGAGCTTCGAACAGGACCCACTTCTCATAGGCGTGCACATGTGGGGGCAAGTGGGGGCGCTTGCCCCACCTAATGTTTTGACATTGCGTGTTTTTCGATTTTATATTTTTTTTTCAGTTAATACGGATTATATTTCATAAAAACGGACCCTGAAAGACGTCTGTAATCATCGCTATACAAAGTAACACTTTGAACTTTGCAATACTCGACCAAAATTTTCCGATTTAATTATATATTAGTCTTTCTTCCGTTTGTTTCCTCCCAGCAGTATATTAGCACACACAAACACAACTAAAAGTGTACTCAACAAGAATTTCCCTACACTTTAAGACATTAAAAAAAATACCTTCTTTCTCCTCTGCAAATTTTGAGCAGTTTTTCCTTACGCCGAGGGAAATTTCCCTCCATCTGGCAACTGTGAGCCGAAGTAAGGAAAGATTCTTTGCTGTTTTCTCGTCGTTACTTGATATTAGTGCTGTCGAATTTTTTGTGACATTTGCGGTTTTCGGTTTTTGAGGAAACAAAACCGAAAACTGCAAATGCGGTTTTCGAACCCGAAACTGTAATGTGGTTTTCAAAACCGAAACCGCAAATGTGGTTTTCAAAACCGACATTTAGGTTCTATGAAATTTCACTTTTTCAAAAACCGGTTTTCGTTTTTTTCAAAAACTGATTTCGACAGCACAAATTCCTTCCCGAAAATTTGCAGTTTACTGTAGAGAAAAAATAAAAGAACGTAATTTTCTCAAAAAACGGCTCCAACAATTTTGTTTATATCCCTATATGAACATTTCATTACATATCCTATGTTGTTCCCGGAAAATCTAAATCCCATTAAATATCCCGAAAAATCTAGGAGGGGTAGTTTACTCCAGGGGTGAGTTATTTTCGGATGATTTTCTGAAAAACGACTCAGGTGATTTTATTTATATTTGATAAATGAATATTTTGTTAGTAATCTGACAAAATGACACAATTCACTGTAGGAAGAATCTACAAAGAGTAGTTTATTCTTGGGGACGAGTTTTTTCCGAACATTTTCTCAAAAACGACTCAAGTGAGTTTATTTACTTATTTATCAACATGACACACAGGTGTCCAATTGGAGTGTTGAAACATTACAACACATTTTTACAACAGTTCTTAGTGCCTTACAAAACATTGTACATATATAAATATTATCATTGTTTTCAACATAATTTATTAGGATCTATAGATAGAACATATTCTCCAGATAATTGACTTTAGCAGTATGTTGGTCTTAGCTTTTTGCAATAGAAGATACCTGCATTATTAGTTTTAGTTCTAACCAGGGGCGGATCTAGGACTGACTTCTGGGAGGGGGCGGTGGATTGTCATACTGCTACTTAGAACTACTTTTAACAGTTTCAAACTCTGGCAAGGTTTTATTTATATATATAACATAAAAAAAGTTTCCTCTTCGGGGGGGGGGATCACCCCAATCGCCCCCAAGGATCCACCACTGGTTCTAACTGAAGGAAGATGGAAGTTTAATGCGTTATTACAAAGTTTGAGCAATCGAATTAATTTTGATTTTTTTTAAAGGAATACAGGTAGGGAATATCACATCTTTGTTTTAATGGGTAAATATTAAAATTGTCTACCAGTTTTCAAGTGAGGGATAAATTCCAATTACTTTGTATATCAAACACCTAAGAAACTTTGAACTTTTTCAATTTGTTGGCGATACATTTGTTGCGAGGGGTTCCAAATTACAAGATCATGTAGGAGTGTACATATGAGTAATACATTTTCAATTGTTGCAATATTCCTGAAGTTCTTATCATTTCTAATTATGAATCCTAATAATTCAAAAGCATCATGAGTAACATTTTCGATGTGACTGTTAAACTTTAATTAGCAACATGTCATCGGGTGTATTTGTACTGAAAAAAAAAAAAAATCATCAAGAAATAGTTATTCTGGAAAGTGATTTTTCCCCGGACGATTTTCTCAATAACGACCCGGGCAATCTTGGTCACGCTTCATAAATAAGTATTTAATTAATAACACTGCAATACAGGACGATTTTCTCAAAAAATGATTTTAGTAATTTACTCATATTTCGTAAATAAACCCTTCATACGTTGCGTAAATGACTTCTTACGTAAATATCCACAAGGATATGTAATTTTTAGGACAATTTTCTCAAATATGACTCATAAGATTTTTTGTTTGATTAAAAAATTAAGATATTTTATTAATAATCTTCGTATATGACATAAGTCATTTCTTATGAAGAAATCCACTAGGGGTAGTTTAGTTTAGGGAATGAGTTTCCTGCTGGCGAAGTTTTCCCAAAACGCCTTATTTTGTTCGTATTTAACAAGAAAATGTTTCATTAATATTTGCAGGATAACATGATTTAGTTTAAAGAACTGGATCGAGAAAGGTTAATACGATACCTTTAATTATTATTTTTGTTTTCATTACCCACGTGGTCCCAGCTTCGATTCCGGTTGAGAGCAGAAAAAATAATTTCATAATCATTCACTTTCATTAATCTTCCGTCTCCTTTAGCCCAATGGGCGTAGAACGTTAAACTAAAATTTCATTTCTTTTCATGAGCTCTCTCGTGGCTATATGGTTAGAGTAGGTGCGGTAGACCCGGGTTCGATTCCCAGCGGGAGTTCAAGTGGTTTAGATCCCACGTTAAGCTGTAGGTCCACATCCCATCTTGCATCGCCACTAAATTTCAAACCAAATAACTAATCTTTCATTTAATGTCTCTCCATTACCGAAAACCTTTATTAATTATTAAAACTAGATTCTAAAGGAAGATCATAAGATAAAAACAAAAACAAAGTAGGATGTTAGTGGTGGAGAACATGTCCTAATTTAATCAGCGGTTGTTGTAAAGTTTAATTTGTATTATTTGACGTGATAGGTCTACAACTGTAACAATGGACGGAGTTAGGAATTGTCTTCTGGGGAGGCAGACCTTTTGGTTGGTTTCGGACCTGTGGATTACTTCCTAGACAGTATTGTTAAATGGCCATGTTATAGGTGTCATTTTTATTTATTGTCATTTTTTTTTGGGGGGGGGGCAATGCCCCTATAGCTCCACCCATGGCTGTAACTTGTAACTCTGTCTCGCTGTGTTTATTTTAAACATTGTTGATGAAATCAGGTCGACTGTCAGTTGGGGGGCACGGTGCCTGAGCCATAGAGCGCTTACCTCTGGTGCATAGTGTGGGTTCGATCCCCGGCCAAGTAAGTTTGTGCTGCACAACATCGCGTCCGTGGGTTTTCTCGGGATACTTCCGTTTTCTCCCACTTTCTCATTCCACCAATTCTTCCATTATCATTCACTTGTCTTAATCATTTGTCTCCATTAGCTTTTCGACTGTCACTTATTTGTCCTGCAGTTTTTTTTTTTTATGCGATGTGTAATTACTTAACCATTCTATTATATTTGTTTTAATTTGGATTTCGTCAGTATGAAATATTAAGGCATCTATTTTCTTTTGTTTGTTTAAAAATTTTCGTGAGCAATCTCTTTATTGACTTGCACAGGAAGGTATGTTTGCAAAAATTAAACATGTTAGTATTTGTTGCCTGCAGAATGTTTTCTTCAAGTATCATATCGTGCGCAGAGACGTCGTCTGTTTTTACCATAATCCTTTGCGTTGCGCCTGAGTCGCCTCTGCAGCCATTGTGTCGAAGTAGAGGGGGAAGCCATAATGGCGAGACAGGTTGGTATTATTTTATGGGGATTCTTGTAGATTTATGTATGTTTATGTGAAACTTTTATTATTTTACTAATTACTTATTTTTTTCTTTTCAGATGTTCACCGAAGAAAGCCATCCTCGGACGCTGTAAGTACCAGTTCATCGTTACATAGTAGAGGTAGTATCATTTTTGTACACATGATGCATATCCCCGGCACAGTAAGTTTCAACGTGGCTACCTTGATTTTTTTCTTCAGGTATGTGGGAAACCTGGATGCTTCTGTATCAGAAGATCTCATTTGTGCCTTGTTCTCGCAGATAGGACCAGTGAAAGGATGTAAAATCATTCGTGAGGTAGGACTTTATTTTGCATAATTTTAAATTTCATATTGTTTATGTTTCACTTGGTTCCACGTCAATATCGAATTTGTCGCATAATTTTGTATACTGGCTTGTCTGTGTGATACATTTCCATTGATGTTATTAACAAGAGTTAAGAAAAGACGCGCACAATACGTTTTGAATGAAAATTAACATTTGCCAGTGAGTGAATGTCGCATTGGTGTGCAACTTGGCAATGGGACTAACTGCACCGTAGCCTACCAGCTGCGGTGCAGTATTGGCGCCATTGGTCGAGTTGCATAACCTTTTAAAAACATATGTAAAGAAATAGAATGACATGCTTTTATAGTGTTTGGTGGAAGATAAAGAAATGCTAGCATTGTTTGGATTTCCGAAATCCGTTCTCTTCCCCTATACTAAATTTCGTGTGTTATTTTGACTAAGTATTCCGATACATATGCTTCGAGGGTGTATATTTACATCTTGCCTCGAAATGTGTTGTTCGAAGTTCATGTATTTTAATTATGATACATTATGAACTTAGTACTGATTTCATATTGTGTGCGGTCAGATGAAACCTAAATCTTATATCCTATATAGCGCATTTACGTGTATCATTTTGAGTTCTGTAATATTAGGCTTCATATAATAATCCATAAAAGTTACTTTAGATTTGTAAGTTCGGAATATAAACCGCAGTACGTTGTTGAAATGTTTACGTATGAATCTATAAACACAGTTTTTATCAAATTGAAGGATTTTTAGGAATTTCAGGATGTCCGATGAAAAGGAAGTTATGATACTGATGATTATCAATCGAAATTTGAACGACGACCCTGAAAATTGGACTTAACTGTTTTATTTATTTTTCTTAGTGTTCTTTTTATGATGGCATTGGTGAAAATGACAGTGGTTTTGCGTGTAATTGTTACGAAAATCGCTGGAAGTATATATTTGCTTGTTCCCTCGCTGCGTATCGCTAGAATTCTTTCAGTACCTGAACAAGTTGGAAAGGGGGTATAGTTTATGTGCATATTTTCTTTTTTTCTTTTTCTTTTTTTTTTGAATATTCGTAATTCGTGTGACATAAAGGAAGGAATAAATAGATTAGCGAGAGTAGATAATCTACTGACTCTATTCTCTGTGTTAAAGAAGAGAAATAACATTGCATTCACATCTGAAATTGACCTAGGAACACTTTCACCAAAGGCATGCTATCAAAGAGTACAGAGGTGAGACTTCTTTTTCGTCATTTATTCCGTTAACCCCGAGTTGGTTTTCAGCATGACAAATTATGGCTATGGAAAAAAAAAAGTGCTAGGTTGAGACACACAAGCACAAATGCAACCAGTCCGGTGCAGTGGAGACCCGAATGGGTGATACGGTATTATACGATGTTTAGTTAATCACTTACTCCACAGATATTGGCAATTTCCTCAATATACTCCCTCCACAATGAATTAACCTTCTACCGGAACGTCCACCATGGGAAAATAGATCTGTGTTCACTATCACCAATATACTATATCTAACTAAACACTCATTTCTGTTATTTTCTTGTATAATACACTACAACAACCACATTCACCAATTCTCAATAACTTAAAAATTTTTAGTTATCGAGGTAGGGTTTATCGGAATTTAGCCCCCTTTTTCTTTAATTAGTAAATGTGTTACTACTTATGGTAATAGTATACATGAGAACCCCCTGATCTGCGTTTCTTCTGTGTTCTATTACCACTTCTACATGAAATACCATAAATTTTCTACGTAGTGCAATAGTAAGAAGTATCCATGTGCACAAGACATGCGATATGTGTTAAATTCCCCCCCTCCCCACACACACATAGTCATAGATAAAGTACAAGGGCACTACACATGCAGATATAAAATACAGGTACGTTCTTTTTTATTTTCGTATCAGTCGATAAGTTAATAAAAGTCGCTTTGTTACCCCCTTTGTAAGTTCGTACATACTCAATGAATAATCCCTAAAAGTATGAGCGTCCTGCTCCTTCGGGAACTGATGCAGCTTCATGTATACTATATCCCTCTTATATTCCACAGCATTGTCTCGTTAGTTACGCGCCCATTTCTTTAACTTGAAATTCCCAGGGTTAGGTTTGTTTAACGTGTAAACAGAACAAGTGGGCAGGGTGGAAATTGTCTGTTGTATGTTCTTAAAGAATTTGTTTTGAATTAACGTACATGTGATATTGAAGCATTATGGTTTCTTAAGTGCCGTAATATTAGTTTTCCTTGTTCTGAGTCTACTGTGTGTGTTATTGTTGAGTTGTCTGAATTTTTCCAGAGAACAACAGCACACATTATGGAACAATGTTCTTTCCATAATAGGATAGGAACCTTTTATTGCAGTGTCGTGTTAGATATTTTTAAGAGACGGAGATATTTATGTGCTCAATATAATGTCAGCCAAAAGTTTTCCACTCCATATAGATAATGTTAAGAGAAACAATGAGAAATATTTTAAAAATGTTGTTTTCACATTGGGCTTATTGAATTGTAAAATATAATACCTGGCGATTTTACACACACACGCATTTATTTTCCGTTATATATTGTACGGTTATGATCGTACTACTATTATTTTTGAAAAGCAGATAAATAAACAATTAGGTCATTGAACAGTAATCAGGAAAAATAGGTATATACATATTCATTTGTGTGTGTGTGTGTGTGTGTGTATTTTCAAACGAATTTATCAATTTTAATTGCTTTTTGTGGTGTATAGTGACAGTAATTTTATGCAGTACTGGAAAGTGTTCCAATTGGTACATTTTTGCAGCTGACGGTACTTAAGATTGACAATGTATCTATGTTGTAATAATTTGCTCCGTCTCTAGTCATTTGGTTTTGGGAGCAGCTCTTTTCTTTATTATTATTTCTACAAGTAAGCGCGAAGGCATGATTGCTTGTTTCCTTTTTTTTTAAACCTAAATAGATTCGTGAATGCTTAGGCTCCCTCACAGCCTTATGTCCAGCACAGTTACTTCCTGTGTTCGTGTTGTCGGTTCATGCCGTGCTGGTGCTGCTTTCGAAGTATAGAACAAGCTATCATAACGTACATCGTTGTGTACGTTCTCTTGACATTTTTCATTGTTGACGTCCTAAAGTATGAGTAAATAAGCCCATTTGGAACATAAGTTGGTCGAGTCAAAGATGTAACATATGCTTTAGCGATTCCATTCAAATAAATAAAAAAGTTATGTATAACTTGGAAGAAATCACTGTCAAGTTGTAGTAATACATTTTTAAAGCCATTTCAGTGCTATTTACAAAAATTATGTACAAGCATGTCATCTTAAGTTGCGTCTTTTTTATTATTATTATTATTATTATTATTATTATAAATATAAGTTGATTGATCAGTATTTACGTCCTTTGCCATCAGTGAGGCTATATAGAGCGAGACCTACACTTTAAAGTGGGAAAAAAAAAAAAAAAAACTTAAAAATATGGTTGTGTTTGTTCTTAGTTAATCCAAAATTCCTTTGGCATTCTATCCGAAATTTTAACATCCCTTATAACAATTTCGTAATTGTTTAGCAGGTTTGCCGGGGTGCTTCAGTGGTAGAGCGCTCATATCTGGTGCGTTTGATCCCAGCTCGCGCAAAGTGGCCGGTTTGGGGAAGGATACCATGTACGTGAATTTGCTTAGATTCTCCCGTTTATTTTACATTCTTCATTCCACCATTATCAGCGTCTCCGTAGCCTCAGTGGAACGTTAATGAAATAAGAAAGAAAAATGCAAGCTTAAAATTTTATCCAGAGGTTGCATGTATATTACTTCATAATGTGACTTTCTTAACTCACGAATATTAATTTAAATACAGAAATCGTATTTGCATATTGACGTTTTTCATGTTCATTCTGTGATCAATTTATAGCGTGTGTTACTGAAGGTGAGCTAGTGTAATAGTGAACTGTCGAAGCTGTGAAAATTGATCTTGGATGACCTCTGTGCACCAGCTTCTAGTCCGTGGTGATTGTTCGTAACCTACCGCAATAATAAGTCTCCTTCATAACCTCGGTGTTGCACAAAGGCGTTACGTTGCAACAAAAACTCGTAACTTGGTAGTTCTTAAAAGTCGCTACACTCCCCAACCAGCTAAAGAATGTTAAAAATTAGTAGCTAAACCTTAATATCTAGAAATGGCTATTAAGTGAACCCTTCCTTTAACCCTTAAGTACTCGCACGGGGTGTTTACAGACCCCCAAACAGTTAACTTTTGTGTTGCTAGCCAGAAGTCCTGATAAAAAAAATATAAAAATAATGTCTCAAAAATCTAATTGCAACGAATACTTTTAAAAACATGTCTAGAGTTACGCTGTATTGTCTTAATTATATATGCTATTGTTAAAAAGCAGGGTTGGCTGGTTTAAACCAGCTGGTTAAAAAAAAAAAAAAAAGTTCGTAAAAGTGTGTGTTCGTAAAATCTTGATGAACACACGTTAGTGGGTTATCACGTTTCACTCCCGTATATTATTCGTATTATATTTAGACCTAAATTCCCCGTTCAGTACTCAGAGATAATTCTACAAAAGCAACTTTTGTTCTTATTAGTTTATGAATGTTTCTTTTATTATTATTATTATTATAGTTCGTTATTATTGTTATGCAGTTGCAATCAAAGAAAAATTCTAAATATTGTTTCGTTTTAATAATGTTTACTGTTGATAAACTACATCGAAGCGCCGTTTTTTTTTTTTTTTTTTTTGTGGGGGAGGAGGGTCATACAAACCCAACGAGAGGCATTTATTGAAATCAGAAGTGCCTTTGGTATCTATTTATATATAAATGGGTCAGAACCAAAGTGGACTGAAATAATTCGTATCTTTATTCCCTTCTCTTACTGATATGCAAATTAAGTCGTCGTGTTTCTTTAACTTGGACTGTAAAAATCGTAGTGAACTAACTTGGACTAATTTAGTTCTTCTGTACTCTGCAGTATTTTGAAATTGTTCATATGTAATTCTGTATAATGGTTTCATTTGTGCAGCTGTTTATTTTTTTTTTTTTTTGTCCTTCTGAAATGACTCTTCACAATTATATTAACAAATATGTAAAGATCAGTACAACGTATATTCATCAGGAGTCTTCGTGAGTGAGTCGGCAGATGTATCGCATTTGTGGCCAATTAGTTCTGGTTTCGAGTTCAAATAGAGGACAATTTCTCTCGGGTGTAAGCCGAGAAGCGATTTGGATTCCGCTTTAAGCTTATGTGACCCCTTCCAGCACAACCCGATTGATGTATAATAACACCAAGGCGAAACAAACTTATTTCTTCCATATGTGATGTAAATACATCAAGCAAATTATTTAAACAAAAAAACTTTTTTTTTTTTTTTTCAATAACCATGGTTTTTGCCAACCCTGTTAAAAACTAATATCAATTTGTGGGTCTACTGGACCCCCGCGCGAGTACTGGCGTCACAGAAAAGGGCGCGAGTACGTACGGGTTAACGTTTTGTGGAGACTACACAGTTTATGACGTAATGATTGGCTTATAATTAAATAGTGCACTGCACTACATAGATATTTCAAAGATCGTTAGTTCTCTTAACAACATTTTGAAATGGAATCTCCAGAGTTTTTGTATTTGTTGCGATTGGATTGCAGACCTTAAACAACAATAGAGAAACCTTGATCTTGAATTAATATACTTTGACCAAGAGGTACTATTTTAATATTGATAGTAAAGTTTTCTCTTTAATATATTTATCGGTTTTATTGTATTTTCCGAGATTGAAAACGTACCATCGCATGGAATTCTTAACCAGCTTGTTTACGGTGAGGATCATCATTGCTCCATAGTTTGAGAGATACTGCGTGGATGACTCGGTTTTACGAATTTGATCTAGGGTAGTATGGAATTTTGTCACTCTCATTGAGTGCTAATTCTGTATGTCGTCGAGTTAATCTCATTTATAACTAAGAAGTGAGTTGTTATTGAAGTTGGTTCCAATGTTAATGCAATTAAACAGAATTCGCATTCCATGTCTTGACCTGTGAACTAATATTTCACTTACCCAAAATTCTAATTTTGATTCTACTACTCAGAATAAAGTGATAGGGCTACTGACAAACTAATAAAGTAATATTTTACTATCCTTACATTATACACGTGAGTAGTAGGATTGTTTATTAGTTGACCAGCTCTTTTTTATACCATAATATGTGTTTTTGTATGAAGTTAGTTACCGACCAGTAAGTATGTGAGTTCTGTTATTTTATTGTTTGTACATTCAGGAATCGAGCATGAGAGCAGCCCAGAAGCGGCTCTTGAAATCATTCCTCCGAGCTCACAGAACGCCATACGTATTCAGCATTCATTAAATGAACATTACAAGATAGATTTAGTACTTAATCCGAAGATTTGAACAGGACGTTATTTTTACCGATCTTCTTGGGGATATGAAATCAGTACCCACTTGAATGAATATTTAGCTATAATGTGGCCTTGGAATCCTAGTATAATATCGGCAAACAGTCCTGTTACTTTCGACGGCTAGTCAGCAATGAAGAGCTTTGGATTCACAAACTTCTTGTTTTTATTTATTTATTGAACTTTGTCCTTTTTCCACACAAAGCATACAGGTCAGTTATAAGTTATTAAAATTTTAGTGATCAGTACCTACATTAACTCACAACTAAGTGTACTGGTATAAACGCAATTTATAGTATACTCTTAATACGTATTTGTAGATTGCGTTTATGTTGGTGCTCTTGCTTGAGTTAATGTATGTGGTGATCAGTAAAATTTCAGTATCTTTTTGTTGACCATAGTGTTTTGTGTGTGGGGGGAAAAAAAGACAGTTGAATATTAATAGAAAAAGTTTGTGAAGCTGAAGCTCTTTACTATTGACTAGCCGTCGAAGCATCAGGATTGTTTGCCGAAATTATAACTAGGAGTATTAGAATCCTTCTAGGATACCAAGGCCACATTATAGGGGCCAATTAATCTTAACAATATGTGCCAGCAGGTTTCTGGTTGTTACACTACGCACTTTCTTTCAATTGCTACTCGTCATGCCATCCGAGAGCCAGTAACGTTCGATTTGTCCATTCGCTTACATATATGTGAAGTGAACTCTGTGTGATAACCCAGGAAGCTTGGAAAATAAATTGAGATCCTTTTTTCTGTTTGTTCTTGATACATAAGTAGAGCTTTAATGAGAAAGAAAAGGAGGGGACAACGTCACAAGTGTAGATTATACGGTATATCCTCAACTAAAGTCAAGCTGTAATGCGCTTTATTTGGAAACCAATATTCACAGAAGAACGAAAAATATCGAGAAAAATAAGGTGTGTAATGTGTGGCCCAAAAGTTAATATATTTGAAATTTTAAAAATCAGTGTTGAATATATGCTGATAGATACTATAGTTACATGATTCAAATAAGAACAGTGTTGCCTTATACCTTGATGTTTGTTATGTATTCATACGGAGAAAGTGTCAGAGCACCGAAACTGTATGAGTAAATAACGAAAATTCGAGGCAGAAGAAGAAACGTGTTAATATTGAATCCTATAGAGTTTTCTAGATTTTGAAAAGAGTATAAAATTTCCTATTTACTGATTAAACATATACAAGTTTATAATTCATTCGTAACATGTCGGTAAAAGTTGTGAATGAGACAGTACTCTTGCTATACTGCAAGACTATACGTTTATTTCAACATTAGAATTATCTAAAGGAAAATAGTTCTGAATCAGACTTTTGTTCAGTGTTAGTAATTAAAATGAGGTGGTGAGAATCCAATGTGTTGATTTTGTGATATCAATCTATGTCCATTTGCATTTATTGTATCGAAAACACGAAAATGTTTATCGGATTTTCTCAAAGTTTGGTGTTTTGATTTGCTGGACTTTTTTGGATGACTATAATGTACTTTTTCACATTTTGTAAGTTGGTAGTACAATGATTTACTTTATTAAATTTAGGTAAGATTTTGAGTTGTGCTAGCTTGGTAATATTAATATTCGAATTCATTTGTGTTTCATTGTATCGACACGGGGTATTAGTTGGATTACATTACTTATTTATTTTTATTTGCTACAAGTGTTTTCTACCGTATTTTATTAGATCATAATTGCACCTACGAAGTGCTCGAGTATTTACGGTCTTGGATACGTTCACCCCTTACTTTTCTGAATTTAAGAATAGTTTAGGCGATGAGGAGCACAAACAATCTAGAAATGAGCCAGTTGGTATCTGCAAAATTCTATTAAATGAAATAATAACTGTTCCTTTCTCTCGCGCGCGTAGCGGTTGCAGAAGTATGAGTGCGTGACTATTATGTCACAAATTCCACATGGCTTAGAAGAAAAGATCTAGAAACAATCATTACTATAATTGCATATACAATTCCTTTTAAAGTTCAAAAGGAGTGAGGAGCGCAGTGAAGATCATTTATGATTTGTGGCTTAGTCTGAGGCCTGCCAAAAGGCTATAGAAGCTTTTGAAATTAAGCAGTTCATTACTTTCCTTAACTAATTAGATCATATGATAGACTAGAAAAATCCACGACTGGACTGTGATTCCTGCCCGGATCTCCGACTTACCAATGATAGAATGTATAGATCCTCAGGGAGCAGACTGGCTAGCGTAGTGTTAACGCCTCGACGCGGTGAGCCGGAGATCCGAGTTTAAATAGCAGTGCAGTGTTTTGCATTTTTCATTTTCCGTGTTACTGGACTTGCAGGAGGAACTTGCGATAAAATCTTGTTATTTTTTCGATTTATCATATATAATAATCACAGTTGGCTTACATTTTAATCAAGCTTTTTTTAAGCTGGAGATTTTTTTTTTTTTTTTTTTTTGCTGAGGTATAAACATTTACAGTAGAGCGTCGATTATCCGAACGTCGGTCAACCGAACTGTGTACTCGCTCGCACCTGTTACTCTCCCACCCTACCATCCATCATCCCCCTCACTCCCAAACCAAGTTTCCCACAGTAGTCGCCGCACTGAGCCACCGCTGGCGGAACATTGCTTCTAATGGGGCCTTCATAAGGCGCTGCTGACCGGCCAAGCCGCCAGTCGCTGTGTTTCAACAATCAGCACACTTCTTTTTATGAATAAATTTACTGTAGAGTACTTCTTTTTGGCAAATAAACATGTACAGTTCGATTATCCGAACAAACCAGTTTTCCGAACACCCATGTCCCCCAATTACTTCGGATAATCGACGCTCTACTGTATTATGTGTTCACTTTTAGACTGGCGTATTGCGACGTATCAACTTAGTAGCTAATAGAGAGAACATTATATGGAATTAATTTTTTTTGTGTAACCAGACGTTGAGATTTTCAAATAATACTCTCAGCGAGCTAGTACTGTGATTGTTTGGCCTATCCTTTCTGTATAAGTTACTTTCAGTATTCATGAGAGCGTACATCAGTATTGTTTCTGTACTGCTTTTTCACTTGATTCTAAGAGAAAATTCGTTCCTTTTCGCATAAAGTTGAAGTAGAAAATGACATAAGAAAGTTCACACCCAGAAATACATTAGTTAAAGGTGCTTATCAGTCCTGTTAAAATTATAAATTCTTCGCTTAATTTTCTAGTAAACATAAAGTACTGCTTGGGAAGTGACATTTTTTTATGATGTTTCATTTTTCCCTTAGTGATTTACAGCGCTCATTTCTGGTGCTAGGGGTCCCTGATTCGATCCCAGATAATGTGAGTTTATTTTTGGACAGTGTCCTGTCTTTGATATTTTTCTGAGTTTTTCCGTTTTCTCTTGCATTCTCAATTCACTAATTATTTCATATATTCGTCTCCTTTATTCTAAAGGGAATACTTGTGGAACGTAAAATTAAATAATTTTAGAGATTCAGAAATCTCATATATCCGAGTATATTTTTGTTTTGTCGTGTCACGTTCTGTATTGTTTTCACAAACAATTATATGCTTGCATTCATTGATAATTACCTTGCACCTACGTTTTTTCAGTTTAATTAAATTTGTGATCGTTCTACAGTGCTTATGCATTGTCCTATTCACTAAAAAATGTCAGCAATTTCATCTGTAAGGCGCTCATGTTGGTTTGTAACCTCTAGATCGTTATACAGGGGAGATAGTGAATTGTTGATTCATTGTGGCTTAAAGAAAATCCACCATTGATGTTTATCCTCCTTATTGTATCTTCATCTCAGGGTTCGTACAAATCTGGAAATCATAAAAGACGAAATTATATTAAAAAAAAAAAAAAAAAAAGCTGCAAAATATCAGGAAATAGGGTACTTAACTGGAAATTAGGGATTTTGCTTAGGAAATGAAATTTTCTATTGTGTTTATTTGTTGAGATAAGTTGATAATTCAAACACGAGTGATCCCATGTAGCGTAATCGCTAACGCTCTCACCTTTGGTGCAAGCGGTCCAGGTTTCGATTCCCGGTATGGTCATTCAGTCGAAAAGGTGTAAAAGCTTTTTCAGGCCAGCCATTCTAAGTGATATTTTCGTCATTCACAAGGGAAATGCTGCGATGGTACCTCTCATAATGGCTTCAGGCCGCTTCCTTTCATTCCCATTCCTACTGTTCCTTCCAATTCCCCGGGCAGTGTAATCACCGAGGGACGTCGTCCTCCTAATGTTACATGATGAGCTAACATGGTCATAGATATCGAAAGCCCAGAAATGTAATTTCTAATCCTAATTCAAACATGGAAGTCCGAGAAGCAGATGAAACAAATCTGAAGCAGTCAATCGCAAGTAATTGTGCTACTTGGTAATATCATTGAACGTTTCTTTTACTTTTTAGTGTTTTGTATATATATATGTTTTACCTTTAACCGTTAAGTCACGAACATTTCGTTTTCAACTACGGATATTTCTTTTCGAAATACGACCACAATAATTTTTGTACCACGTTTAATCCTGTTTATTATCGCACGCAAATAGCTCGAATGGCTTCTGGTATCATCTTTGAAGAATGGAAAGAATAAAGAGGTCTAAATACTTGACTCCAGCTAAACCAAACATTAAAAGTTACGTTTTTTTTCTTCTTTTTTCAACCCTACGAAATCGGTTTAAATGGCTTCGTAGTTTACGAGATTACAGGGTTTTGAAGTGCACTCGATTTAAGGCTTAACAACTTGATAAGATATTATTGCAGTAAAAATTGAAAACAATAAGTAGATGAACATAAGAAAGTAGTGTTTTCATTTTGTGTATAATACTGTTACGTAAAATAATAGAGAGAAGACATGTACCTTAGCGTATTTAGTTTTATTTAAACTTCTATGATTTCAGTGTCTCATTGACATCTTTTTCGATATGAGTTAACCATAAATTATTTGTTGAGCTGCCGTTACTTTACATGTTCTCTTGTGATTTCTTCATCCACCTTGAAATAGTTCACTTCTGTAAACACTCCGTAGATGTCGACAAAGTATATTCCACAAGTGAGCGGTGATGGTCGACTACATCTACAAAGTGTTTAGAGAAGTGAAATATTTCCAGATGGATGAAAAAAAAAATCACAAAATCAATATGTAAATTAACGGCAGCTCAGCAAGTAATATAAGGTTTATTCGTCTCGAAAATGGTGTTAATGGGATATAGAAATTACAGATGCTTAAATAAAACAAGGTAGGTAAGGCACGTGAAGTAATTATTTATTTATTTTACATAAACATAGTTATTATTTCATGCAGTGTTACTTAAATAGATACTACCGATATCTGATATTTTTAACATTTTGTACAATATATTTTTTGTTCATTTAACGTAAATAATAATTTTAAAAAATAGAAAAAAAAGTTAGAAAATTAACGCGGCGGTTGTGATATCCTCTCCTTGAAATTTTTGTCATACCTTTAAATAAAAGATTTTGCAATATCCAGTTTTTATGGAATTTGGTGAAAAGATGATCTATTTCATTAATTTTTTTTTCTTTACTGCATTTTTTAGAAGTCTGTCCCATTTTGTTTGAAATTGACTGAAGCAGTACCTTGATTTTTTTTTTTTTTAATCCTAATGTTACTGCTACTCGTTGGGAAGAAAGGTGACCAGTTTCTGAAAAAAGTAATCCATTGATATATATTAAATCAAACGCATTATAAAACTTAGTAGCTCATATATCAATAGCAATTCGTAGCATTGTGTGTTTGCTTACCCAGTGTTAACAAAACCTCTTATAGACATTTCTTTATTATCGTATTAAATGCTACGGATCGGGAAAAATGATTGGTATAGCACCTGGAAATCAGGGAATGGATAAAAATAATTTTGTAAGAAGTCTGTCGTATGTACACACTACTTTCTAATAATCTCACTTTTAATTTGTGGTAGAAATTTTGTACTTCTTGCTTTGTTATCCACTGGAACCTTACACACAGTAAATTAAAAATAATAAAAGTATCAAGGAAACAAATGAGGAAGGACTCACCAGGGAACAGTGCCGTAACAACATTTTGTTCTGTGTACTTGTGAAGTTTCTCACGCGAAGTGGTGATTGAGTGGAACTTGAGCACAGATGTTACTGCCGTAACTTTACGCACTGAGTCTGATCTTTAATGCTTTTCTTCTTTCTTGAAGCCAGGTTTCGTGGAAAAAGCGCAAGCAGAAAAATATAAAAAGTACGAAAATTTAAAATTCCTGAACATATCTTTGTATCAATTGTATTTCTTGGTAGTTGTTTTTTGTATAAGCCACTGTAACAAATGATTTAATTGAAATAGTGCCATAGTGTAAAGGACTCGAAAAATTTTCTACTGACCCATGCACCATAATAGTAAAAATCCGATTTGATACATAGTCTTATTTGTTTTGGTCTTAAATTATAATTACTGGTCTAAAAAGTACAAGCTTACTTCAGTATTCAATCTATCCTTCAACACCAATTGAATGCAATACAAGTGAAGTTTTACAAATCAGCAGTATGTGTTTTGTGTCCATGTACGTGTCTTATAGTTTGAGCACTGAAATATCAATTTTCCACTTTTTTGTATTCACCAAAATCGTCTGATGGACCTTCCAATTGCCGTCTCTACCTGACGCCTTGGATTTTTGAAGTCCTGTATGTACAGATATGTTAAGGGCGAAATTGGAATATATGTATTCATAAAGTCTGATTAACAAATAACTTAAACATGACTAAATGATTTGGCCAAGGTCTGATGAACAAGTAGAATAAGGACAACTGGGAGAAGATCCAACCTGTACATATAACCAGTACTTGACCCTCTTGAAATTGCGGATTTAGAATTCAAACAGTTTTAAATTTACCAGAGCTAACAGTTAATTCATTCTGTCACTGTCTGGCATACAATAAAAAATTATCCAACATTGATTATTTCTGTTACTCTTTTTTTTTGAGTTACTGTTGGGATTGGTTTTACTTGAGTTTATTCTGAGAGAGAGAGAGAGAGAGAGAGAGATTTAGAGCAAAGTGTATTGTAGTTAATATTAATTTTTGAATTCCGTTCGAAATTTGATTGTAATTTAGCCAGTGAAATATTTCTTCATCGTTGCGGGCTCAGCTTCTGTTTTTCACTAAACTTGTTAATTTATTTATTTATTTATTTTTTTTTTTAATACTTTGCTTTACTTACGAATGAGTTAACTTTTGAACTATTGTGCTTTATATTTATTGCTTCAGTGTACTTGATCTATCCATTGACGCATAGTTCATACCAATTTTGAAGCTTTTAAAGTGGTTTGTTTTCCATTATCCTAGAAAGTGATGAATACGGTGTAAGTTATGATATATTCCTATGTTGTTTACCATTTTCATGTAGTTTTCTTTGAAGTTCTGCGTAATAATGCTCAAAACAAAACTGCTTCTAACAACTGAGCTGATTTTCTTAGAGAGAAAGGAAGATGGATCTTCAGATTGTGTATTGTAAGTAAATGAAATGTGGGATAATGTTATGTGCGCATACATTTTTGGCAAAAAACAGGGGCGGAAAAGTTTTTTTTCTTGAAATTTAGTATTGACTTCGTGTTACTGATTACTCTTGCATGTTTGTAGAAACCAATTAATTCTAAATATTTTTCTTTACTTTCTATGAGTTTAAAATCTTGCGTTTCGTACTTGCTTATACATTTTAAATTACCTTTCAGCGCAAGAGCTTTTCTTTACTTGCTCATTTCTTTTGTTACGCATACTTAGAGAAGAAAATATTTCTTTCGAAATTTGAGCTTCAAGCGCCATATACTGCTCTTTATATTTAATAATTTGCTTATTGTTTGTTTAAAAAAAAATGAATTTAGAAGGTATATATATATATATATATATATATATATATATATATATATATATATATATATATATATATATATATATATACACTTGAATATACTAAAATATTATTTGGGTGTGTAATGGAGGAATACTACGCTATACCCAAATGTGTGTTCGTGAGACGAAGTTTATATATATATAAGGATGTGTGTATTTCAATACCAGAATAATCTTATTCATGTTTGTACGAAACCATTGCTGAGAAATTTAAAAATATAGCAGCACTTCGTCTCCTCAAGTACATGAAAATGCTAAACGTTACGTGAAGTAACTGGTATGATTTAGTTCATGTGGCTCATAATTAATTTCGTGATAATATTCTTCACGTCACTAGTTACTACATAGGATTTACTTCGTGTGTTTTAACTAGTGACACTTTCAGTACTTATATGACACATTTATTCTTACTTTGAAAGTGTCAGTTTACTCGAAACTGAAGTAAAACCTTAATCAGTTTATTGCTAATAATACTAATAAAATAAAATAGCACTTATTACATTACTATGAGCCACAGTACTGTTGTTTATTCAGTTCCTAAGTCAAGAACATTAAGTCACAAAGATTTGTCTTTAATGTATTTCGCAATTTATTGATATCAAAAATATTTTCGGAAGATGAAGTGAAAAGCGACGCTTCGTTGGAATGAATCGATACGTAGTTAAGATGTGCAGGTTCCTTTGTTCAGAATATTTTACTTCCAGATTTTCACTACCACTATGACGTTATGAATTACAAATATGTTTCTGCCTTCTAAGGAGTTGACGAGAATTTCTACATGTATTGCATTTTGCAATTTGCATCTCTGGGAAATACACGAGCGAAAGCTTGTCACTTTAATAAGTCTTTCACTTAGTGCTTTCTTTAAAACACAAGTAACCTGTTTACTCTTAACTGTGTCGATCTTCAAGAGCTAGTCCTCGATTCTTTATAGACCTGAAATTCTAAGTGGGAGAGCTTCAGTTAAATGTTTTCTAAGACTTAAACATTTAGAAAATGCTTAGTGATGATTTGAGTAATAAAAAAATCTATATTTTGAATTTAAGAATTGTGGTTATTGTTGGGAAATTTTTATTGACAGGTTGAGATTATTTCTTTTGACTAAATGCCAATTTTTGTCCTGGTGATTTGATTTCATTTAATTGCTGAAGGTGTTTCGTGTACACCGCTAGATGTTAGCAATATAGAACGAGAATATTCGAAGAGTACTTGTATGATTGTCTTCGATTTACATTGCTTTCGATGTATAAAAATTACGCAAGTTATTATTAGTTGGGTTTATGTGTTAGGGTTATAGGTTTTGCTGTACATAGGTGTTGTCTTTTTAATAATATTTTTAGTGTGTGTGTTTTCTTCGATATATTTGATGGTTCCTTGTTGTGTCTTTCAGTTGTATAGAGACTTAACGATGTACTCTCTGTCCACAGCCTTTGGGAAGACTCTTCTTGTGGGATCCAACCCCTCTTAGTGCGAGGCACACATGATGAAGAGCCCAGGTGTGTACGCTCTTCTCCTTGCTCTATTTCTATGCATGTTGTTCTGAGTGCAGCCAACAATGTGAAATTCTCGCCTTGTGAGGAAAAATGTTAAAGAGAAAGGAAAGGTACATTTTTAATCTTTTTTGCGGTGTTTGTTGTCACTCTGTGATTAACTAGAGAGACCTTAATGTAAAGCCAAACTTAAAATCAGAAGACAAAGTAACGTATCTGCACTCCACGGTTGAGATACACTTACGTAGTGATGTCAAAAGTCTCAATTAGTTTTTCATTGGCTTTTTGTGGAGTGGCTTCAGAATTATTTCGTAGAGTACTTTGTTGAGAAATTGCGCTCAATTCTCAGTGTTACTTTTCCAACAGATACCAGTGGGAGAGCAACCTACTCAGGACATGGACTTGTTCGTTAATGAGAAAGGTATCACTTTTTTATTACTATTTTTCTGTATATGATTATGTAAAAAAATATCCGGTGTGAACCTGGAGAAAGAAATTTAAGAAAACAAATACGGTGGTATAACTTTTCTTTTTATTATTTCTTTTATTCTATTACTGGAAATTTGCGGATGAAGTCCCGAGGATTGGTAAGACTCTTCCTTTTTTTACTATTCTAAATCTATGTACAAAAAAAGTCTCGTGTTTTTTTTTTCTTTGACAAGTAGGAAACCGTAGTAGGGGAAATTCAGAAATTTATTTTTAGAGAAAAAGCTAGGTCGCAATAATTACGTACCGTTTGGCGAGAAAAAGATATTTAGAACAAGGAGAAAAGTGTACATAGCTGTGAGCTTATTTATGATTTAAGATCGATGAGAAGTTAGATATAAACATCTTATATATAGCGATCTTCAGATATTAATACAAATACTTTTTTTTAATCATTGAGGATATATTCTATTTTTTTTAAAAAAAAGAAAGAAAATATATTTTCCTTAAGTATTCTGCCTTCCCTTTGAGTAAAAGTTGGAGTGAGAGGGCATGTTTCTTTTAATTTAACTTCATTTTATTTGCTTTTTTGTAGACAACTAATTGCCATTGGTAATTTTAACAAAAAAAGTATATATCTAATTATGTTGTTATTGTGTGTTCTGGACATGCGAGGAGAGCCATTCCAGGACTGGTAAGGACAGGTGATTTTATTTTTTGTTTCTATTTTAATTTTTTTGTCAAGTAACGTTGGTGTGTGTGCAGTCTGTGAATTTTGATAGGTTCGGTTGGTTCATTTTCTGAATTGGTAGGTATTCCATTTCTTTCCCGTTTTGCTTTTAGTAGGAGTGAATGAGCGAGGGTTGAATGAGGTGCTAATGTGTAGGACCAACATTCTAACAATTAATGATACGAATTAAAAAATAATTTAAAATGGTGTAGTTGTAGTTCTGTAATAGGCAGTAAATTCAACTGCATGTCAATAATTTTTCATGAGAATTTGTTCGTAAATGTTTATTTTAAGAAAACTATTTATGAAAATTTCGTATCAGTTGTGGAAGTAGGCTCATAATGCTATCCAAGATCATGGACTAAGTTAGTTTCTGCGTTGTTACATCAAGTCTAGTGCAGTATTTAATGTATGAAAACTTAGATAATTGTAGATAAGTTAAGGAAGTAAATTTACCATAAATTGACACTATTTACGGTATACTCAATCATATTTGGGTTGTTTCGCTCCATTCCTTATTTTCGTTTAGTAGAAAGCACAAATAATTTGTGCGAGGAAACTCGGTCGGATCCTATATTAATCTCTAAATAATATATGATTACTGACCTCGAGGTGCCTATATTCTGAACACTTGATCTCAAATTAGTGCCATATAGCACTTAACTCTTATCCCATTCAATCTGATAGACAACCGAAAAAACTTAAATGCTTTCCTCCACTTTGCCATCGTCAGAGGGAAGTAAGTAATTAACTGTTAGTGAAATTTTTGATATTGTAAAATCTAAATTTTTCGAGTTATTTATTTATTTATTTATTATTTTTTTATATTATTCTCGCACTTCGTGCAATTAAAAGGATTTTGGAATATTTTTTGCTACCATCAATATCCACGACTGTATAACTATTACATCAAGAAAAAAAGTATGGAACAGTATTTATATGTATGAAAGATATTTGTTTGTTAAAATGAATTAGTGGAACAATTTGTTATCAAGCCAGGTGATGATTACATTTTTTATTCAAAATCGAGGTGTTGAGAAAACCTTAATCTGTCGAAGTTCTACGTTTGCTTGAAACTTCAGAGAAAGTTCTTACATATGGTAGAGTAGTCAGATATGTAGAGTATGATGTGTTCAAAAGTTCACGTGAATTTAGTGTATATGCATTATGTTTTCGTGTAGATTGGTGACCTATCATTTCATATATGTGTTTCCTTGCAGTACGTTAACTTTTGCTAGTAATAATAGAATGCCGTGCCAGCCAGTTTTATTTCGGCTTTGCAGAATGATTTCTCGTGTGTGATTGTTCTATGCTGTCTATAAGGAAATTGATACAGTTTCTAAGATAATTGAAGAGACATACACATCGTTAACACTATCGATATTATGTACAGTATATTAAAAAAAAAGAAAACTTCAATATAAGAACGTCTCTTCATTGAAAAACTACACGAGAGACGTGTTGCTTTCCCTAATCATTTAATATCCAGCCGTTAATCATGGTAGAACTCAAATATTATGTCAATATTACATATATATTTGCTTTATGATTAAGTTTAAAATGAAATTCTAGTATGAATACAGTTCTCAATCCTGTCTTCGCTAGGAGTTACTTATCGAACAGATAATGCTTTGCTGTTGTAACATTATCAACCTACAACTACCAAATGAACAAGCAATTCAGTTATAATACGGAGATGTTACTCACCTCGCAAATATAGTATTAGTCTTTAGAAACATAATGTTTTATGTAAACTTATACACGGGTAGTTGATGGAAATAAGAGGAGCAGCACTATTTGCGTTTCGCAGACCTCAGGCAAGAGCATAGTAAAAGAAAGTTGGTTTTAGCCCCCTGTTACGTTAGTTGGAATAGAGTAGCGGGACTATGGACCTCTGTTGATATTACGTATTAAATCATATTATCATCTCAATGATTTCAAGTTAGCTATGATTTGAGTAATTTCTAAAATAACTGTCGTGAGTAATGTTTTTAAATCATTACAAATTAAAACTTTAAGCAAGACTGCGTTACTGAATACATACTCCAAACTCGCTGTTAATTACAGTACTAAATCACTTTTCGATATCAAAGTACGATTCTTTACTATAAGCACAATAAGTATATAATAAACCTCGGAAATACTACTTTGTCATAATGTAACGGTACAAGAATAGATAGTATTCTTTTCATGTATTAACATGATCAAATTATGAGGTTTTGTTCGTCATGTCAAAGTTATGCATTAGTACTGTTGTCAAAGATGAATAATGTTTTAAATGTGTAGGGACACTAGTTGGTGGTTGTTACACTACGCACATCAGATGGTGTCATATTTGTTGTTAGAATTTTAGCTATAAAGTCTAGAACTAATAAAAGAACTGTTAACAACGCATTGCATTAAGCGTGAGCTAGTATGAGTTAAAGAGTTTCGACTTACGATGGTCCATAAACATTTTTCATTATATATCTCTCATGTCTGTGAAGTCTTAGGGAAAAGTGGCACATTCAATGTAAACTTCAGAAACGTTTATGCAGCTGTGAGGATGGAAGCTTCTAAGCATATTAAGGTTCTAACTTTTTATAATAATCAATTTCCGTATGGAATTTTCTATTATTAAAATCGGTATAATAAATTACAATCTTATGCCCATGGAGCTTCTATCGGTTCAGGTACATTAACATGTCTGTTGTATAGATTGAACTAATATGAAGGGTAAGGGGAAAAAAGAAGAAATGTCACAAAACTGCATTTTCGAGAAAATTGCGTTTTAATATTGCAAACCACGTAAAAAGAATAGGGTTAGTTAAATCTTTTGTCCCCTTTTACATGGACATTTCTACATCTACGCATGCATGGCATATACATTCAAATAGTACTAAGAGTCACCAACAAATAGGACAAAGCATCCGATAAAACACACAAATGGTCATTCCTTGTTTTTCCCCTTACCCTTCATATGTAATTTCTTCTTAACACAGGTGGGCCGCGGTGGCTCAGTGGTAGAGCGTTCACCTCTGGTGCTAGGGGTTCTGGGTTCGATCCCAGCCCCCGCCAAGTGACCTTTGTGGTGGACAAACACCGTGTGCGTGGGTTTTCTCGGGGTTCTCCCGTTTCCTCCCACTTTCTTCATTCCACCATTTCATTCATTACTCATCATCACCGTCTCCTTTAGCCTAACCGGCATAACCGTGGGACGTAAAACTCAAAAATTTCATTTTTTTTTTCTTCTTAACACATTGGCTGCCATGTGTATCAAATTGATACACATATTCCATACAGTGTGTATACCTGAAAAAGGCCTCTGCTTGATACATAATCTCGGGTGATTCATGTCCGATAGCCAATGTGTTAAGAACTTCATACACCAGAGATGTGTAATGAAAAAATATTTGTGGTCCATGTTATATCTAAGCTCTTAATCCTTATTAACTGCGACAACTCCTACTTCCTTTTAAACAAAACTTGCTTCACAGATTCACCATCATTTTCAACGCACTTCTTCAAACGTTCAGTATTTTACTGAATTCGAATTGTTTCATTTATTATAATTAAAATTACATAAAAATTAAGCCTGTTTTTTTAAAAAAAATCCTGGGAGAATCTAGATCAGCCGTCTCTGTAGCTGGCCTCCTCCGTAGATGATTCAGATCTCTGAATTTGACAGCATATTTGGAAGGTCTCCATAGTGATGTGCCCATTCCATTAGTTTTCTTCTCCGCGTCTAGTTAAAATTAAAATAAATAAATTAAATAATAAAAAAAAATCTGAATTTATATAAGTTCCATACCTGTTCTGTTTTAGGATTATTTGATACATTGAAAGTCATCGAAAAAGACCAGGCAGGAATCCTATGTGCAGTTTTGAAGTTTCTAAGCTTTTCATGGAAATAAAGTGTTATATGAGTTTTATGAGTATATGATTATGTAGTTTTCAAATTTTCACTGAGCCTATTTTCCACGTTCAACGCAAATTGATTTTACGAACAATATTCTCTGTTAGGTAGTAGTCTTAAAGTAGTTTTCAGTTTAGTACATTCTTTTAAAATAGTGTATTTTAGCTGGATTTTTCGAAATTGAGAGACAAGAATGTCAGCCATTAATTGTTAGTTTGTTGGTGATTAAACACAATAGCTAGTGGCTTGAAAGCTAATGGTAGTTTTTGCCATTTTAAAGACGTGATTCACAATTCGTAGTATACAAACCTAGTATTATTCTGCAGAACGCCAATTATATGAAGTCCCAACATGGCACTAATTGTAATATGGAAATAAATCCAATTGACGAAGATCGTTCTGCCACAATGATTAATAGTAATAATGGCCGTTGAATTCAGGATTCAGCAGGAAAATCAATATTTGGTTGAGTAGTTTCGTTTAATTTTTCAAACATTAAATTTTCAACTTCTAATTGTTAACAGCAGCGTTCATCCTTATTAGGCAAATAATTCAGACCGATTGTATTGATCAATTTTCAGAGCTATTTTTGCATTATTTTGAAACCTTTGTAAAAACAACACACAAGAAATTAGTTATTACCTACTTGGGATGGTGGATGCAGGGGTCAATGCCTATATATATATATATATATATATATATATATATATATATATATATATATATATATATATAATATACATACACACTCTGTAAAAGAACAGTTAAATATAATTTTCAGCATTACATTTATATTTTCTTTGGATAATATTGTGAAAGCAAATTTTTTTTTCTTTTTCCTTTTTGAGAAATACGTATGCTGGTCTCTGATATAATTTATAGGATTAAATTTCAGATATGAATATATGTGACTTCAAATCACAGGGATCCGATTTCGTTCCGGCCGAACTATCTAAAGGAGGAATAGGCACACAGACGAATCTACACAACATTGTTGAAAGAAGGAATTGAATACTGTATTTTAAGGAATGAATCGAAACTAATTGCTACCCATAACCTTAGCGAACAATAGCTCAACACTGGATCCGATATTGTATCAGACAAACATTAAAAGAATAAATGCAAATTAGGCAAAAACTATGCATAAATTCATAGTCTTCAGGAAAGCGTAGGATTTTGTTAAATGAGAAAAGAATTGTACCACCAAGTGCCTTGGAGGGATATGGAATTTTCAAGAGGATAAGATTAGTGAAGCGCTAGAGAAAAAAAAAAAAAAAAAAAAAAGTTTGGGACTCATATTAGCAAATAAGGGATACTTTATTACAATAGCAACTTATTTTGCTTTAGAATATGTGAGCAGGAAACTAAAAGATAACAACAGAGAACCAACGTTTTGAGTGGTCTTGACAAGTTGCTCATGTTTGCGATAATGTAAATGAATAAAAAAATAATCCAGTCAATTCAAGAAAGTACTAATGTGCTCCTAATATGCAAAGAAGTCGACTTTTGGTTAAACGTAAACAATTCTAACTATGGTAACAACTAGGAACAATGTTGAATACCTGCACCACCTTTTTTTTTTTTTTTTTTTCAGCACATTGATTTATATTGGGAATTAGTTTTCTGCTTTCTTTGAAATTAACTGGAATTTAGATGGTGTGATATTATTGATTTATTTAGATCTGTTTTAAGTGTCCCTTACTTCATGAAAATTATATTTTGTTTTAAAATATGAGTCTAATATTCGATAATGAAATTTAACCGAAGTAATACTACATTTATATGTAATGCAAATTCATTTTAAAAAACACAACACATAAACTAACTAGACTTCATAATTAGATTATTTCAAATAAAACAGAAATAATTTCCATAGAAATCAACGGGCTAAGAAACAAAGGTGAGATAGATGTTGAATGTTGGTAACCTAAGACTAGGATTTGTAATCGATGATAATAAGGCAGGAAGTAAGTAAATATTAGCACTGAGATGCAGTTACAAGAAATAAGAATGAAATTAGTTAAATCAGATATTTTACTACAACTCAGTATTAAAACCTGTATCGTCACAACTAGTATCAAGGAAATTCTATAAGAACATAGTTCCATGTTATTGCTGTTTTACTTAATGGATGCGAAAGTTGGCCATGAACATACATTGAAATTCAAGTTATTCGTAAACAATGACTTGAGATAAATTTTGAAGCCAAAAGAGAAGAATGAACGTATGAATAAACAAAATCACCTAACACAGAACTTTTTATGAGTCATAACCAGATTATTAGTTAACATCAATACATCATAAGATGGTTTGGACAAATTATTTATGTAGTTCTAGTTGGAAAACCTGTGATTAGAGACCTCTGAACATGGTTACAAAATGGGAAGGTACGAAGTGGTAGGGTGTATCATTCGTATTGGCACGGGATTGGAATCCAGTGGCGTTTTGTTTTTGCTGTAATAAATCTCCGCATTCTTCAAAGCAGAGTGAATTTTATGGAATTCTAGGAACATAACATTCGATTTAGTTATACTTCGTTGAAGCGTGAATTAGGTGGAAGTTATAGGAGGAATCAGAAACAAGTTGTGTGGAATTTGAGCAAGAGATGTTATTCATGTAGCAGATTGTTGCTTTCAGAGATGTTTTCGTTCCATCCCATCCAGTTGTAATACTGTACTTATAAAACATTGATGAAACCACACTGAAAACATGCAGTAAGATTTAAAATATGTTATTTTAACTTGTATCAACAGTTTTGTTTAGCGTAGATTTTTGTTAACTCAATCCTCAGCTCAACAGGCATGTCAAGTTAAATTACTACGAGTCTCCAGGGGAGCTAAGAAACAAATGGACGCAATTGAATTATAATCAATAACTTACCTTGTAAGCACTGATAATTTTTAAATAACCGTACTGCTTCAACGTAGACTTACATCTGTATCATTGGTGAGGATGAAACTCTGGTGTCCTCACAGTGTTAACTTACATTCCGAACGTTATATTCTTCATCTTCGAAAGTTTTATCATCAGTTGATAAAGATTGAAGTCATCCGTTGAAACAATCGATACTTACAGGATAAGTTTTTGATTATAATGGCATGATGAGACTTCATCTGCCTCATACACAAGTACTTACCCTCAATATTAAGAAACCTTTACTTTGATTTTGCACAGTATATTTTTGGAGGGTTTGCGTTTTTTAATTTTTTTAATGAGAATTTAGGAAATAAACTATGAATGGGAAGTGCAAAGTGCAAAATTAAAAAAAAATTCTTGGTACATGGGTAAACTCATGACCCGGTTAAAATTCATAAATATTTTTTGTCATAGTAAATAGTGCTAAAGTGTTCATGATTGAAAACTCTTTCCCATTTATAACAACATTATTGGCACAGTAGCTGAATCAGTTCATTTATTGACACATGAGGTTAATTTATGTAATCCAAAAGGTAACTTACCCTAAAGATAAATACTGTGCCTTCACCTATGGTACAGTTTGTTCAGAAATTTGGAATGAAGCCTTTATCAGTTAAAATTAAGTGTCAGTAATTATTCGTTAAGTGCGATAGTTTTAAGATTTTGCTTTCGTGTTAAATTGCAATATTACTTATTTTGGATCTTGTGTTGAAACAAGAATGTCATGATCGGTTGGAAGGGTTATGGCTCATCTCAGATATTTTTCCTTGAACTTTCAAGAAGCTAAGTAATATTTGAAAGGAGTTAAGCGCAATAGGAATGACATCTATTGTATCATACAATGTGCTGGTGGGTGTACTTTTGGAAATCACTATGTATAGTGCCAGATCGATCATATACATATAATTGACATCAAATAGTCGTAAATGTACTGATTTTTATGAAAATTTTCTTAACAAAATCAGATGCATTTGTCTCGTGCAAACTACACAAGAGTAACTATCAGATGCAGTGATTATTAAAGATGAGATGGATTATTTTCTTTGGGCTGATTGCTTCTTTGGTATAGATTTTTTTTTTTTTTTGTTTTTGTTTTGTTTGAAGTTTTGAAACACGGTAGAAACTATTAGAATTTTCTAGTATATGTATATTGTGAAAATAAAGATTTACTTAATGTCTGAGTTCTTATTGTAGAATGTAGAGAATATTTGTAACTTCTTGATAAGGATAAAGAATTTGTGTATTGATGTTGCTTGTTTCGTAATAGAAAATAATTACTTGCCACTGTTAATCAGTCATGCACGAAGGAATATAGGATTAATTGAAATTAATTTTCGAGTTTCATCTATGTTTTCTTTGTACGTACTTTCGAAAGGTCAGTAGAGGTAAAATCGAGTAAAATAGATGAAATCCCTATAAAAACATTTCAATTAACATTTATCTATCTACATGAAAACTTCATGAAGTATAAAAGGATGAGTATTTTGAACGATTAATGAATCAGTAGGACCCTGTGTTGCACCTGGAACATTCAGGTGTGTGTAATGCAGTTGAAATTTAGAAGTAGTAAGACCTTGTAGCAACTTTTTTTTTCTTCCCCTTCCTGGCTGTGTGATTGCTAAGTAGAAATTTCACCCACTAAATATTATGTTTCATTGTAAGATATAATCTGTTTCGGACATAAGAGTAGCATCAAAGATTTAAGATAATAATACAAACATTTTCTACAAACTTCATTTTAGCGTGATAATTAACTTATGCATATTGACAAAATTATTCTATCGAAACACAGTGTCCAATTTAGGATAGAAAGTAAAAAGAACTGAGTTCTGAAAGAAATTTAGTCTGATTTTGGTCACATTGTTTTACAAACAAAATATTCTCATGTTGAGAATCTTCATTTACTTCAGTTTTCCATTTTCAAAGTCAGTTTTATTTTTTCAAGCTTCTAGTACGTACAGGGTCTCCGTTTTAATTTTCACGAATAAAGTAATAAATGCAAGAATTCAGTATTCGGTATTCAGATGAGAACTTCACACTATGGAGATTGATTACAGATCACATTGTGTGAGCTTTGTAATTGGTAAAAGTTATTTTTCGATCATTGCATTATATATATTATTATTATTATTATTATTATTAATTATTATTATTATTAATTATTATTATTATTATTATTTGCCTAGAAGGCATTATTACAAACCAACTTCCATTTGACATAATTACCGAGCAATAACAGCAGACTGTTTTGATAGGCAGTAGTTGCGAAAATTAATACTGAAATGCTTGTGTTACTTAAATATTTTCAAATGGTGCAAATCATAGTTCTGTTTCTTGTACTAATATTAACCTATTAAATTAAAAAGTTTAGCATGACATCTGAGAATTTTATATACAAGATGTTTCAAATAAAACGTTCAGTGCTTACATAGCGGTTGGAGATACAAGGATGAAACAAAAAGTGAGATAGTATAACATCAGAAGGTGTATCGAATGGGGCACTCGACTTGTCACACAGGGTCCCAGGATTAACTCCAAAAAGATTAGATAGTAAGGTATGTGATATTTTACATAATTGAATAAATAAATCATAATTTTTTCTGTACATTGCCGTTTACTAAATGGCCTTTGAGTTGTGTTTTTGTGCAATTAGTTAAAGCTCAGTCAAATGGTAACAGTTTCGTAAACGATGCCCAACACACTAAACGTTTTTCTACAAAAGTTGATTTCCATTTCCTTTCAGTGATGACTCAAATTACATATCATTTAAAATGTTGGTTGCCCCTTCCCCCACAGGGTAAGCAGATCACTCTTTTTGATGCTGACGTTTTCATGTTTCACACTTTCTACTTTTTTTTCTTAAAAATAAATCTTCAGCCGGTATAAGCACTGGACATGTTATCTGAAACACTCATATATAATACGGGTGTATCAAAACTTCGGGGCCATAGGCCAACTCCAGTATGAGTAAACATACGAAATAGATATAGAGAGGGAAATTTAAATATATCGTTTTCAATCTAACGTGGTGGAACTTTTCCAATCGCACCATCCGTTTCGACTTTACATTAGTAATGCATACGATGTTAAATAAACCAACGTTGCCAGCTCAGCAAGCTATTGGAAGGCATGGAAAAGTGGCACGGGAAACATGCACATTGTTAAGTGAGGGAACGTAGAACACCTCCAGTCCGTTTCAAGCAATGCTGTCTTGTTGGTATGATGAGGACCCAAGGGAAAAGACTGCTGAATTGACTACCGTAAGTTTTCACTTAATATACGGCGCCTTACTAGTGTGGAGCCCGAATGGCGAGTGCGATTGGAAAAATTCCGCCCGTTAGATTGAAAACAACCTCTTTCTAACAGCTTTCCGTAATTTTTCCGTATCTTTACTCATAACGGAGTTGGCCTATGGCCCCGGACTTTGGATACATCCGTATATATGGTAATTGGCATTAAATATCGGATTTTCTAAAAACTGTCGAGCCTTCGGAGGTCGTGATTTGAAAATAACGTTATGAAACATATGAAACATGTGCACCATTTTGTTCGATGACTGCATTTTTTTCGGCAACATCATAACCCTGTTGCTATAGAACTTCTATGATTTTGGTCAAAACCTTTGTAACATGTGGTTTTCATATACCTCTTTTGAAACTAGCTTAACACCATTCAGAGAACAAACCAAACTATAGTGTAATTGTGCCAGGTCCAGACTACAATGGCTGCATTAAGAACTCCGTCAAATTCTCCCAGTTTCTGACGTGTCGTTAAATATGTGTGCAGTTGCGTTGTCAGCGTCATATAGACTCTTTCTGTTGATCAGTTCCGGCCGTTTCTTTTGACTTGCTAGGTGCATTCGCACTAATTGTAGACAGGGCTGGTCCGAGTCTTATCGTTCTGTCGGCAACAGCTCATGATGCATGAAGCCCTTTCAATCCTGTACAACGCATAACATAACCTTCCTGGTCGTTGGTGTGGGCTTTGCCTCAGGCTATGAAGATTCTCCTCGCTTCGAGCACGATATTTTTCTCACTTAAAAACTATCCACTTTTCATCACTCGTGATCAGCTGTTTCAGAAAAGGCTTGAGTTCGTTACGTTTCAGTAGGGATTCAGATAGAAATTCAATCGAGTAAATGTGGGTCAGATCATGTGGCACCCAAACGTTGGTCTTTTTGTCGAACGGCTTTCTGCAAATGGTTTAACATTGTTTAGTGATGGGTGTTTATGTCCTTGGCGTTGTCATGATTGCTTGTCGTATTACAACACAATTTTGGCTATTTACGTGATATGTATTATAGCGTACACTGGGTAGTGAAATTAGTCATTTTTCCTCATTACATATTAGGATTTGGTATCCAGATTTGTGGATCAAAAAGTAGAAATTTTTGGATTCCGGGATACTGGCATCTGAGTGTAACGAATGTGATAACGTATCTAATGTCTGCAAAGCAATGTGTATGGAACAGAGTGGTCTTTGCATCGATACCTGAAAAACGAAGTGGAATGGACCATAGTTTATATAAGACGTCCACCCAGTTCGTTGGACTTGTTCTGTAAAATAAACATCATTGCTCATATGAAGAAGTTGAAACTTATGATCCACTGAAACAAATTTATTGAGAATGTTTGTGCTCAGTGAAATGTAGACTCTTAGCCTTGATAGGAGCTATACAAATTCCAAGGGTTCGTTTCCCGTTTGGAGCTAATGTGGTTCGAATAGTGAGGTGTGTGTTAAGCTGTAGGTCCATGTCTCATATAGCCACATTGCTGAAAGGGATGCTAAGCTGGAACTGTTTGATTAATTTATCCAACTTTCGCGAAGCTATGCGACTCCATCAGCTCTGAAGAGTCTTCCAAAGAACTTGAGTATTCGTTGGTATCTATTTAGGAGCTATCTTGTCAAGTTCATCTTACAAGAGCTCGATGGGTAACAAATCCGGTGACTGGCAACTTATTCCATTTATTGTTGGTTTTGTGTGTTTGCATTGCAGATGATTGTTGCATAGCTTGGTTTGTTTGGAACGGTAATCCTGTCGTAGTACAAAATCCGCGTTCCAGATGGAATTCCATGACTCACTTAAACATTGTGAGACACTCTTGTCCATTATTCCATTAATTTCGAACTAAATTATCAACTTGATAGTCAGTTGTAAGCATCCCCAAACAGCGACATTACCTTGTACGTGCCTTGCTGTAGGTATTACACGGTCGGGATGAAAGCTTTCCGGACGACGACGCACAAATTTATACCATTGGGAGGCGAAAAGTTGGAATTTAGATTCTTCGGTCCAGAGTGCCCTATTACATCGTTCATCGTTCCAGTTATTTTATTTCATTGTTTTAGCCCAGTAGCATTTTTTTGTAATGTTTCCTGCTTGAAGAAATGGTTCCGGTACCGTAGTCCTACTCTAAAGATCATTTATTTGAAGGCGCTGGCCCACCGTCCTATTTGATACCGATTGGAAACAGCTTTTCTATAATTCTATTGGTTCTTCCGGAGCGGGTAGCTTCTATTCCGTTTGCTTGCTTTTCCAGTAAATTGTCCTTAAGTTGTTCTTTTTGGACAATCATTGCGTCACCTGTAAACCATTTTGTGACTTACTTTCAAGAGTCTGACGCATTGCTCTGCCCAATCCCTGAGCTCTCCTCTCTCAAAGTAACTTGAACACGTGCTTCGTTTTTGCCCAATTTATAACACGATTGAATATCGCCAACTGTTTGTTGAAGTAAACAGTCAACTACTGACAAGGTTCATACACACAATACTAAGTGTCATTGAAACGATGAATTCAAAGTTTGACGTTAGTTGTCTGTTTATTAGTAAGCAGTTTTCCTCAATAAATTTGGCTTGAGGTCAACAAAAACTTGAATTTATGAATTTTGGTATGTTGTGAGAACAACGTTTATTTTCAAAAACGAGTCCATGACAATGACTATATATATATATATATATATATATATATATATATATATATATATATATATATATATATATATATATAGGCATAACTCGGTTAACACCTATGTAACACAGGAACGGCTTAGCGTTTACACTTGGTGCTTGGTTCATGGTATGTGTTGTTCGGGTGGTAATGGACCATATTGCACGACATGGCTGCAATGGCGGCCATCTAGGATCCAACTTTGGATTTTTAAATGTGAAGGGGGCATGTGGGGTATCATTTGACACGAGCTCGATCTCAGAGAAACAGTGGTGCAGCTCATTTTCACCTACCGTTGTTGGTTATTGCGTCACAAAGGGTGGAAATTTGGCATTACAACTTGTGCTGTCTTTGAGCAAGACACACAGCAAGGACTGCCAATCTGCATGGATTCGTAACATCATGTTCGGTCCGACGGTTTCACAACCTTGCAGAATTCGCTTCATCAGATAGTGGATATCACGGATGGGTTCTTGATAAAACAGGTTCTTCAGATGGCCTGTCTGGAAGAAGTGTATTGACATAAGATCTGGGAATCGTGGTGACCACTCGATCCCCATCGCCCTATCCAATGTCCCGGAAATTGTCTATCGAGCCATAGACGTGAACATAACGTATAGTGAAGTGGAGCCCCTTCTTGCTGGAGAATGGATGAAAAATCATTGTCCTCATTCAAGAGAGTAGGGAATACATCATCTTCAAGCAGATCAAGATATTTCTTACCAGTCAGGGTGCCGTGGATTAAGTATGGCCCAATAATGCATGTCCCCAGATTCCACACCACCATTACCTTTTCCCCACCTACCTGTTTGCTGTGTGGCGCCAATCTAGGTTTGTGTCATTCCAGTATCTGTGATTCTGTTTATTGACCTCTCCGTGGACGAAAAATAATGCTTCATCACTGAAAAGAACACGCTGTGGGAACATAGGATCTTCCTTACCATTTCTGTGGTCCATTCAGCAAACTGTACTTGCCTGTCTGGACCATCTGTTAAAGTTGCACGTTTATGGTGCCACTTGTTCACGTGCACCACCCGTGACATTGATCGTTGACTAATTCCTGATATGGCGTTTTAGGCTTTCCACAACAGCAGCCAGCATTTCTGTCGCCTTATCGTCGGCAGTATCGGGCGTCCAGATCGATCCTCGTCATGCACTGAACCCGTCTCATGAAACTTCTTCAACAACTTGAACACCGCAATGTGATATGTTCTCACTTTCTAGATGAGATGCATTAAACTCAGCTGCAAACCCCCTGATAGATCGTCCACCACGATCTCGATTCGTTCTGGGATTGTTAGCGACATCTTACATCACCTGGAACAACAGAGAAAAACATATAATGCCATATTTTAACCTTTGTGACTCAATAACGGTAGTTGAAAATGGACTGCATCACTGTTCCCCTGAGATCAAGCTCGTGTCAAATGATACTCCACATGCTCCCCTTCCCATTATAAATCTAAAGTGGGATCCAAGATTGCGGCTTCCAAAATGGCCGCCATTGCAACTACGTCGTGCAGTATGGTCCATTACGTTAACCGACATATGCCTCAGCCTATATATTTAAAATTCAACGAATAAAAATCATACTCCTGGCAAATGCACAAGATTTTGGAGAGTATTCGGTTTCGATAGGACTGACAATTGCATCTAAATTTTCTGATTCCTCCCGTCCCCCGTTTTCTTATGGTTAGGATAGAAAAAAATCGGAGACAGAAATGAAGATCTTTCATGTTATTGCTGATTTTTCTCTCGCTTCTTTTATCTGTATTTTTTACTACATTATATGTGAGATCTCTTGGTGAGTCAAATTCTAACCAAGGATGACTATAAGTTTCCGTGTACCTGTATTTTAGTAGTTATCGTTTTCTCGTCTTCAGTGATGAGGACCTGGTTTGTTTCCCATTAGGCATATATGTGACTTGGAACTAACAATCAACTGTAGGTCCACTTTTTGTATACCCATTTTCTCCACTTTTCTTTGCTGGAAAGAAAGTTCAGTTTCAAATAAATTAATAAAAATTGAAATATGCTTGTCTACATAAATTAGACACTTTATTGTGGGCAAAGAATGTGTCGCAATTGGACATACATAGTCAGATCGTGGAAGTATATGGTGAAGAACCAGTGAGCAGACATGTGGTGAAATAGTGTGTTTTTCAAATGGACAGAGATGTGGAAATTCGCAATAATGCAGCGAGCGGACATTCCATGTTTTGCAGACACATCAACATGACACGTGTGGACAAAATGATTCAAAATGATCGAAAATCAACTATTTGTACAATTGCGTCATACTTGGATTGAGAACTGTAGGACCGGCAGCACACCGTATCTGATGTGTTGCGTTGCTCCACGTTCGCACCTACTTTGTTCCACAGGGAACAAACACACACGAGTGACATACAGTCTTACATTTCTGGAGCAGTACCACGTTGACGGCCAGAACTTCTTCGATCATATCGTTACAGGGGACGAAACTTGGTTTCATTATTTCATCCCAGGAAGCAAAAGGGCCAGTATGGAGTGGAAACATGCTGGATCACCAACGAGAAAGAAGTTTAAGGTTCGCCATCTGCTGGCAAAGTTATGGTAACCATATTCTAGGATTCATGCGGTGTGATCCTGATCGAGTATCTGGAGCGTGGCCATTCCGTAACTGCTGATCGTTATTGTGTAGCGTCGACCAAATTATGTGAAGCCATCCGACGAAAACACCCTGCCATGTTGAGTGAAGGTGTCATCCTCCTGCATGACAGTGCCAAGCCCCAGACTGCTCACCAAACTCAGGCATTCCTGCAACAGTTCAAGTCGGAAGTGTGGAGTCACCCCTATAGCCCAGATGTGGCTCCCAGTGACTATTTTCTTTTGCCGGCATTGAAGCAGCATGTCTTTGGAGCAATATTCGCTTCAAATTGTGATATGGAAATGGCTGCTGAGAACTGGCAGAATGGGCAAGCATGTTATTTCTTCCAAGCCGGGTTAGAAAGTTGTTTCCGTTTTTTTAGTGATCTTAGCAAAACCTAGTCTGTTGCTGTTACTTTTAATTTTGCATTTTTAAACTATTTTTCCCAGTTGTATCTATTTCGCTAAATTTCACTTTTAATTTAATTTTTCGGCTTAAGCGTAGCTTTTCGAGGTCTTCGTGATGTTTAGGTGTTGTTTATTTCACTTTGTTAGGTAGCTGCTGAATTTTGCCTCATTTCTGTTCAATATGCATTTTCCCGTCACAAGATATTCATTATTTATTATTCTTAAGTTGGGCACTTGTCTGTCTTGAAAGTTGATTGCATTCTGTTGCTAATGTTGTATTCACCACTGAATGTTGAACTCCTCATGCATGTTCATCTGTAATTTAATAGTATACGTCATTTTTCTTGTTTACGAAGATAAACCCAAGAAGTAAAGAAAAGAAGTGTTGCTCCAAAATATGAGATATGTTGGTATAGTGTATTGCTTTTTGTCTTAGGTCAGAGTTTACAAATGAATAGATCGGTTCATCCATATTCTAAAATTCCATGACATTTGATAACTCATTCGAGTTGTATTTGTGATTGTCCTGTGTTCGCTTCACGTTCGAATCTTATTTCTTCTGAGGCACTTGCGGATTCATGGAGAGGGTGGTGGGAGCAACCACCCTTCCCCAAGGCTACCGTTTTGTATAACGATATATTAAATTGCACTACTACTTTATTCAGATTTGATGTGAAACTCAATATATCAAGCGTACGTTATCTGTGCAAGAGGCGATACACCCCGTCTAGTCTATCCTTCTTGATCCGCGAGTATTCTAGGAACGATCTACAGGACGCTTACACTAACAGATGATCGGATTTATGTTGCAAGACTTACTTAAAATAAGAGAAAAATATAACTGATCAATTGTTTGTGTCATTTCCCTACTTGCTGGTAACTTCTATTCGCACGGGAATATAGAATGTTCGTTAATTCATAAGTATGGGTCGTACGTGATATTCGTTGCGTAGAGGGGATCGGACAGCATTGATGTTCTCTGTTTTCTAGAACCGAGAATCCTATCCGTATTCTACTGCCAAAGATGAAAGGGATCAAGGAACAAATAATTTACCGTTACGTTTTTTAGGTAATTAGGATATATAGTGTCAAACATTTAAATTACAACTTCGTGGTTGGCAAACTAAAATAGGTAGGCATTTCTATGTTGTAGGAAATTTTTTGACTATTGATACATAAATATAAAGCGGGTAGTCCTGAGTGATTGCGTAGCACCTAGGCCATACTACTTAAACTAGAAACTTGAAATTTGAACAGCACATAGGTGATATAATGTATTACGATGGAGTGAAATTTGAACAGCACATAGAATTTGTGATGTAATGTGTTGCGTTGGAGTGGTCTTTGAAAGTAAGTATAGAGTTGCAATTATTGTGTGTCCATATCTCGTAATTTCTTAAGATTAGAAGCATGCACTTTTGTATTTACACTTTTCACTTAAAAATAATTAAATACGTATGTAAAAATTTTTTAATGTTTGGCCTAGACTATCGTAAAAAATGGATTGGAGTGGTTCACAAAGATCCTCATACGAAAAGTTCAAATTTTGTGCGAGACTTCGAGATTAGACGAATTCTGTAGGAAAAATCTAGAAGGAAGAATGCAAAAGCATTGACCGCAGTAATACGTGGGGATATTTGCTAATATTGTGTACATAATAATTGCGACATTAGAAATATATTTGTAGTTCAAGTGAGTTTGTGCTGAACAACACAGTGTTCTTGAGTTTTCTCGTTCCGTATTACATTCTTAACTCCACCAATTATTTCGTAATCATTCGCTTTCATTAACCATTCAGGCCGCGGTGGCTCAGTGGTAGAGCGTTCACCTCTGGTGCTAGGGGTCCCGGGTTCGATCCCAGCCCCCGCCAAGTAAACTTTGTGGTGGACAAACACCGTGTGCGTGGGTTTTCTCGGGGTCCTCCCGTTTTCTCCCACTTCCTTAATTTCACCATTTTCATTCATTACTCATCACCACCGTCTCCTTTAGCCTAACCGGCATAAACGTGGGACGTAAAACTCAAAGATTTCATTTCATTTTTTTTAAACCATTCGTCTGCTTGAACCTAAAGGGCATGATCTTCGAACGTAAAACTAGAAATTTCATTTCACTTCATTGGAAATATGTATATTACATTCATAATGGCTTTTGCTTTAAAATATATTTTCTGCAGGTTGGCCATTTTCACTTGAATCTATAGTGACGAACATGGGCAGATTTCACTGTATCTTCTTTTTTAACTTTTGCATTTCATGACATCCTTGCGATTTTGTTCAAAGTTGAATCTTAAGAGGGAAGGTCGCGGGGTGTTACTCTGACTTCATGTCGGTACTATGCTCAGTCGACTTGTTTTTACATACAATTACGCAAACCGAAAAATCCTCCATCGTAAGCATATTTGAATTACGAGCGTTACAAATTCAAAATTGAACAAATATTTCAGAAAGTTTGAAGTAACCATTTCGTGAGATCGACTACATTTTTGATATTGGGTTATTTCCTTAGATGCCCAGCACAATGGTGAGGTCAAAACACAGTTTGCAAGGTAAGGGTACTTAGTGGGGAGAGGGTGAAGGGTAATGGCGTCTTACTGGGGAGAGGGTGAAGGGTAATGGCGTCTTACAACTTGCATATTGCCTCCTGTTTGGCACACCGGGTCGATAAACTAATAAAATGTATTTGCTACCCCTATTCGACTGTATTGTCATTCAAACATCACTTTCCTGTGTGGCCATCTTCAAATGAACAATGACGTTTGTCTCCGAAACGCTTGCCAGGCGTGCGAAATTCAGTGAAGAATGTCACACTGTGTGCGTGGGTTTTCTCGGGGTTCTCCCGTTTCCTCCCACTTTCTTCATTCCACCATTTCATTCATCTCTCTCATCATCACTTTATAGGGGAGAAAAGGTGTGCGGTATTCAGAAATTACATATAACGAACACATAGTTTCACATAGTAACGTAGAATAATTTGAATTGGAAATTGAGACAATTTCATTACAAATAATTGCCACACACATAATATTAAAATGTATATTACAATTGTGGGTAGAACCTTATATGGTTCGGATATCTCGTTAAGCTGTAGGTCCTTGACTCATATAACCTGGGTGCTGAAAGGGACGCTAAACTAAAATCAACCAATCAAGTAATGTATACTACACTAATGTGCTTTGTATTTGTACGAGGGTAACTCAAAAATAATTCCTCCAAGGTGATACCTTTATTTGTGTTTGGCAGATAACATCGATACAGATATTAGTGAAAAGCTTGCAATGTCAGCTACAAATGGTGGCATCATTTTTCAACATAGTCCCCATTACGGGCAACATATTTGCGCTAATGCGAAACAAGGTTTTTCGTGCTGTCGGCGAAGAATAGTGGCTGCTGGCGACACCGTTGTCGAACTGCTACTTCCTCATCTGCGTGACAACTGTAGCGTTTGCTCTGAAGGTGATCCTTCAAGTTTGGGGAAGAGCCAAAAGTCGCAAGATCCGGTTTGTAGGGAGGATGAGGCAGAATGTCAACAAACACATTGCCAGCAATGATTTTTTTTTTTTTTTTTAAGCGGAGGGAAGGACGTGTGGCGATACTCCATCGATTGACGTTTCGTTTCCGGGTCGAAATGGTGTATCCACGACTCGTCGCCGGCGATGAATATTCTGGGTGCACAACCTTCTGCAGTCAGAAATTCAGTGACAGTCTGCTGTTTCAGCCGGGCGTCATCACTTGATGCCATGGATTGCTCCATTCCTCTTGAAGAGAAGAGATAGGAAGGTGAAACAAGTGGCATCTTATAGCTTAAACATCAGTACATTAATGGTAAACAGCTCAGAATAGTTGCAGTACTATTGGCCAAGTAGTGGGCTTGGAGGCATTACTTTCTGAATCGCCTTTGTATATCAGTGAAGATTTTGCATTTCTTGACAGTCCCACATCCTATTTAATACGTTCAAAAAATCCTTGCAGGACATACCGAAATTCAGAACAACTAGTGATATTTTATTAGTTCACAGTAACTTCTTTTTCTGTATATTACTGTCGAACCAAATTGTGGTATGATATAGACTGTGTTGACGGATACTTAAGATACTAAAACACAAATTATTCTTAATGTTGGGGTGCCCGATAGACAGGATATAAAAACGCAGCTTTGAATTTTTTTTCTCTGAATACTAAGTTACGAGGTGGATCCAGAAAGTAAGTTTCCCACGCGTTCCATAGCTAGGAAACAGTATGTTGCGTGAAGCGACTGCGTGTACGTGAGAGAGTAAGGACCTAACATGGCGCATGCGCCAGCAGAACTTCCCTAATTCTCTCAGTAGCGTCGTGGCAGTGATTGAAAGTTGGCGTTTCTATTTCAGCTCCCGCCGCGTGTGAAGTGCGAGCAATGATAAAGGTTTTGAATGCACAGAGCATAACACCGATTGAAATCCATCGTCAGTTGTATCGTTGCAAAAATGTCAATGCTGACCCTGTACGCCTTGCTTTGTGCTCTGGGGTCAGTTGCTTCAATACATAACTTCTTGATCAACAGACACTCCGTGACGGTGGTGTGCAATAAGAAGCGGAAAATTGCAGAAACTGCTTGCTAATGCCGTTAGGCCCATGGACCTGGCACAGCTAACGATGGATTTCGATTGGTGCTATGCCCTGTGCATTCGAAAACTTTATCACTGGTCGCACTTCACACGCGGCGGGAGCTGGAATAGGAACGTCCATCTTCAACCATTGCCACGACGCTACTGAGAGCACTAGGAAAGTTCCGTTAGTGCATGTGCCATGCTAGGACCTTACTCTCTCAAGTACACGCAGTCGCTTCGCGCAACATACCGTTTCCTAGCTATGGGACGCGTGAGAAACTTACTTTCTGAATGCACCTCGTACGTTGTTGGGTTGCGTTGTTAACAGTGTGTGAAAAATCAATTCCTCTCGGTTTTTTTTTTAGTACACATTCATAAAACATTAAAATGATTGTGATTTTGTACTTGTTAAAAAGCAGAATAAATTATTTTTTGCAGAAAATTAAAACTTAACAGTGGGCCAGAGAAACGTAAGATCTGACAACCTTTTCTCCGCTAAAGATATTTTTTTCTTTCTTTCGCCACTTTATTATTATGAAATTCCTCTTCGAGTTTTTCCCACCGTTCAGGTAATTTCGGAATGAGTGACCTTCAGTTATTACCGAGTTGTAAACAAATATTTTACGTAACAAATAACTCAATATGGATTCCTGTTTGAAAGATACGTATTGTATGATGCAAAAACTGATTTTTTTTTTTTTATTTCTTACTACAGAGCGATCGAAAAATTGAACTTTTAAGAAATTCTATAAGTGAAAGTCTTATATACCGGTGTGCAGGTGGTATTGTCGCTCTCAGTAGACTTCTGGGTAGATGTTAACATATCACAACAGTTGCTAAAATTGCCTGCCTTGTGGGATGCACAGTTGGATAAGACAGCATGTGTTTCGTCCCACATGACACTGAATAGGCATACCAATTGCTTTTATGCACTTGGTAATGTCTTTCAGTATTTACAAATCTCTGGATTATTTTCCTAAACTTTTTCTTTTAAATAAGCCCACAAAAAGAAATCAGACGATCAAAAAATTCACGTAAAAATGTGTTTCATCTGATATTTGGCACTTCCTTTTGCAGCCATATATTTCGTTCACCAACTCCCAAAAGCACTACGAACTGCCGCAAAATGTCATGCTGCACAGTTGTGTTCACTTTGTTTTAGAAGGAAGGAAGGAAAAAAAAAAATGATCCAATGATTCGTGAACGGTGCACAGCACACCGGGGACCCTCGTGTAAGAGGTGTGGGTTTTTAGTCAAACTGTATCTAGTGTTCAGTAAATTAACATGACTATTCAAGTAGATCCAGCCCTCGTCCGTGAAGAATGTCTTTACCAAATACAGAAACATTGTTGCGTGTGAATTGTTGGAACCACCGATAGTACTTTATAAACATTCGCGAAAACAGTTGGCCTCCCACTCCCAGATTTAATCCCACACTGCTGAGTTCACGAAATTATTTCCATGAATAGTTGATGCACTCATTTCCTTACAGAAACGATTCTGAAATTGATAGTTGCTACACTGTACTATTTCGTTTCAAAATACGCTTCTAACAAAAACACTTTTGCAGTGACAGACTCATTCTTGCAACCTTGGGCGGCGATTAGGGTGGGGCAAAAGGGGGCAGTTGCCCCTCACTTTTTTGAAGTAGCCCATTAATGTAAATAGTTCCATATTTGGAAATGTAAAGTTTTTGTATGTTATTACTGGTTCATAGAAAAAAAAATGATGCCATGTAATATTTGCCATTGCATGAGTGTGTATTGGTTACCTTCCCGTGGAGTTAAGGAAGCTACAGGAATTGCGTTTTAATTGCCACGGAAAATAACTTGAAAATTAATCTATTGGAGCCAACAATTCCAGCATACTTTCAATTTAGGGGTATAAAAGCAAAAGCTGCTAAACCCATTTTTCAATTTTGTCTGAGAACGAAGAAAAAGTTACGCCCTTATATTTCAGGATTGTTGAACAATTGTTTTGTTTAGTGGTCACTTAATATAAATGAGTGAAATCAACCACTAAAAAAAAAACGTTGTTCAATAATTCTAAAACAAAAGGGAGTCACTTTCTTCGTTCCCAGACAAAATTGAAAAATGAATTTAGAAGCTTTTACTTCTATACCCCTGAAATATTCTTACATTTAATACAGTAATGACATACATTTAATAGCGTGTGTGGAATTAAAGATTTGGTTGTTCATTAATCTCCAGCAAAACAAGCCTCATTATTCACTGCAATGATTAATATTATCCTTTCTCTTTATTTGCTTTGTAAATTTGTTATTAAATAATCTGATCTCACGATTTTCCAGAAAGAATTTTAAGATGTTCATGATCAAAGAATCAAATCTCTTACACCTTCGTTGTTTAGGAGTACAAAGGACTAATACCCACTTCCGTTGCTCTTGTCAATTTACTTAATAAAATATGAAATACTATATACGGTATTTTAACCGAAAAAGATAGTATCCTATTAGTAATACAACCTTTCGTCAAACAAATGTTAGAAATAACCAGGGAAAGTAAGATTGATATACATTCAGATCATATCTTCCCCCCCCACACACACACTTCTAACGTCCACGCCGCCACTGCTTGCAACTAACGTAAATGAAATTGTCATCACGCCTATTCACTGTTACTTACTATTTACTGTTTAAAATATATATGTATTGATAATAATAAAGTGCAATAATTTAAGTAAATTGGGCCGCAATTTTAGAATATCCCTACAAATGGTAAAAACGAAATTTTAGTTAAAATAAGTATAATTTATTATTCTTTGGCAGCGGCAATCTGACGTCATAAACCAAACCTGTAAAATTATAATTCAGAAAATATATTCCACGTTCGTCTTTGAATGCTTAAGACTCTGTTGCTCTTGCCATGATTAAAATCTCATAATTGGAAGTGCATTGACGAATTCTTACTAAATAACTTTCAAAATACAAAGAAATTATCTAAATATTGAAATAAGATTGTGTATTGATTAGGTTAATCTTAATTCACATCAAATTGTATATAAATATTTTACAAAGAAAAAAATGTAATGAACTTCTCGTAACAGCTGATCTGAATCAGTTCACAGTTTTCTTAGTAGTCGGAGCTATAAATGGGGTTATTTGTGACAGTTCTGAGTTCGATGTTTAGTTGCTTATTCTTTAAGGTGTTCGGCTAGTCGATAACGGTTTATAATAATTTTATTTATCGTCTCTTAGTGTCCTTTGATAAGTACTTATGTTATATGCTTGTTTTGTTTGGCTTTATATATATATATTTGGTCTAGGAATTAATTCGTGCGGTTGGTACGCACACATTGAAGCTGTAGTACAAACACAAAATACATAAATACCTTAAGAAAAATATTGTCCATCGCTAGCCACCACTTTCGCCCATCTGTCAGGCAATGTACGGTTTCCGTGGCGAAAGAAGTCCTCATCCTTGGAAGCGATCCAGTCAGAGACCCATGTTTCGATATCTTCTGAAGAAGTAAACCGCTGTCCAATCAAATCGTTGTTCATGCAATCGAACAAGTAGTAGTCCGAAGGAGCAACGTCTGGTGAATGCGGCGGGTGGGGTAAAACTTCCCATCCGACATTTTCTAAATAGGTTTTGACCGGTTTTGCGACATGTGGGCGAGCGTTATCATGTTGAACAATAAGTTTATCATGTCTGTTCTCCCATTCTGGTCGTGTTCTGGCCAGAGCTTGCTTCAAACGCATTAATTGTCGTCGATAACGTTCTCCATTCATAGTTTCACCCGGTTGCAGCAGCTCATAGTACACCACACCTTTCATATCCCACCATATGCACAGCATAACCTTTGCACAGTGAATATCTCGTTTTGGTTGTGATGGACCTGGTTCACCTGGTTTCACCCAGGCCTTTTTTCGTTTAGGGTTCTCGTAATGGATCCACTTCTCATCACCCGTAATAATTCGATGCAGAAACCCCTTTCTGCTCTGTCGTTGAAGCAGCAATTCGCAAATGGTTTTTCGTCTTTCAACGTCTCTGTCTTTCAATTCATGTGGAACCCAATGTGACATCTTTTGAATCATTCCCATGGCTTTCAAGCGTTTGGAGACTGTTGTTTGATCAACGCCTAATGCTGCTGCAAGTTGTTCCTGCGTTTGACACGAATCCTGCTCGAGCAATGCTGTCAATTCTTCGTCTTGAAATTTTTTTGGCTGTCCAGCTCGCTCTTGGTCTGCCAAGCCGAAATCACCACTTCTAAACCGTGCAAACCACTTCTGACACGTTCGCTCAGCTAGAGCATGGTCACCATACACTTCCACCAAAATACGATGACTTTCAGTCGCACTTTTCTGCATGTTAAAGTAATGCAACAGGACACCCCGCAAAAACACTTTATCAGGCACAAATTGCGCCATGTTCACTTCACTACAAACTGGTGTTGTTGACGCTTTAATCCACTGCCCTATACTACGAACGATACGCGATGACAGGGGTTTGCAACACATGTGTGGATACACGGAACTGTGGGACGCTCCGTTCGTTGCGCCATCTCTTGTCCACCCGCACGAATTAATTCCTAGACCAAATATATATATATATATTGATCCACATTTTTTGTTGTGTACCTTTCACAGAGGCCAATTTATCAATATATCCTTGAATTTTAAATTGTTATTTGTTAGTGTAAAAAGAAAAGTTGATTAGAATATTAATAAAGAAAATTTCGTAATTTCAACCCTGAAATAGGCAATTCTGCACTTTTTTTTTTTAAAATATACAAATGGGATGCCGGTTAATAACTATGCACTTTATATTTTTGTGACTGAATCAATAAACATATAAATATTTATTTATTCTGAAACCGATTTTTGGCGGACTGAATTTCGACTTTATCTTCAATTTCAATTAAGTGTTCAGAAAACGTCAGTCACTTTCTTTACCAATAGTATATCGTACATCGTCTCCGAAATTAATATCAGTCGAGTCCAAGCGATCCATAGCGACTTATTAAAAAATAAATAGTTGTGACAGAACTTCAGATAATAATATACTACGTAATAATGAATGATAATAATATAAAAACAGCAATACACAGGTGGAGTACTAGGGAACTGCAAACTAAATATAGGCCATGAGAAATAACTACAAATCTAATTCAACAAAAACACGTCAGCACACTAATAGATAATGACTTCAACTAATGATAATGCAAGAACGTCCACTGCGATTTTGTAAGTAGACAAAGGAGTGGTGGGGTGCCGTAGCATCAATCTGTGTATTCCAGGGTTAATGCAGTTTTAAGCAGTCTGGTCATCAGGCTCTGTGATCAAGATTCCCAAGTGCGGGGGGCAGCAAGTAAGCGTGGTCTATATACTATTACAAAGACCCAGTTTTCTTTTCTCTGGGCGGGGGGGGGGTTAGAGTAAGCGATGCCTATCACTGCTAATATTGGAGTACCGCTTAGGAGTTAGGATAAGATTGATTGGCTCTCAAAAAATATGCAAAAAAAAAAAAACTAGAAATACCACTTACAAGACTTCAAATCAGTAGTTGTTTGACTGCGATGGCTGACGTGTACTACCTGCTGAATTTTTTGATTGTTTTTTTTTTGACCTCATATACGTAAGGCCCTTCCTATTTGTTTTACTGCTGACTGGTATTTTAAGGAATATAAGGCACTTTGTGAATGCTTGTATATTCTTTGTTTCGAGGAAATGAAAATTTAACAACGGATACACTTTAGGATGTTTACATTTTACATAAATCAGGCAGACAAGAGACAGAGGTGCAAATTGTTAGTGTGCGGCAAAATTCCAAGATACATAGGTTTTTCAACTTACTCATTCACAGTACTGTCTTACCGCAAATTGAAGTACCAACACTAAATGGCTAATACACTTTGAGTAAGTCAGGGGAAGAGGTTTCCATCGTCATCTCTTTATATTAGACTATATGTATTTATAAGATGAGATGTAATTTTTACTTTTCTTTGTGTTGTGTTTAGTTCTAGTACTTAAATATTGAGAACAGAAGAAAAAGTTTTTTAAAGCTGTACTATTAGAGTTACTGTTACCTAAGGTTAAGGTCTTTTTAATGTCTTCTGCACCTGCTTTTAGTAGATTAATATTTATTCATTGTGGTATGAAGGAAATAACAAATTTCTGTGCATCGTCGTCCGTAGTTTCGCTATAGGCAAGAGGGTGAAAGTTGTAATTAGTTTTTGTATACAAAGTCGTTAAAAAAAAAAAGTAACAACCGTGGTGACACCATTAGTTTGAATTCAGGAACTAACGAAGTGAGTTACTAACAGGAGCTGCGAGAATTGTGCCGACAGACACTACAGGAACTGTGGAACTCTTCAGACTGTAAACAAAATTATCTACTGTGAATATTATTGTTCCTGCATATTGTAGGCCATTCTATTTGAAGAATGATTTGTTTTTTCTACATTTGTTTTTACTTGCACTTTTGTTTGAATATTAACTCTAGTTTAACAAATACTCGAGACTTCATTTTTTTTTTTTTTTTTTTAAATAAGCGTTCCATAGATTTACATTCACAAAGTTGCTATTTTACATTCGCTTCTAAGGTAATTAGAATCAAATGGTATGCTTATGTTATATTACATTTAAAAAAAAATAGTATTTTCCCCGTAAAAATTTTGTACAAATTTCGTTGAGAATCAGTATGGTGTTGCTGAATTTTTAAAATGTCAGGAAAATCTTGGAAATATGTAGCTGTTGTTTGATGTTCGGGTATATCCAAGGACAACAACGAAAGTGTTACAATCTGGCGCATGTTATTTTGCTGTGTTTAAATATATGTTTCGTAATAACGTCTAATTTGCAGAAGAATTGATTTAAGGTGGCCATTAAAGGGTCTTTCCTAGTAAGATAGTGAAATCGGCCCTTGATCCAAATTAAGTCGCCCTTGACCTAAAACTACTCAAACAATTTTTTGATCCCCCACCCCTTCCCGTTGCCGAATTATCGTATCATACATGCTCAAAATTGAATATTTTTTAAGTTTAGTGGGGGTGATCGAAAAATTTTGAAAGTTTCACAGATTGTAGATACTATTTAGATATAAATGTGCAGTTTTTTTTTTCAAAATCATCGATACTTACTTCCTTTATTTTTTGCGTGTTGAAAATGCCAAAAAAAAATTGAAGAAAAAAATTTTTTTTGGGGGGAGGACATGTCGCTGATTTTTCGGTTAAAAATTTGTTATACCCTTAGGTACAACATATATTTTTATCGGGACCTGAAAGTGATGGCAACATTGTCAAAAATAAATAAAACTGAAAACAAACGTGTTTTTTTCGGGCTCAAAAAAACTGCGTTGGCTGAACGTATCTATCAGTGCTTGCTTAGTTGGCCGCACACTGGCGCTATCTACCGGTATCGCTCTACCGCGAGCTGAGTGTAACTTTGTTGTGCAAGAGTCGTTGAAGTGGAAGCACTGTTACGGAGATATATTTGGTGTTTCTCTTCCGAAATGTACGCAATCGAAGCAGCCGAAGAACAACAGAAGCGGAAGGGACGCAAAAGAAAGGAAAATTGTCAACTTTGACAAAGGATTGTTTGAAGGTGCCCTCACCTTCAGGTCAATAAAATGGTGGAAAAACTGTGCGAAAAACACGTTTGTTTTCAGTTTTATTTATTTCTGACAATGTTGCCATCACTTTCTGGCCCCGAAAAAATATATGTTGTACCTAAGGGTATAACAAATTTTTAACCAAAAAATCAGCGACGTGTTCCCCCCCCCCAATTTTTTTTTCCTACAGTTTTTGAAATTTTCAACACGCAAAAAATAAAGAAAATACGCATTGATGGTTTTGAAAAAAATACACATTTACATCTAAATAGTATCTACAATCTGTGAAACTTTCAAAATTTTTCGATCACCCCCACCAAAATTAAAAAATATTCAATTTTGAGCATTATGACACGATAATTCGGAAAGGGGAGGGGGTGGGGGTCAAAATTTTTTTGGAGGTATTTTTAGGTCAAGGGTAGCCTTTTGGGTCAATAGCGACCCAATTTGGATCAAGGGCCGATTTTACTATCTTATTAGGATAGACCCTTTTATGTAGTTTTTCCACAGGTAAATTGACTGCAGTGGAAAAATTTTTTGGCTATTTTTATTAAGTAGTAAGAAACGAAGGAATGTTAAGTACTGCTCAGATATTGTCAGTTAATCTTCATCGTTCATTATGAAGCTGGAGTATTTTTTTTTTTTTAAATCTAACATAAGATAAAGGAAAGTGCTTGAAACAGGTAACGCGTTGACATGGTAGAATTCTATATTCACAGAGCTCTTAATTCCCTTTCCAAATTTCCCTCTAAATGATGTAGTAAATTTGAGAGTCGAGACTAGGTATTCGGTTTCTCACAGCAAACCATCCCCAAAAAGAGTTCCTGAAAGTACCCCGGAATGACTTCCCGACTTCGAAACCTAGTGAACTACACAGGTTGTTCAGCCTACGTTTGGCCGATTTTATTCCTTGCCCCTCCCGGGCAGAATGGACTCACCCGACCTGGCTCGTGGCGTCCTGCAGTGTTGTGCAGTGGCTTCATGCTACTTCAGTCATTTCCCCGTTGAACAAGTATAATTTGACTGAGAAGGTGTACAAATGTGTTAGAAATTTTTGAAGGGGCCAGGACCCGGCGGATCCATCGTGGGTCCCTTCCTGAAATTGCAGTATGTAATTCGCACAATAGGATTACAATCGGAATCCGAGTTGATTATGAAATCGGATTCCGAATCATGCTTAACTAATTCTTACAACATTTTAATTATTGTTTCCGTGAATATTAGATCATGTGTTGCAAATTCGATCACAAGCCGTAATTTTATTAAAAACGGCCATGTGCACAAAGTTCAAATGAACGTTCATGAAAACGAGTTCTAAATTGAGCTTGCTAATTGCAATGTAGTTTAAGGAATTCCGTTGCACCATTGAAAATCTAGTTCATTACTGGAGACTAATCAAGATCAAAGAAAATAAACGCTGAAAATCGACCGTTCAACGTTAAATTTAGTTCATCGATCACTTGATCGAAACTTAGGTTAGGTTAGGAACCCTAGCTTAACAGTTGAATTTCGTTGTTGCACACAGCCGCGTTTGAAAATACAGTACTTACACCCTGTTCTTTCCATTTATTTCCTTCCAGATCAAATTTCCAAATTTTAGCAATATTAAAAGTCATCTCAACTTACACATTTCTATTGAACAATAAACCATAGAACAAATAATAATCAATCATGATGTCAATCACGTGGTACACTACCCTGAAGTTTCTAACAGCATCCCTGTTGCACGTATCTCGTATATCAAAGTAAAGCTGAAATAGGTTGATAGTACGGAGTATGTTACAACAGATACACAGAAGGTTTTTAGTGGTTTCAAAAGACAGCAGATTTTCTATTAAGAAAAATTGAGAAAGTACTAATATATACGTTTTTCGGATCACCGCATAAAATATCTTTATTTTGTTATTGGATAATTGCGCTAGAATTGTTCAAAAAATCATATAGAAGTGGGCATCAATAATAATGTATGCATGCTAGTTCCGATATATGTGTGTGCAGGATGTGAAAATGGGTACATTTAAATAGAAATCTGTTTAAATATACGACAAGGATGATTTCAATCTCTTCAGTATTTCAAGATCTTGATGAGTAAAAAATAAGCGATGTGCACGTAATTTTTAAACAGTAGGAGTAGGTAAAAGGGTCGGTTTCTTAGAGCGATGACCCCAATTTTCCCATTCCAGTCAGCCAGTAGATGCCTTTAACATTTTGTGGCTGTACTGAGGAGATGCCGAAGATTTTACTCTCAGTCATGTTGGTAAGAGGAATTTGCCTTTGAGGGGAGAAGAATACCACAGCCTAAAAGGAAAGGAAAGGAAGGGAAGTTGTTTGAATATTGGGCTTGACAATTCCTTTGTGAGAAACGCAATACCACTTCGTGGAATTCCTTTGTTTTTCTATGTTTCTTCATCTCGCAATCCTTATTCATGTTGTTATAGTGAATTACTAGAAATCAAAATGATTTTGTAAGATCCATTGAATGTATCGAATACTCTTATGGGTAATCACCAAGATTAAATTAAAATAATAATAAAACATGCCCTATGTGAGTTTCTCATTCTCCAAAATGAACACTATAGACATAAACTTATAACATTTTGAGTTTATTTATTTATTTATTTATTTTCTTTAAACAAGTGCAGGATATGCATTTTATGGCTATGTAACTTGAATATTTGTGCTAGTAGTGCAAGTTAATTGCTTCTCATAAAGTTCATCTCCGTGGAAATAATTTTCGAGAAAGTAAATACAGCAAATAAATTGGAAGGATTTACCGCAAACTATGTTGACCAATGTTGATTTACATCGATATGTTCGTTTTGTTTTCAAAGGACTATTTTAATGTGAGTATATTAAAACATAAAAGGGGAGCTATTTAAAAGAGATAAAAAAAATAGGTGTAGCAACGTTGCACTCAATACGGGAAATTTTTCACGTGTTTGGAATGACAGCAACTTTTAAAGTTAAACTTCTCTGTAGATGAAAGCCTATTGGGTGTAAGTAACTTAGGATTTCGATAAATGGATGGAAGTCTAAAAAAAACACCACCTAAAATATGCAGAAACTCAGAAAATACCTAATTTTATAAGCATAGAAAGTAAAGTTGCACCATAAACACAAATATTCTAGTTATATAATCATATAGTACGTATCTTGTTCTTATTAGAAGGGCATCAAAAGTATTACAAAATTACATATAAAATGCACTTTATCGTAGACCAAAAGTCATAATTGGTGTTTATTCAAAACTTTGAGTATATTTTCTAAACCGGGTCACTACATAGTGGCAGAGCTAGATATTTTCCCGCCCTACCGTACCATCCTACACCTTTACCTTTATCATACAATTTCATAACGAAGTTTCGTACTGTTGTTATTCTTCATTGCGTGTTTTAAAGCGTGAAATATGAGGCAACAATGTTATTGAAATATAAACTATAGTTTGCTTATAAGAATATTTTCTTTTCATTTCTTCTAACTTCATCGTAGCATAAAAGGCAAGTTACAACTTCCGGTGAGAGGTAACTAATGAATTATGGGAGTTGTGCCGACATTCTTTAAATTTCATACATTATAATTCGTATTCCACGACTTACTGGTATGATAAAGGAAGCTGTGTGATTGCCGCCACTTGACTTGCTATAAATACACAAATAGACCTAGAGCTCCTTCATGGCTAAGCGGTTAGCGTACATGCCTTTGACGTGGGAGATCCTGGTTCGATTCCCGGCGGGAGCTTATGTGGTTCGGATTCCACGTCTCAGATAGCCTCGATGGTGAACGGGACGTTAAACTCAAAATCTCAACAAATAGAGCTACATACTGCTACTACTGAATTGTTAAGATACAGAAGGTTGGTCCACATTTATGAAAACGATTTTGTGTTCCCCTACGCTAGGGCGTAAAGCCGTATTGCCAGCGGTTGTGTTCGATATGACGACCCTGACTATCAACTATAGCTCGACCCCGAAGTTTCCATTGGAGTAGGCTTTTGTTCATAGAAATCTGATCAAGTTTGGACCACTCCTTGCAAACTTTCCACAAGCCAGTCAATGTGCGTGGGCGACGTAAGGAAATCGCTCGCTTCAAACACCCGAAAGCACAGAAGTCCATTGGTGCATCGTCGGGAGACTTGACGGGGATATCTGAATATGGGATAGAATGGATTCCAGTTTTACGCGATTTGCGGGCCATGTATGCCACAGTTCGAGCTGTGTGGCTGGCTGCTTTCTCTTGATGAATGAAGACTTTCGACACCGCAGCACCATACAATGACGGAATATGCAGCCGGTATAATGACTCCTAAACGTGTTGATAGTACGCTGCGTTAATTTTCACATTTCGTGCAGCTCTGTATAAGGGAAGTTTCCCTTATGGGGAAAACTTTCGCGGCACGTGCGGACCCAATTGGCATGGTCCTTGGCATCCTTGGGATGATAGTAAATGGCTCGAACCCGCTTGGAGTTTGACAAATAGATCCAGGCCTCGTCTAACGTGACCACATATTTCCATTTGTCACCCGCTAAATACCATTCTTAGAGCCGTTTGCACTGGACCCTGCGTTCCCGTTTGTGTTTGGTTGTGAGTGTGTGAACACGTGGCTTATGCTTCACTTGCAGGTATAAATCCTAGCTGATTTATCCTCTGCACGGTTGATTTGGATCTTCTAACACTCCTGGCAATGCCTCTTTGTGGCGGCGGATTCTCCTGGGTCACCAGGTTCTGCACTTGTCGAATCACACCCATTGTACGTTTGGGACGGGGGTGTTGTTTTCATGCCACTGTGCGCATACCTGCTTCTTCTGGCTGTGCATTTTTGTTGCATTTGAATACATTGACAATACCCTTCTTGGAAATGGTGAAACCCTTGAACGAACACTGTTTCATAATTGCACTATAGCTGTATCCGATGTCGGAAAGAGCGGTTATGTATCCCTCTCAGAATGGGGTCAGTTTTGGAGGCATTTTACACTCGGAGCACTTCACTTCCTGCTACTGAATTCTCCACACAACTGGTTTCTGATTGTTCTGTTGTGCTTACTGTCTGCGATTCTAGCGCCCCTGGCGGACGTTCCATTTCGTTTCCATAAATATGGACCGACCTGTATATTACCTATAATATGGCAGACAAAAATTAGAAAATGATGATCGTGTTCTGTACAGATATATATATATATATATATATATATATATATATATATATATATATATATATATATATATATATATATATATATATATATATATATATAAGAGCCTGACTTTCAATTATTTTAATTGTAACACATTTTGCATTGAAAGTATCCTTATCAATGATCCCATTTATCTTAGTATCCTGGGGAACTGTGCGAAGAGTGGACTAAGAAATCAAAAATAATGAGAATACAATATGATATTCATGCAGTGTGTGACACACCGCTGTCGTTTATTGGAAAGTGTGCTGCTCTGTCATTAGGGCACCATACGTAAAACTAGCTGATACCGAATTTGAATTTATGTATTGAATATGGTGGTGTACAGTTATTTTTCTATGATCATTTCGTGCAATGCAATAAGTAGAAGGAGAAAGGTGAGTAGTGGATATAAGCTCTGTGAGAAAGAATTTTATATGCAGGTTTGTCATTATTTAGTACAACGAAATGTTAAAAGATCTTATTGTAGAAGAGTTTGAAGTAGAAAGCGTTTGTACCTTCGAACCCCCACGTATAGATTCAATTTTTTTGAAGTCACCAACACACTATGAATTGATTGTTAAAACGTTCTCTTGAGGATTGGTTCCAATTAATAACTGCCTCTGGGAATTTATCAATTCCTCTCTCCTCCATGAATAGAACACAGTTCATCTCTGTGAACATATAATTTGTAAATCATTGGCAACAAAAGATGGAAGACTAAACACAGAAAGCCTGTTAACAAAATGTCACGTTTGAAAACTATGTGAAAAGTAGGTTTTGGAAAGCATACGAATAGCAACAGTCTGAATAATTGAAAATTCATAACACTATGTGACAGCCATTTTGTAACTGCGGTGCCAATGCGTTCTTTACTAATTCCGATGCGCTGAATCCAAATTCGTTACGCAAAATTTTCCAGCACGTACCATTTTCGAGTTACGCGTGACGTCACTTCCGGTGCTACGTTGCGGCCGAAAAAAACATTTTATTTATATTGCTGGCAACACTGCTGAATTAAAAAAAAAGAAAAACGTGGCGTATATCAGTCGGCTAGATCTTTACCCGTGATAAATAAACCGGTGGGAGTTTCTCGTGATTGTTGTGTTATTTGTCTTTTATCGTGGTGGAAGTATAGTTGCTGCAGTTCATCCGCTTTACGTAGTTTTATTGGACAGCGTGTTGTGAATAGAATATTTAATGAGTAAATTTGTAAAGGCTCTGGACAAGGAGAGCTTAACTTTCAAGTACTTAAGGGAAAAATTTCCCAACTTAAGTGAAGGAAAGGTTGCAGCAGGGATTTTTACCGGACCTCAGATAAGGAAATTACTTCATGACCCAGGTTTTGAAAATAAATTGAACTATTTTGAAGTTCACTGCATGGAATGCATTTGCTGCGTTATGTGACGGTTTCCTAGGGAAGTACAGGAGTCCTCACTATGTAGAGTTGATCGATGATTTGATAGCAACCTATCAAGTTCTAGGCTGTCGCATGTCATTGAAGCTACATTTCCTTGATTCTCCTTGGACTTTTTCCCTCCAAACTTGTGTGACATGAGTGATGAACACAGAGAGCAATTCCACCAAGAAATTTCCCAAATGGAACGCCGGTACCAAGGCAGATGGGATGCTTCAATGATGGGCGACTACTGTTGGTTTTTGTGCAGGGAGTCCGACACTAAATCACACAAAAGATGATGATCAGGAGTTTATTTCCAGCAGTAACAAGTAAGTACCTCGTAAAACTAATTTCTCTAGTCTGTCTTCGCAGTTTCGGTGCAGAAAAGAATGATTTACTACTTTATTATCCCAATACATGATGCGCTGTATATAGTGAGCCCATATGGGATATGAAAACTGGCCATATTCTGTAACTCAGAAATGTGACGTGATAGAATATTTCTAAATACACCATTGAATTCAGCGACTCCAAATTAGTAAAGAACAGATACTTTCATTCCAGTTACAAAAAAAAAAAAAAAAAAAGTTTCAATTTATTGCCTAGTGTAATTTAATAAAATGTTCGAAACTGTTTAAGAAATGTGTCAATTTTAGCTGTGATGAAGTCTCGTATTTCATGGAACACGATGAAATAAGAGGACACATTATTGACGTACGTGTCAAAATAATCATAGAATTTTTAATATTACATTTTCTTTTCTTTTAGTTTAGTTTTTTTTTGTTTTTTTATGGCATGGTTTTCAATTTTTCAATTAAATTCAGAATAGTAGAAGTGAGGGAATTATGTTCCTGAGTTTAAAAATAAATAAATAAAAAAAATGTGTATTTCTGATAATAAATTTACATGCAATGAAATTTTATAAGACATATTCTATCGATCGTTTGAATAGCAATTGGTTTATTAGTACCGGTACCAGCTGGCCGAATTTTCCAAAATAGCTTTTTATAGGATCGTGTAAAGGAAGTGGGTGTGAAGGTTCTGAATGGCATGTCGTTCTTATTAGATTCAGAATACATTAATGACTGCTTTATCTTGTTAAATGTTGCAGGTATTGTAGATATGAGAATAAAAGATAACAACGAGCCCGTTCACATCACTTCTTGTTAAAGGAATGCTGGTTTAAAATTACGAGCTTCCTATTGTAAAACATGAGCTAACTACGTGTTATAAAACGAGTGCTTGTTAAGAAGTGCTGTAAATGAAGCTGCTGCTTAATGAAGCTCCAAACTGGGTGTAGTTCAGAAAATATAAGCATTTTATGTTTCCTGAGATCGGTTTTTTGTGTACTTACCTTTAAGAGGAAGAAGTATAATTTACGTGTCTGTACATTTAGTGATGGAAGAACACGAAGGGAAAAGACGAAATTCTAGAAGAAATGGCTGATCACTTTGAAGTACTAATTTTCAGACACTGCAACTGAGTATTAACATTACATGACAAATTTGTGCAAAAAATGCCACTGTTTGTTTATGTATACATTTTATATAAGTTTATATTAATTTTATTATCGTGAACTGTCAAACAATGCTTATCCCCAGTTGAAGCATGTATTTACATTACAAATGTATGACCGAATACTTTAAGCTTAGGTCTTTTAGAAGAGTAGTCTCCGTTAACAAGCAATATCTAATAATTGCTATAGATCAATGGGAACAATGAAGTACTTAGTTGGATCATAACATTTACGCAAAGTTCGAACTTAAATGCGTATATTGATCCACCACAAAATTCTAGTGTGCAACCAGGATCGAACTAGTTACCCTCCGCTGAACTTCATCGTGGCTATATGATTAGCAAACGGTCCTTTGGCGCAGGAGACGCAGGGCCGATTTCGTGAAGCTCATGTGGTTCGGATCCCATGTTAAGCTGTCTCATATAGTCTTGGTGCCGAAGTGGGCATTAAACTTTAATCCATCCTACCAACTATAACCCTCTACTAGACATACGAGCACTGCACAATAACAATCACAGTGAAAGTTTAAATAATATGAAAGATACGTTAAAATCTTCGTTTTATTTTTATCTGATTGATAGTTGCACTTTAGCTGTACAGAACTTCTGTGTTAGAAATTAGTCGTAGTCTACTATATAATTGACTAAGCAGAGACACTATCGTCGCGGGTTCTGACGGAAACCCGTGAAATCAGATACTTCTTACTTTAGCCGCGACAGCGCCACAGTTGGTGGCATTTCCATCTACCCTACTGTATGGTAACTACCTTCATAATAGTAATGTCAAAGTCATTCAGAGTGCTCAACTCTTGCAATGTAGCATTATTATGAAACTTTGAATGTTTTACTTCATCCTTGGATTTATTCGTCTGAAATTTAAAATTTCTAATTATAGTTATTTCTTCCGTAATTCTTTTCATGAAGACTGTTTTGGTTCAAGTTGGAATTGAGTCATTTGTACCGTCGCTTTGTAGCTTCGAGTTCATTGAAATGTGTAAAATAATATTGTATGTGTACTAATGCTAGTGACAGAAGGCAGTAGTAACTTTGGGATACGGTCCCGTGATATGACATGGGGCTTGCCCATAATTAGTGATGCAAATCACCAAAATCTACAATAATTTAAGGGGGGCGCCAGACTTCGTGAACTTGCCCCTAATGTATACGCATATACAAAAGCTAAGAATAATGTGGTTTGCGGGGTGAATCACCAAGAGAAATCGGAGGACCAGTCACGTATTGATGGGAGGTATATTTTCTGATTATAACCGACCAAAAACAATGTGAGAAAAGAAACAGGAACGAAAATGTACAGGGGCGTGAAAATTAGGAAATGTATTCATGTTCTTTTCCACGAAAAAAAAAAAGTTACAGACAGGAACATCAGTAGCTGTTTGATCTCGCACTGCAAGGCATGAAGTAGAATGCGATTACATGCATGCTCAGGACGAAACTATCAATAAGTGACTGGGGCATACTTTCCATTTTTGGGTCAGTGCCTTGCTAGCTCGGGAATGGATCGTGGAGCCATGTAATGGCGTGTAATTCGTCTACTTAGTATATCTCACGAATGTTTTAATAGGTTTAAGTCTAATAATCAAATGGCCAATCGAATCGTCCAGTGTACTGAGTAAAGTTATTCGTCCACTACGCTAGCTCTATGAGGACGTGCATTATCATCCATTACAATAAAATCCGGGCCCACTGCAACCTGAAACATACATACTGGTCCAGGATGTCAACCTGATATCATATATCTGTGATAGTACCCCGTGAGAAGACATGCAGGGGTGGCGTGTAATACTTCAAATGATGTTCCATCACACCGTGATTTCTTTACTCTGTAATGGTCCAGTTCAATAATGTTAGCCGGAAGGAACCGTGCTCAGGCTCTCTCCAGAATAATGCATCTCGATACTCACTGGTGAGACAACCAGAATTGATCAATAAGACATGGCTGCATGCTCCTGCATCCATTCTTGATGTTCTCTGCACGAGTTCAAACGGGCTCTTCTTTGCAATAGTCTCAACGGAAACAGACATTGCTAGTCATCTGACACAAAGATGTCTCTCAGCTAACCTTCTGTACATTGTAAATCTTGTAAGGTCATCTCTGTAGCAGCTGTAAAATTCCCATCAAGATCTGGGACGGCTCTATTTCGCCTTGCTGTTAGGCGTAATAAACGATCCTGGTGGGCAGTGGTACTACTTAGATAACCTTCACCAAACTGCAAGTGATGTTTCACCCAGTTGGAATCGTACTCAGATCCTTGTGATATTACACTGTGGAACACTTGAATTCATGCTACATTTTCAGTTGGGTCTGACACTTCTCCAGTTGTTCAATGACCCTTTCAAGAAGAACATTATTAATATGGTTTTACTGTGCTAATCTTTTACAGTTGCAGTGGCAGCAAGGTGAACAATACGGTTGTGTATATGCTTTATGTGACTTCTCGAGTAAAACTGCTGGCATGTTGAAACAGCACTTGTTACATACCGGGCGTCAATGGATGTACATAGCATCGTCAAACACTAAAATCGGGAATCATGTATGACAAACAACCAAGTACTCGTTCTGGGATAAACTCAATGTATTTACAGTTATCTCTAACAATATATATATTTAAATGAAATTCCGGATCATTAAGTTTTGCATATGAATGTGTAATCATATTCCTTTTTAATACTGCTAGAGCATCTGAAATACATCATTTGGTAGTAACTTTAACTATCCCTAGATTAGTTTTGAGTTTTATTTATTTTTAAGATGGAAAGCTAGTTGTTAATATTGTCCTATGGTAGTAGGGCTGTAACTTGTGGAGGAAGGGCAAAAAAGCAACTTTCCCCTATTTAAGCCCCTCGCCGTTCGAGGGGTTCCCACTTCAAGATACTTTCTGATTCCATATTGTATAATACAATACGAATATGAATGTATAAATGGAGCGGGAAATAAGTTCTCCACACACGAAAAACAAAACAAAAACATTCTCTCTCTCTCTCTCTCTCTCTCTCTCTCACACACACACACACACACACACACACACACACACAAACAAACGCACACTCACTGCCTGATATTGGCTTGTAAACAACACGGCCAATCATCAATGGCAGCACGCACCACATTCATGTCCGTGTCAGCCACTGCTTTCAGTGTAACACCTCAAGTGGTCCACGCTCATGTGAAGTTGAGCAAATAAAACCAATCTTGTGATCAAGAGGATTTAAGTCTGGACTAGACAAGGGCCATCCTTCAGTAATGAACGCAGTTTTGTTGCGACACCCAAGACTTACTTTTGAACGTAGTGGTGCCAAAGGATGTCATAACTTTGTCGAGAATGTCATTCTGGTACACTTCGACACCCTGTTCTCATACCTTGGAGGGGGGGCTAAAATGGACGTCAGTGGGACCCGGTCAAATCGTCATTGATGCAGGGTGATGGCTTCGCTGGAATCGGAGAACTAGTTCACATGCTGCAACACTAGCTGTAGCATGCGCCCTATCATTCTGTCTGTTGAGATGTTCAGCTGTGAAAATGTTCTCATCTGTGAACAAAATTTGTGTACTGCTGCAAGAGCAACTTTGATCTGTCACGTCGTATTCTCATCAAGCGCTGATTTAACCTTTGGCCTGTCCTGCGATAGGCATGCAGTTCTAAAACTTCACTGATCACCCTTTTCATTGGTGATCGCGATTTGTTCATTTGCTGGGTCATAAGTTTCTGCTTACGGACCGGAATTCAAACTATTCGTGCCTTCAGTCTTAATGACACCTGGTGTCCTAACGGATGGAGGTCTACCAGTGCGAGGCTTATCCTCGACATACAATGTTCCATTATATCGTTGTATGGTGCGATAAACGAATTTCTGTGTAATGTTTAGTTTCGGCAGTAAGTCGGAGGTCTGCACGTATGTAGGGACAAAACAGCAACACAATCTTTCTTTCCCCACCCCGTACTCACTCTGAAGAAACAAAGGATAATAGTAGTGTTGTAAATTCAACCAACATTACGACAATGCTAGATTATTTTAATACCTTATTTGTAACTCCTGGCATTTTTAGTTCATACTTGGGACAAACGTCACCTCCTTTCAGAGTTATGAACCACCGAAAATTCGAAAAATCACGTTTCAAAGCGCTCTGACTTAGAAACTATATGCCTATTCAAAGCAGTTTAAGGAATTACTCAGGAACTAATAGATCTAAATATCCATGTTTTACCATCCTCCGTTATCGGCGAAACGAACTGTAAAAAGGAAGTTAAGGGTTAGGGGTACTCTCTTAAGTACTACTGGTGCGTTCGTTTCGCTGGTACCGGTAAATTCTGAAACATGGATATTTAGACAGAAGGCATACTAGTTCCTGTGTAATTCCTTAAACCGCTTGGGATAGGCCTATAGTTTCTAAGCCTATAGGGCGTTTTGAAGTGTGATTTTTTGAATATTCAGCTGTCCATAACTCTGAAATCACCTTTGAAAGTTTTTCGGTGTAGTTACCTTCCATATATATATATATATATATATATATATATATATATATATATATATATATATATATATATATATATATACAAAATTGGATGAACCGAAAGCTGTAAATTCAAGAACTAGTTTGGGAAGATTCGTGAGTAAGGTTTCAAATACAGTATAAGTACCAAGTACAGTAACAGCATTGCGAAACGAAAAAACTTTCTCCTCTTTGAGCTGAAGAAAAATAGGGAAATAAAAAGAATTGTGAAGAATGAAATATTTAATATAAAGCCGTAGGTGTGGAAGCAATATTTCATCTTCCTATAAGGTTATTAATGAAACATGTTTTTCTTAAGGGAGTAGTGTAAACGTGAACTGAAACAGAAAATAAGAGTATCTTATTGTCTGGTTTGTTATTAGTTTTTGCATATACAAAAGGAAGTTAATAAATATTTTAAAAATAGTTAATAGTACGTAAAGAAGAAAACTTATTAACGATAAAATTTCTCCTGGAGTACAGCATGGTTTTGCAGTTGTAACAATATTAGGAAATAAGAAGAAAACAAACAAACAAGCAACAACAACAACAAAAACTCTAGGGAAAGTTTCTTTTCTGTAATATTTCACTGCTTGCTGTGATTGTGTCCATCTTATTATCGTAAGAAATGTTTGAATTTTGTTAAGGTTACGCTATTTGTGTTCACTGGTGTGTGATGAGTTCTTGTTGGAAAGGTAAAGGTTGATTTTTTGGACCACGAGCGTTGAAATAAAAAGCAAATAGAAGAGAATAATAATAAGTGAACATTGGAAGAGACATAGAAAATTGTTAGACAATTTGAAGAGAAATTTTGCCTGGATATATGTATATAATATAAATTAATTTTGTTGAGCCTATGTTGAAATGGCAGGCTGACATTTTTCTGCTTTTTGTCAGTCAGGTGGTATTGTAGAAATTGAAAAAAAAAAGTGTATCTGTTATTATTTTCGGCCACTCCCGAAGGAATGAATGGTCAGCAACATAAGGTCACCGTAAGGACAGTGCGCAGTATAAAGATTAAACGCGTGGAAACTAAATCAAATTGCAATCTAGTACTTCATTTCAGAGTAATATAGGGTTATAGAATCCATATGTTTCATCTTAAGATAACATAAACTCACACCTAATTTCAAGTGATACATGTTAATGAATGAATTCGTATAAATTCCGTTACTTAACGTTCTGCACATACAAAAACTGCTGAACTTTTGTCGAGGATTCGGCTTCTTGACAGAAGTTAGAATGCCTTTCGGAAGGATACTACTAATGGTATACGCAAGCGTATACAAATCCTGTGAAACTACATTTATTTAGTTGTTGTATACGTAACATCGTTAATTCTGTCTCAATCTACCCCGTGATATTAGCTCTTAATTTGTAATTTTCCATGTATTTGTTAGAACAGGGTAAAATAACTGATTATCCTACCCTTGCTGTACCGGTTTAGTTTCTTGACATAGTTACTGTACCTGAATAGACTAGAACCTGTTTAGGGCACAGCACTCAAGACAAGAGATACATTTGTCAGGCGCACGGAAACAAATGGACTATATAGTGTTGATTTCGGGGTGTGACGTTATTTTTGCAGTACTACTTTTCACCCCCCGTGTATTGAAAATCCCTCCCGGGGAAAATTTCTTCTGTCACCACTGATGAATTGGATTAATAATAATTAATGAGTTTCGTTAACGATATGAAACTACTATTGACTTCCAAACAATGCGAATTCAGTAGTAAAGTAGTACATTTATAAATACTTCAATCAAAGAACGGTCAAAGAAGAACCTGTGAGGACGCTGAATTCATTTCAAAAAGCCATTACTCGCTATCTTTTACGAAACTTGCTCTATTTAACATTAATATTGAAAGCAAAAGTGCTAATGAATGCCTGTCACTTCCAATTGAAATAGAGGAGTAAAATCAGAGGTGCAACATTTCTACAGTACTGAATCCATATATATAAACAGCGTATTGATATTTGTTTCCGTTTTATCCATTGTCCTAACAGTGTTGTAACCGGAAATCGTAAATTTTCACCACTTTCGGTTTGAACAGATATATAAAGTAGACATAAAACGCATTTCTGGGACGATAAATCTGTGTCAGATGCATCTTACGATGTTTGCTCTATGAGAATAAGTATTGCAGCCGAAAGTACTAGTGAATTCCAACGACTTTTGGGTTTGATAGACTGTAGCGTATGGTGGTAGTATGTTCTCTCGAAATGTCGAATTGATGGCAAGAAACAACTTTTTATCCGTTACTGTTTTATTTTTTCTTCTTTCTTGTGGAGACCAAGTTGAAACCGGAAACACTTTTAATTTCTGCCACTTTTGCTTTGGATAGTGGGTTAACTGAGAAGATTGAATCTATTTTTGAGTTCTGGAATCGATTACAAGGTGATGCAGTTCTCAATATTTCTTACCGTTTTTGCTATGATACCTGTCGACGGAATAACGGATATAGCCGTCCTATAAGATTTAAGCATAACATAGGGGGCCTTATGCAGAGTAGTTTTGACGTATGATTAATGTCATACTAAAGGCCTAACTACTGCAGGAAACATTCGATCCCCGGCGGGAGCTCATGTGATTCGGAGTCCACGTTAAGCAGTAGGTCTCGTCTCATAGCCTCGCTGCTGAAAGGGACGTTAAACTGGAAACCAACTCAACTCAAACTCTTTAGTATGGCACTAATCATGCGTCAGAACTACTCTGTATAAGGCAAAGGAAGTCTAAAATAAAAGCATGAAAAATGAACATGTTAAGCTGTTCTTGACGTATTCTCTCTATAGCAAAAGATAAAAAGACCAGTTAAAAGCTAGTTTTATTACTAGATCATGTACCAGGTATTTAGTTATCATGTTACATTTGTATAAATATAAGAACTAACATCTCTAGCTAAAATACTATCTTCATAATCAACATTGATTATAAAAAGTGTGCTTACTGGAAACCTTTATGTTTACTAGAAATATGTCTCTTTATCCTTTATGACGACCATTTGATCAAGTAATTAATAATAATAATAACAATAATAACCTGTCGAGACAGCAGTTTACTAAACAACATAGACTACGAGGGCGGGGTGAACAGTTCCCGGCCTGACAATGAAAGACTGCGAATTTAAGTTCAAAAATGATTTTATTTTTCGACATAATTTCCCCTAACTTCAATACACTTGGTCCAGCGTTTCTCCAACATCAGTATCCCTTCCCGGAAGTAAGAGTCTGGAAAGTTGTGAAAGTAGTCATCCACGACCCTCTCAACTTCTTCATTCGATGTGAAGCGCTTCCCAGAAATAAATTTCTTTTAAGTTTGGGAACAGATAGAAGTCCGATGGTGCCAAATCAGGAGACTATGGAGAATGGCCGAGCAAATCGTACACCAAATCCTGCAGTTTTCCCATCGCCAACGCACCCTTGTGCACAGGTGCGTTGTCCTGGTGAAAGATTATTTTCTTCTCCTTCAAGCCAGGCCTCTTCTCGCGAATTTCGGCATCCAGCTGGACAAGAAGGTTGGAGCAGTATTCGTCTGTAATTGTTCTTCCTTTTGCAAGGTAATCAACTAACAGGATCCCTTTCGCATCCCAAAACAAACTGGCCATAACCTTTCCGGCCGATACGATCGTCTTCGCTTTCTTCGGCGCTGCACCACCGGATTCCACCCACTGTTTGGACTGCTGTCTCATTTCTGGTGTGTAGTGGTGAACTCATGTCTCATTCATTGTCACAAATCGCCGCACAGAATCGGTCCAAAGATTGCTGTGAAATTCGTTTTCGCATTTGCTTTTGGTCGGCATTCAGCAAATGCGGCATCCATCTTGCGCAGAGCTTTCGCATCCCTAGTTCTTTGTGTAAGATGTTTCGCACCCGTTCCTCTGATATCCCCACACTCTCAACTGTCTCACTCACCTTCACTCGCCTGTCGTCCAACACGATATCATGCACTTTTTCGATTGTTTCCGGTATGGTTGCGGTTTTCGGCCTTCCTTCACGTGAGCCATCTTCGAGGGATGTGGGACCACGTTTAAATTCAGCTGCCCACTTTTTAACAGTCAACATGGAAGTAGCAGAGTCCCCGTAAGTATTTGTCAACTTCGGATGAATTTCTGTAGGGGTTAATCCATCCAAAAGGAAAAACTTGATTACCGCACGATATGCAAGTTTGTCCATTTTCACAACTAGCACGCAAGACGTCTAACTGCAACAATGCCTGCACGCAAACTACTTGAGAGAAGAAGTTGACCCTTGTTATCAAGGATGTTATAAAATAGAGGATCTGCCCATACAACAAAATCGTGAAGCCATACGTCACAGCTTCGCTACACCTACTCTGCCCACTCCTCGTCACTAAGATCGCAATGTTTCGAGCCAGCAATCATGGCGGAATACGAGAGTAGCCAATCAGACGTACCGGCTCAGACGATGCTCGGTTGTTTTTTGGCTTCATTGAGTTCATATGATGGAGATACGTATGGGCAGATCCTCTATTTTATAACATCCTTGCTTGTTATACGAACAACTGAAAATCGCCCCTAGACAAGAACAATAAAATTTTGCTGATTGGAGTTCTATTTCTGGGTCAGGCCGAGAAGTTTTCACCCCGCCCTCGTAGCTTTCTATTATTGACAGATACATTGGAAAATGGAATAACTATACTTAATCGTCCCTCTCGAGACAAAAGGGCGTATTTCATTTTCTTCTCTTTTCCAGGAGACAAGTTTAAACCTTTTCTCATTATTTACTCTATCGTCTTTTAAAATTGTTTGATTTCCTTCGTTTCAGGTGTATAACTTAGGAGATCAAATTAAATTTTGACCTCCTAATTTATTAGAATATGTCTATTAGAATAAATTTGTAATATCTTTAAACTTGTCTCCTGAAAAAGTTAAAAAAAATGAGATACGCCCCTTTGTCTCGAGAGAAACGTTATGTTCTGCGGCGACAGTATTGTGAGAGGTAACGAGTGCTAGAAGTAAATTTGGTTGTAACATGAACATCGTACAAGTGGTTTTTAAATAAAAATGTCAGTAAAATTGAAAGTTGCACGTATTTCTTCGTTTTCTTGATTGACGAAGTTGCTATTTTCTGCTACTGCTTTGCTCCATGTCAAATTTTGAAACAGTTCGCTTTTTATGCGGTGTGACTGTCAGATAATATGCTTATTAGCGATACTCTTACCCCTACATTACATTTTGATTTAAACTGCCGCATATCTTGAAAAACTTCTGTTCAAATCTACTTCTGATGTGTCGATATAAGAGATAATGTCCACTACAAGCAGTTCTTGAATGTTCTCATCCGATCCTGTGATAGTAAGTGAAAAAGTTCGTGTAAAGATCTAAAATCGCTGTTTCCTACGACTAAGAGTGGTACCCAAAAAGAAAGCCATTGCGCGACTTAAGTAGAAGAACCACAGAGCTATATTCCTCTTCATAAAGGTATTTCTCCTTGTCTTAAGTAAATAAATCAACGTCGTGTCTTAATTAGAACGCGATAAAATTAATGGATTAAAACACGGATACATACACCAACGTCCTCATATTCAACTTATACTGGAGACTCCCTGGTTGGTATATAGTTAGCGGACGCGTGTACGGCGCGGGAGACACGAATTCGATTCCCAGCGGGAGTTCATGTGGTCGGATCCCACATTGAGCTGTAGGTATCTCATAGAACCTCGCTGCTGTAAGGGACGCTAAATTCAAGGGCATTCAATTAAGCCTTCAGCGAACTGCCCATTGATAAAATCCCTACAATTTATGGGAGAATTTCAAGAGAAAGAAAAACGAAACAGTACCGGTAATGATTTATATCTGGGTCCTATTGGAAATTGCATTGACTCATTCGCACTTTTATAATTGAGAAACTTTCTTGTTGAGTGTTTCTTTGAATATTTACAGTAAAATAATAATGATTTTGGTTTTTCTTACGTCTGGTTGTGCTTTCTAGGACTATGTCTGAATTGCGATTTTTGTTCCTAATTAAGTGACTGATAATATTATCACAATATTATCACAGTTTTGTGTACTGTAAGGGACCCTGTCAGTTACTTTGTATCCAATGTTTGTCCTTTTAAACGAAATTCTATTACATATTTCCTTAATTGACCAGATTATCTGAATAATCTGGACAGAAATATAGTCAAAATTACGCTGCAACTAACTGCCATAGTTCTATTTCTGTTTCATTATTATCCGTCTGGTCCTATTAAGCGAAATACACTGCAGCTGGCAAAATAACGTTAAATTTGATTTGCACATAATTCGTGTTAGGATTACTACAGTTAACTTGAGTGGCATGGTGCCAACTTTAATAATAACGTAACACTTAAGTGAAAGTAACATAGGAGAAACAGAAGTATTACTAAAGGCAGGAAAGATTGTGAGATGATTGTTGTGGAGTATGTGAAGATGTGCGAATAAGGTTGTAAATATACCTTTCACTCAGTGTTTTAAAAACAAAGTAGAAACCATGCGTGAAGGAATGAAGCTTGGAGATTTTTTGATTTTTTTTCCCTCACGTATAAAGTGAAGGAAGAGATTATGAATAAATAACTGAACAAAGCATATGTCGTAATATTACGCGGTGTGTGTGATTGTCCATTAGTATTCATACAATTGATTCTTCGTGAATCATAGTATGTAAACGAATGAACTGGAAGGTGGTTTAGTCTTTTGAAACAGAGCTATTTTTCATAACTACAGAAGTAAATATTCTTGTCATTTAACGATACTTAATGTGACTGTAGGGAGCAATATTAAAGTTTTTACCGGTAGTAATTACTTTTAGTAGAAATACATGTGCTCTTTCATTTAGATAATTCTGTAATGTAACTGATGCCTGGATTTCGGATGGAAAAACTAAATTTTAAGTTCGAAATGTCATCGATAATTTTCATGTTTTCATGAGCGTAATACAATTAAAATGAAAATACACAAGAGTTGCGGCATATTTCAACAACATTCATTAAATACTTTTAAAGATCTTTTATTAAATGTTGAAGGACTTAAAAACTAAAAACGTGATTTCATTGAGACCAGTATTAACACACTGAAGCGGTACATTCTCTTTTTACAAGAAATGACTAGTAATATTTTTACAAGTATTTGGATCAATAATGTAAACTAATTTTTAAAGAGATTTACAGTTGGTTGGTTTTGGATTTAACGTTCCTTTCTGCACCGAAACTGTATGGAATGTGGTCAGCTTAAGGTGTTATCCAAACCGCATGAGCTATAACTGGGAATCGAATCCAGCTCAGGATTCCTTATGCCGAGGTGCGTTATGCTAACCATGTAGCTACGGAGGAATTCAAAATATTTACATCGTTCGACATTGGTTTTAAATAAATTATGACAGTAGAAATGTAAGTTACGACAATTCTAATTTGAACTTATCTTTAGAAACAGTACACTGGCTATACAAGATGATTCGAAGATCAGTCACAAGCTTTCACAATTAAATTCTAGCAATGTTAAGTTTCTTTTGCCATTTCATTTTCTTTCTTTCTTTCTTTTTTCTTTTTTTTTATATATATATATTTAATATTATGGATCATCTACTGCTGTTGGAAACGTCCCTGAAGAAACTTCTGAAGTCTAGCAAGAAAGCAATGATTGTGCAGAATCCACATGCGATTAAATAACTTGGACATAATCATAATCTGTTTATGATGCATTGCACTTCTGTTGAGAGAGAATCTGTCTGAATATAATATATAATATTTTTTTCTCCTTTAGTTACGGAAAATAAGCACGTGTGACTATTTTCGAATGAAATTCAGAACTTCAGCGAATCTAAAGTATTAGGTTGTGTCGTAATGGTCATTAGCTTATTATTATTTTGTCTGCTTCCGGACACTTTTTTCTACTTTGTTAACATACATTACATGACCATGCTAAATTATGGTAATTCAGTTAGCGATTTTTTTTCTTTTTTTGTTCAAAGAGAAATTTGGTCTGGACTTTCTCTGTTTTGGTGTAAGGTCATACAGTTCTTAAAACGAAAAAGATAGCGAAACTAGGAAGAACGGAAGTAAAGAATCATCATCAACATGAGAAGTTGAGAACAGACGTTATGTAATACGACTCGATGGCTGTTTTGTTCTATCGCATGTGATTCTTAGTGTCCTCTTTTTGAAATGGAAATAACATGTTTGTACCAGAGAACACCCCTAATTAAGTTATGCTGCAAGTCAACTGACAAAGGAAAAGTTGAGAGTGTACACTTTCCTCTTCAAAGGTGACAACAATTAGGTACATTAAACTTACAATATATACTCAGAATATACAGGGTGATTTTTTAAAAACACGGATTTCATTTGGGTCTAGAATTTTTAACTGAAGTCCGATTTTTATGCGGTTTGTGGAAAATGATCAAAGAAGGATGGGAGATTTATGGAACTATGTTAACTGGGTAACTGGGTTAAATTCGTCCGGGGTAATATTGCCCACACCTCAAGAAAAACAGCAAATATTCGCCAGTGTACCTTATAATATTGGAATGAGATGCGGTGCGGTGTGGAGATTTGAGTTTTCTCTGTTAGATAGCAACCTCGACAAGGTCAGTAAGAAACAGGAAACTAAGCCGTTGTATTGGGAATTGTGCTGTACAATTCAGTGCTACTGTGTGAGTATGATCAGGACGCAGTGAGAATAGTGCACTCTTTGGAGCGTTTAAAGTTTTTGAGAACGAAATTGGTTGTTGCTATGCAAAGGACATTTAGAAACAAATTTGCCTCACGTTCTGCCCCAGACAGGATCAAAATATGATCACTAGTGAATAAATTGGGAGAAATAGGATCGCTTCTGAGTGAGATAGGGAAGCATCCAACCCCCGCAGGCGGGTGTTCTCGAAGATGTAAGTTATCGACTCCTTAAGTCGCCCAAGAAAATGAAATGAAATGAAATCTTTAAGTTTTACGTCTCACGCTTATGCCGGTTAGGCTAAAGGAAGCGGTGGTGATTGAGAGATGAGTAAAATGGTGGAATGGAGAAAGCGGGAGGAAACAGGAGAACCCCGGGAAAACCCATGTGCACGGTGTTTGTCCACCACAAAGTTCACACGGCGCGAGCTGGGATCGAATCAGAAGCCTCAAGCACCGGAGGTGAACGCTCTACCACTGAGCCACCGCTCCCAGGTCGCCCAAGAAATTTCTCCGTCGTTTGTCCCAAGAAACCGGCTATAGCTATTCAACATGTGATTTATGGATTTTACCACTAACACTTAACTTGTATTCTCACTAATACTTAATTTGTATTCTGCAATTTCGCTTCAAAAATCCAAAACATTCCAGTTGTAAGGTACACTGGCGAAAATTTGCTGTTTTTCTTGAGGCATAGCCGATATTACTCCGGATAAATATAAACCAATAAAAATCTCAAATCTCCCATCCTTTCTTGATCATTTGCCACAAATCGCATGAAAATCGGACTTCAGTTAGAAATTCTAGACCAAAATGATATCCATGAGTTAAAAAAATCACCCTGTATAAAAATTGCGTTCTTTTAAGGATATGGCACTTTTATAAAGTGTAGAACATCTGTATCTTTAAAATGTTTTAGGTATTTGAAAGAATTCAACACTTCATCTTCACTTTTGTTTTTATATTTCGATAAGGCAATGTGTGTGTGTGTGTTCCAGTGCCTAAGAATGCAGCTTCGAAACTTGGAACGTTTTAGGCCCCATAGAATTTAAATCGTAATAAACATTTTTATTACTTCTAGGGGTCCGAGTGTTATTTTACTGAAATATTGCCCAGATAACATTTATGTGTCAATTCTGGGGGCCTAATAAAAGATATTTTGCATTTCATTTGAGATTTACTTATTTATTTATTGAGGATATGGTGAACCTATTCCATGTTCATATCGAATCATATGTACTAAGAAGTTTTATCTTGAAGTGGACCCCCGTCGAACAACAGGGAGCTTAAATGGGGGACAGTTGCTCCCCTACCGCAAAATTAGTGCAATATATGAATGCCTTGTTAGTGGCGATTCTATAAATGTTAAATATTCTCTGTTTATCCAAAATATTTTTCACGGCATTGAGGCTTATCAACGTTTTTAAAGAGTTTGGTTAACCATGTCCGTCCGGGAGACTAAAAATCTTTAGAATTTCTTGATCAATCCTTACCAGATTCGATCAGAATGTAGAGGATCAAAAGTTTGGAATCGAGTTCGTTTTTGGGTTCGATACTGAGATCGGAAGTGGTACAAATTAACCATTTCCAGTTTTAACATTAATCGTTGTAGAGCAAAAACGGTAAGAATGGATCCGATTTGCTGCAATCCATTATCCGTCCCCAAAGTACATTACGTCTGCATCCTTAACTCTGTACTAAACCCGGAAGTGATTGAAGTTACTACAACTTCCGATTTCAATATTGATCTCTATAGAAAGTAAACGTTAACAGATTGGGAGAAGGGGTTTTTCGGAATCGATTTAGCGTTCTAATGATAGGTACATCATCTTCTTACACTCTGTTCAAACCAGAAGTGGCACAATTCAGCCACTTTTGGTTTTAACATTGATCGCTATAAAACAAAACCTGTAATAGATAGCAAGAAGAGGTTGATTGGAATCATTTAAGCTTCTCAAAAATATATCCCACCTCCACACTGATCTGTCTGGTAAGTGGCAGAAATCCGCAACTTCCTGTTTTAACGTTGATTATTCTAGTTTTTCAATGTTGATCGTTATAGAATGAAAGCGGTAACAGATAACGAGAAGCTGTTTTCCGTAATCAGTTAAGACTCCTAAGAGTATATTTCATTTCCACTCTAATCTCTCTACTAACACCATAAGTGGTATAAATATACTCCATTCCCGCTTCCAAAGATTGAAAAATACCATGTGGTGTACACGCGATACTGCTATTTGTTTATCTAGGGAAAAAATAAAAAGCAGCTAAAGTCAGCGTGGATTGTAGTGGCAAATGGATGTGTGAATGAAACTCCAAGCGACATGTAAGAGGCGTTTAAGGTTAAGTATTGATACTAAGGTCTTTAGAGATGGATAGAGTCCGATTCCCGTTCTCGTAAGTTGTAAAATGTAATTCTGCAGGCATATAAGACGATGTGTAAATCTAACCTTGTGAATTCTACGTAAAAGTACAATTGATACGATAGTTTCCATTGGCACATGCTAAGAATCGATACCGAGAAGCATGAAAATAATACATAACCTCTGACCATTATAGTTAACTGGGAGAATTTCAGATATTTTTCAATTGATGTTGGATAAAGGACTCCGCACCTACTATTAGTGCGCGCGCACAATATTAATTCTGTAAAATGTAAATAGGTTTTAATTTTTTCTAAGAACTGGAAAGTTAGTGATAAAATTATATGAAGAGTATTACATAAGTTATCAGTAAGTGAATGATGCGCCTCACTCAATAAAACATACACATGTAATTCACATATCGTTGCTTGGATGTGCAAGAAGGATAAAAGAGAATTTGTTCATAGATGTTAAATGATTGATTTACTTGTGCTGAATATTCAAACTCGTTAACCAGTAGTACTATTTCTGTTGAATATGGTCCAACCACCATCGGCTTAAATGTATATCACAGTTTTTATGGAAAGTGGGAACAAGTTTGAAACCTTTCTCTCGTCAGAAAAAGTAACTCTTACATCTTTTATTGTATGAAATCCGGAAAAACCTCTTTGATAGTCTCAAAAGTACTTGTGTAAATTTTCGTGATGAGTTCTGAATTGTCTATGTATGAACTGAAAGTTGTTTAATCAATGACCCACCTTTAACATGTTGCGTGTCATTACTTGTACTGTATTGCTTTTCCACATTTTCTCCTTGCTTCTTGCAGCATTCCTGGTTTTCTTTCTTAAAACGAACTGCTTGAATTAGTAACAACTGCAGGCGTCGGAAATGTTAGTATCGTGTGCCCCACCTTCTCGTCTTATATGTAGTTTCTACACTGGAGGATGTGTTATACCGGAACAATTGTGTATCTTTGTTTTCCTTGTTGATCGTTAAGATAATAGAATATCACGGAATATATTAGAAGATAAACTAATATATCATCAACAGTTTTTTTCTAAAAGCATGAAAAAAATACGTGAAATACATTTTATGTTAAATTAATGATATTAGGTTATTGACGGATAAATAAGTTAAATTTATTGAAGTTAGCTTTCGCAAGGCTGCGGGGAATCAAACTTGACACCACCCTTCGTGCGAAGCATTCTTGACATCAAACAAAATTTAGTGACTTTGTCAGCTGCCTTTAAAGTCAGCACATTGATATACTCATAGTAATATCCATAGTAATATAAGTTGTTTCATATTCTCTGTTTTTCGCGTCAGGTGCAGAGGTTGCCATTTTGCAGTCGGGGCTCACTCGGGCACAGGATCATTATCCGCAAAGGTGTGATATCGCGCTTGCTAAGGTCTCGGGCCGCTATCTTCATTGAGGCTCTGGCTTGCATCCTTTTCAGCGCTCGTTCTGACAGATGCTCGCGTTCAATCATTGAGTGAGAGCCGAGTTCAGGAGTTTGGACATCATCATAACCTAAATGACAGTCTTTTCGTTATAATAGGCACCTACCCAAAAATGTATTTATTTGCAATGTACATTTATGTTTTGATTAAGTTTTATGTGTAGTTTGTATATTTTTAAATTCAACAGTGGAACATGAAAACATATTTTAATTTCAAAATAAGCATAAATTTAAGAATTTTCAAGATTGATTTAAACACCAGCTCCTAGTAACATTTTACTTGTCAGTCTTTAGTGCGGCCATCTGAGAGTTAAGTGATATAAAAAGTAAATTTATAAAATATTTATGTAAATCAATATTATAGAAGTAAAAAATATTATATGCGCATGTGTTGCTTTTAGAAGAAACGTACGGAAAGAAATTGGTAACGTCATATAGCTAAAATTGTTCTTCTTCACTGGTGAGTAGCACTAATTACCGGAATAGATTATCACACGAGACGAATATCTGCAGCACTTACATTATACATCCACAATTATTGGTCTTTTCACTATTATATTGTAGACATAAATGCAACTTAGAAGAACTGTGTAGTCGGCGAGGTGTCTATAATACAATCTAATCAGACCTCCTGGGTTCAATCTCCGGTGTTGCGGGGTGTATTTCCCGTTTATTTTCGTTCTAAGTTTGGTCAGAGATCACCCAGTGTATGTAAAACAGGTACCAGGGTTGGGAGGAGTAGAAACTGCTCCAGATCATCTGCACGTGTTCTGAACGGGGCCCCCCGTTACTTACTTGAAGACAGTTTATTTGATCATATCTGGAAGCAGATTGACTCTTTCTGTAGGGTGACAGTCCATAGTCTCCCAAACTTGAAAACTTTTCATGGCACATTTGAATTGTGCATTGCATTTGATTGTCGCATATAAAGAATTGCCACACAAAGAAAGGACTGGACATATCTACGTGTATTTCAGATGATTACATTCCTTTTTGATGAAGATATTGGATCACAATACGATATCCTATTTTGAACATCGGACTTCCAAGGATTTTGCAAAATAGCATGGAAAGACCTAGAAACATGGTAATTACGATAAAGAAAGATGGTTCATATCTTTTCGATCGTGCGTATTTATGATCATGTTTATCCAGTTTGGAGGAAGTTACGTTGTGTACCTGTATTATTTCAAATTGATAAGAGTGTACAATTGCACGTGTATATTCCTGATCTACGTAATTCGCTCCCACATTCGGTGGGTACTATCGAAGTTCAGCCTCAAATGGGGGTAAAACCCGCCTAGCACACCCAAGGTGAGAGGAGGGGTGACATATAAAATGATGAAAATTGCCGATATTAGTGTCAAATCCGTAATGTTTGGGGTGTCTGAAATGAATAGTGACACTTCCCATATCGTTTAAATCCATATTCATTCCCATTAGGACTCCTGAGTGTGTGTGTCTGTGGGGGGGGGGGGATATTGTGACACGTAAAAATGATTGACGATGACCAATATTAGTGTCAAATCTATAGTTTTCGGACTCTCTGAGTTGATTGGTGACAATTACGATACCATTTAAGCTCAAGTTGAGCACTAAGTGTGAGTAAGAGCCTCTAGCACATCTAGGGGGAGTAAGAAGGGTGATTTGTAAATGATCGTAAACGGCGGATACTAGTGTCGAATTCGTGCTTGTTGGTGCTGCCGAGACATAGTAACATTTCCAATGCCGTTTAAGTCCACGTTTATGCCCATTAGCACATGTAGGAATGTAAAGGGGTGAAATGTAAAAAAAACAATAGAAAACCCATGGTGTCGGTGTCGCTAAGCTGTTAGGTGACACTGTCGATTACATTTAAGCCCAACTTGAGCAAGAACGGGCATTAGCTGGATTGAAATGTATGAATGTATATTCTAGCGTAACGCTGGAACGTCTGGAGGAATTTCAACCAATCTTGGTAGACATATGACTTAGTCTGGAAAAAATACATTGGGTGTAAGACACCCCAATGGGTGGGAGTTGGAAGAAGTGACGTAAAAATAATCCAAAACAACTTATATTAGTGAGTAGTGTGCAATACATAGTTTTCGAAGTCGCTAAAATGAGTAGTGACGTCCCCAATGCTGTATAAGTCCAATCCTATAATCAGAGAGGTGGGAGAAAAGATGACAAATGACAAAAATGACAATGTAGTGTATCTTCTGCATTGTTATCATTGCACTTTCATTGAAATGCGTATCCTAAGAGAAAAAGGGATTCAAATATTTTCCATTGACTTATTCTTCCCGTGCGAAGAAGGGACATTTCAGCTTAAATATTTTCTACGCTCCAGTCGTAGCGATGAAATTATATATATATATATATATATATATATATATATATATATATATATATATATATATATATATATATATATATATAATATAAACTTAAAAATAGCGATAACACTGCCAAAGTATATATAATAATTTTAACTTCATTATGATACTTAGTACGTGTACATCTTAGCATACATGTGCAAAATATCTTAATAACTTAGTTTGAAACAATTTGATGCAAATTTCAGTTACGGGCTTTGCTGACCGCAAAATGGTCAAGTTAAATTTGCGTAAGAATTGAATCCAGTTAATGCATTCCCATACTATCAGTAAGTGAAGTTGAGAATGAAGATTTTTTTTCCATCGTTTGACGTGGACTTCTTCCGGATACATTAGCAATCTTTAAGGATGTTTGTTGTAATTGAATCTATAGAAAGCAGGAGGAAAGCAGTACACCTAATCAAGATGTGTGTAGCCTAGAGAGGTGTGTGTTTACTAGAAAGTTAAAATGTGCAAATGAGGTTCTTGACTTGATCTTGCGTCTTAAAATGAGAAGAGGCCACAGTGGTCGGCTGTATGTGTGTCGTTTTGGTAAAGCACATGGAGATCCGAAACAAAGTTTCACATAAGATTCCCTGTGGGATATGTTTATTGAGCAGTTGACGTCTTATGTTTTTTGACCTCAATTTTGCGTTTCTTTTGAAACGAAGTAGGAAATTCTTTATCAAGTTGCTGAATGTTGTACGTATTGTGAAAGGTGGGTTAATTGATCGTACTTGCTTTTGTCCTTGACATTGATTAATATTTGGTGTCCTCTAACATCTTGTCAGAGGAGAGGAAAACAGGAATGTTGGCGGGTTAAAGGAATACCTGCTAAATATATTATTTTCTTTATCTTCCAATGCAAATCAAGCTAAAGTATACATGTCTTTTCATACTTTTATTTTCGTTAAGAATTCGCATAGTAGGATAAATATTTTCTGTCCGCGTTGGTTCTTTGCTCTCTAAAGATAAACAAGTAGCGTTAATTCGGTTCTTCATGAAGTTAGGGTTGTCCAAGATTATATATTAAATTTGAACTGGTGTATCTGTCCACATAAGGTTCGGGACTAGAGGGTATGTATCACCAAATACGTTGTGGAGATCAAGCATTAGATCAAGGCTAATACTGCGTACAGAATAAGAAAAATGGATGGGAACGAAAGAGTGAGTGGTATATCTGTTGTTGAGTAATCGCGTAAGTTGGATTGTTTAGCTACATGAAAGTTAATATATTTTAAGAATAGTTAGGATAAAAGAGTCATGTCCGTTCCTAATCTCACAACTACGTATATTCCATTTCCTTTCTTTGTTTAAAGAAATGATACAATTCTTAATATCTTTAAACCTTGTCAACTTTCATGTAGTTTACAACTTCGATATTGCTAACAGTGCAATATGTACTATTACTTAACAGATAAAACAGTATTTCTTGCTTTGTATTTATTTATTCTATATTAACACTTTCGATCTTGTTTCATTTGCTACAACTTGTAAGTAATTATTTAATAGTAGTGGATGAAAATTAATAGAACGTAACAGAAATGATAGCAAAAGGGCGCGTACGTAACTTTAATGGGATATATATATTTTTTAATAAGAAAAGGACAAGAAGGTACAGAAGGTAAACAAGTTTTAGGTGGAGATAAATGAGAGAGGACTTGGTTGGTAACAGGAAATTCGTGTCCGTCAACACGAGAAAAGGCTTCATTTAGTGAACAGACATAACAAATTATATAGTGATATTTAATGAAGAGTTTAATACTCAGTTTTCACTTGAATCAGAAGTTTATCACATCTCAAAATTGTGCTCGCTAAAGGAAAACTGTACTGAAAAATATAGTTATAATACGAATAATATAAATATATTGAGAAGTTTGAAGGTTGAGAAATGACAGTAAGTTCGTTCTGAACTTCGTAGAAAAATTATTTAAAATGAAAATTGAAACGGTATTTAGTTGGTTGAAGCATTTTGAAGAAGCGTTAGAAAAAAAAATGAAATGAGTTTTACGTTCCTTGGTTATGCCGATTAGGCTAAAGGAGACTGTGATTATGAGAAATGAATTAAATGATGGAATGAAGAAAGTGGGAGGAAACGGGAGAACCCCGAGAAGACTCATGCACACGGTGTTTGTCCACCACAAAGTTTACTTGACGGGAGCAGGGTTTGAACCCAGGACCCCATGCACCAGAGCTGAACGCTCTACCACTGAGTCACCGCGGCCCCCCCAAACGAGCTTTTACGATCGTATCTTCTAATATAAATAAAATAGTTTGTTTGCCTGTGTGCAACCTGGGGACCAGACAATTGTACCGAGAGTTACCAAAATTAGGTTACGGGTACCTTTGTCCAGGCCCCAGATCAAGACAAAGTGTTTTTTTTTTTTTTTTTTTTTTTTTTTTTTTTTTTACAAATTTCGAACCAGGGGTGTTTACCGGAACCGGCCTGGGGACCAGACAGGTTGACCGAGAGTTACCAAATCTTGGTCACGGATACTTTGGTCCAGGCCCCAGACAAAGGCGAAGCGTTTTTGTGAAAATTCGAACCAGGGGAGTGTCGGGGGGACGTTTACCGGGACATGTAAAAGTAGTAGAAAATGACCGATATTAGTGTTGAATTCATAGTTTTCGCGGTCGCTGAGACAAGTGGTGAAACTCCGATCGCATTCAATTCCAAATTCAAACTAACTTCCAAATTCACCCTATTCGACTGCGGGCTGGGGGTCACCGGGGGGGGGGGGGGATACCGAGACGTAAAAGTAATCCAAATAACCAACATTAGTGTCAAATCCATAGTTTTCGCGGTCACTGGAATCAATGGTGACACTTCCATTAGCGATTACTTTCAAATTCAGCTACCATTGCATGCGGGTCGGGGCAGCGGGGGGGAAGGATACTGAGACGTAAAAATAGCCCAAAATGACCGATATTAGTGTCAAATCCATAGTTTTCGCGGTCACTGAAATGAATGGTTATACTCCGACAGGCGTTGACTTCCAAATACAGCCTCCATGCGAACAATGGCTATATTCAGCTAGTAATGGAATAAAATAAGGATTGGCAATGCGGTTAGCTTTGAATTGACGAGTAGTGTATCTGCAAAATCATCAAGTTCTAGTTTTCCTGTCAAACTTTCGTGAAAAAGGGGAACGGCATTTGTGATTTTGCGTAATTTTGATGAAGGTATTAAAGAAACGTGGGACGATAATTGTTGAAAACAAAAGAGACTTAGATATGAATCAACCGATATAGAGTTGTAATAGAAACTGAAGTAAAGTATAAGAGCGAAATTGAAAAGGGCGTTGGACAGAGATGTAGCGCCTTTACGATATTGTTCAGGTCAGTGCAGAAATGTTTGAGTAAGGAAATGTTTTTCCGATTGTTGGTAGAAGGGTTAGTTTATTTCCTTTGGAAATGGTGCTACTGAATAAGAATCAGAATTCAACACAAGAATAAAGTAGGGAAAGAATGAGACGAAAATAAAATGGAAGTGACGATAGCAGTAATGACTAGATAGTATGTATGGAAAGTAAGGATGAAAATGTTGAGGAGAATAAAACTGTAGTTGAATATCCAAAAGGAGAGTGAAATAAGAATCTTGAGGTGTTAATATTATACCTTGCAGGGTAAAAACGTGGACATTACGAAAAAGTTTCGAAAAAAAGTTTTTTTGAAGTGTGTGTATGGAGAAGTATGAATAAGCTAAGTTAAACAAAAAAAGAAGAAAAGCAATATGGGACACTTGAAAAATAGGAAAGAAAAGAACGTAATTGGAGATGATTAAAAGGAGTTTTAGGACATTGAACGGACGTCGTAGAAACGTTGTAAAAGGAAGAAAAGAGGTTAATTACACGAAGCGGGATTTACTGTTTCAAAGTAGAATCTAAACCAGTACTTCGGTTTGGATCCGAGGTAATACACCTACCAGGTATCGAATGTATGAACTTACTATTTAGCAATGATTCAGGGACAAAAACATTTTAAAAAATGATTGTGAAAGGTCTGGCTAGCAAGTTAGTTACGAGAATTTCACAACAAAATAGTGTGTGTCACAATTTATGAGAGTACCTGCTGTATTTCACAGTCACACGTTCATTTGGTAGTTAATTTAAAATAGTTTGTTGCTTAGTTGTGCAGAAACGAAAGGAAGAATTCTTTGGCCCAAGTCAGACGAGAGATGGTTAAATGGATTCTCTTTACGTAATTGAACTCCATCGAAATATCTGCAGCATATACGTATTGTTTACAGGCAGACGACTGTTCCAAGCAACTCACTGCTTTCTGAAAAAAATTTAGTTTTTGAGAGTAAGCTTAATGCTTTCAGATGGAGACGAAACCAATCATTGAATTACTTTTTGAGGTAGACAGGCAAAAGAGTTCATATATATTAGTTTACCTGTTCGTTAGTACTTTTTACAGTATGTTTATATATGAAAATATTTGTCCCACTCACAGGTATGTTCTATCAATGCCAAAGGTGAGACCGGTGAAAAGTGAGCTTGGAAATACGACATAATACATTGTTGGTTTATTGCATTGAAATGGAGTCTTTAGTCTGACATTCCACAAGTGTGCTATAAGGGCTAAATAAGTCAGATGATGAGTGAAAATTTAATAGGATTAAAGAAACTCTGGAATGAGAAGGTGGAAAGAAAAGGAAGAACTCTTGAACTCACAATACAATGCTTTCCACCTCAAATTTCCATGGTATGCCGAGAATCTAATAAATGATCCTTGGACCCTAATTATGGTGGTTAGGACACAAACTTCGTTATTTTCTTTATGTTCTGTTCGTATTGGACATGTTCTGTATTGTCTTGTTTCATCAGCAACACTTAATTTTTGCACACAATAACATAACACTTCGCAAGACATTAGCAATCGGTAATCATGGTATGTAGACATACGATTAGATTTATATAAAGGAATGTGTGATAAATATTTTATTTTGTTCTCTTCGTAAAATTAGTGTGATGTACAGTTTCTTCTTCTATGGCGGAGGGTAAGCAAAAACCTCGAGACGATCGACTAGGTTTGTAGTTCATCTGAAGGTGAAACATCACACAGCAAACTCACGCTCCGACACATGCCTAGAAAACATTCTTAACATGGTTAGTTTTTTTTCTTTTGCATATTACTTCGTTAAAAGAATTCTTTCTTTTTTTTCTGTATCTTCCACTCAACTAAGGATGGTTGTTAGTTCCAAAGATCATACCAGCCCTTCTACATGTTAGTCCTCATATCAATCTTTCGTATGGCCGTTGGAAGTGTAATACCACAGAAAATACTGCATTACCCAAGTAAAGATCCAAATAAGTTACTGGCGTGTAGTGTTAAAGCGAACAACTGCTATAACCAGCGTTATTATGCTCTCTCCTTTGACTAGCGAGTGTGCCTTTGCACGTGGTCCCAGGTTCGATTTCCACTGAGAGAGCATTGCGCTTCAAACGGTGGTTCAGATTTCACCAACACTGTTGGCTGTATTAAATTCGAGTATCCATTCATACAAAATATATATATATATATATATATATATATATATATATATATATATCATTTACTGTAGTAACTGCAAGTCTTGAATTTTTCAGTGACGCATTATTAATACTGAGAAACAGATTGGAATACGTAGTGTCAGATCGTGAGATGCTTATGTAATATATAATCATTGGTCTGTGAGTTTACATTGTGACATTTAGGAAGAATGCGGTATTCGTGACCAATTCGTTCAGGATTTAAAACTGTTCAGTTGCATTTTAAATGCTGCTGGGAAGTAGATAGTTTGTGTGTGAGAATTTTAAACATTTGAATAAACCTTTCAAAATATTTCAATTCCTTCGAAAGCGTAAGCATATACGTATCTTCTTTTCCTTTATTGTCGACACTTGGTTTTTTTACAAGATATTTTCGTGTGCTACACAGAGAAAGCGTGTGCATTTCCGGTATGCAGCATCACTACAATGTAGAGAAAGACATGCAATAATATTGTATATACATAAATTCACTGTGATTTGATTACAGAAACGTGACCGGTTGCCAATTGCATGTCAACGTAACATCCAGCCTTTTCGTATTTCTTGGATCACGTTTTGATGCTCGTTTATTGATCATGCGAGGTACTAAACCAGATCGGTATTCTTTTAATGTATAAAAATATAAGATTACTCGGACACAATATTTCACTAAATTAACATTTGAGTAAATAATTAAAATATATTTTATAAAATTTAGTAAAGGTGGCAATCTCGAAAGTCCGATATAATAGCCTTGTGTAATTACAACATGCAGAACATGTTGGAATCACATCTTCAGAAAGCATTATCTTATTTGTGTCCATTGTCGACATTTGTCGACAACCTCTGTCGTCGATATTTGTGACGTTTCTGAACGTCGGGCTGAAATAAAATCCAGATAAACGGTACAACGTTATTCTAGTCTCGGTTGGTATCACTGCCTACGATAAGGTCAGAGACATCCCGCTCCGTGTCACGTGGTGTGCATTTGTAAGAGATATCAAAAATAGAAATAAATATTTCGAAAAAATAATTCAGACAGAAATGGGTTAAAATAGCATATGTACGCAATGACATCATTTAATCTCGAAGGAGAGAAAATCACATCTAAGGGTTCGTTCATGTTAAATTTCTTGTGAACATTTTTGGTTCTAAAAATATACTGGAGGAACCGTCAATTTTGTACGTATAAGAGTGAGTCATAAATCTTTGCAATATTGTGGTGCACAACACTTATACAGGGTGTCTACTGGTCATGAAAGTCATGAAAAAGTCATATATTTTGCTTAGTGGTCATGAAAGTCATGAAAAAGTCCTTTATTTACCCAACTGGTCATGAAAATCTGAAATCTCAGAGTATATTTTTATACTTCATACTTTTATACCTCATACTGCATGTACTGAAACAGTTGTGTCAGGTCAGTAATTGTGAGAATTTCCCCCACCAGTTAGTGCTGGCTAACTGGTACTTTACTGTCTTCCTAGCTGCTCCCCATTTCATCTTCTAGTCTCTGTAATATAGTAACAACTTTTTACTGTCCAACTTTGTGATCTGCTATTTCTTTACTTCTAAAAAATGTAAATTGTGAATTTTTGGGCCTTTAGACTTATGCAAATAATATTATTCGTTTGAGTTTGCAGATTTTAAATTTGATAATCTATTTTTTTTTTTTAAGACGAATTTCTTTTATAATTTGTTTTGTCTTTGGGCAGTTCTCTGAGTGCTTAATTTTAGACAAATTTCTGCTAGATGGATAATTATACTCAGAATTAAAACTTCAAATACAGTATAGAGTGATTAACTGGTAAGAGCAGGCCCGTATTTAGGTAAGTGCTATTCTTTGCTCGAGCACAAGGCGGCAGAATTTTAGATTCTTTCTTTAAGATTCACAATAAGTGATATTTAAGACTAGCAACCCGCATAGTTCCGATGCACGACTGATGATAGGGGTTTATTATTACTAATGGTAAATTTTTATCGCCATGGTCATGAAAATTTGAACAAAAAGGTCATGAAAAGTCATGAAAAAGTCATGAATTTACTTTCTGGTATTCCAGTAGACACCCTGTTATACTTATTACAGTACAGTGAAAGTAGATTGATGTTCAACTATATCTCCTCGTGTTGGACTATCTGCAGCCACCTTGCCAGTTCTTCGATACCACGTCTTGTTCATGGATCGGAATAGATAGTAATCCAAAGGGGCAAGTCAGGGTTATATGCTGAGCGTAGAATCAATTCGATGCCTTCTACTAGTTCGTGAATTTTTGTTGCGTTTTTTTTTTAAAGCCAGTATGGTTTTGTGTTATACTGTTGCAGCAGAGTACGCTTTCGGTTTATCAATGCAGGATGTTTTTGGCGTAGTGCAGCACACATCCGCTCAAACTGTTCGGATAAAGGTCGGAATTGATGGTATGACTGTTAGGAACATGACTTTATGTTCGAAACAGTCTTGTTTGACGACCGATTCTGGAAGTTGGCTCTTGCTCGACCACGGGTTTTGCACATTGATATTTCGGCAAAAACACGTACTTTTCGTCGTATGTGACGATCCGTTTCAGGAAACGCACATCACACGGTTTTTGCAGCAGTCGTCAGCACACACACGCAGTCCTCTGGACCTAAGCTAGGGTCAACTCGTGTGGCACAATGCGCAAATTCTGATGATTTTCCCGAGTTTGTGAAGGTGACGCAGCACAGTGCATAACGACGTCGAGTTGATTTGACAATGGTCATGTGTTGGTGGATGCATTTTCCTCAATACCGTGTCGTAAGAATCAGAATCTGCTACACTGGGGCTGACGAACCTTGACTGATCGACATTTTCACAACCTGTACGAAATTTCGGGAACCAACGAATTACTATGCTGTGGTTTACTGGAGCTTCCCCGTTTGCATGACAGATTTGTTGGGTTGCTGCCGCAGCATTATGCCCGAGTTCGAATTTACACTGTAAGAGTTCACATGTCAGACGTCGTTGAGCACTCATCGTCGCTGCTTAAAAAAAAAAAAAAAAAAAAAAAAAAGACTGAAGATACTGACGAAGTGGCGGTCTCCATGTTACATAGCCCACTTGTCACACTGCCTCTTGAGCCAGTTTGACCTAGTACTCACAGTCGCATATACATGCCTGCTTTGGGTTCTGGAAATATTGCAAGACACAACGAAATCTTGTAAAATCTGCGAATAGCTTGTAAAGCACATATTCCCATCGCAGTTAAATCTCGTATGTATTATTTGTTTAGTTTTGCTTGGTAACTATAGTTCCAGGTTCATCTTTGAAGTCGTTTTACACGGAAAACAACACTGGCAGTTACTTTTACTGGAAGTCGGCCCAGTTGGGGTACCAGGATTTTCAAATCGTAGTTCCATGTTTTGTATAGTGCTTCTACGAGGGTTGATTAGCGAAGACTGAGACTGCTTATTGTACCGCAGTTCCCGTTGTTGCGAATGCCGGCACGTTTGATAGTTGAAAGAGTTGTGTTTCATGTATACTTTCATTAGGTTGCAGCATTTTCGTATCAGTAGGTTGCAAGTAATCCACTGTGTTTTAGATAATGCTTCCCTTTCGCCTCACAACGTGTTGTGTATATGCATACAGTGGAGGTTACACAAGAAGAACAGTATGGAGCAATAAAGTTTTGTTTTCGCTTGAACCATACAGCTTCTGAAACACGAAAAGCTCAAGCAAGCTTAACGTGAAAGTGCATTACCTCGAGCAACGGTCTCTCGGTGATTCAAAGAAGGACGAGTTTCATGCGTTAAGCAAGGTGGACCTGGTGTTTCGGCCTCTGCTGTGACAGAAAGAAACGTCAATACTGCTGCTGTGATTGTCCGTGAGGATCAAAGGAAAACATTACGTAAACCTTTTAATGACATACATGTAAGTTTTCGAAAACTGTGGTTATGTGGGGAAAATTGTGCTTCATGTGATGTTTACAATCATTAATGAATACCAAATATCAAATAAAAACCACGTAGTGTCATTTGGAAACAAATAAAAGTTCTACAAAATTGGCAACACTGCCAACCGAATTGCAACGTACGTAAAAATTATCATACTGGTACAAATCAACTTTCTAAACTTCATCATAACTTTAACACACAGTTTCTAATTTAACGCAAAATTTATATTTTATTTTCCATTGTCGCGAGACGATTTTGGGACCCGAGTTGGAAACCCTGTTACTCGAAAACGAAGCGGAATTCGACTCATGTTTATAGAAACTTTTCTACTGGATTTGATGTCAGGATTCATCTCTCAAAAATTTCATACTCCCTTTCAATTCGCCTTGTGTATAGGCCCATAGGAAATATTTACATTTCAAGAACAAAAGTCGAAATTTCGATAATTCATTGCGAATGTTAGGGGCTGCAGCCGCATGAACGGTTAACTGATATTAAATAGTAAGTTACTTCTCCAATACATGTAGAAAATTCAGATTTTTAAAAGGTGGGGTTTTTGAGAAAATGGCGTCCAAACATTGCGTCTTAATGAAATTTTCATCTTTTCATGATGCTATAACGTGGGATGTAATAATCAGAAACGTAAGTCCTTTACATTTTTAAGAGACCTTATGGAGTAGATTTCGATGCTAGAAACAGATGGTTGATATTGCTCGTGAGGACAGAAAAAAAAAAATGTTTGTGGAGTTAGCAAAAATTTTACCAAAGTTGGCAACATTGTGAGTGAATTGCGCGATTCCTATTGGACCAATAAACGAATTTTGGCCCTCCACCGAAACATACAACTTTATACTCTTCCTGCTGTTGCGATTATGTTACTAACTACACTCGTTTCACTACAACAAAACTTTAAATTTGACATGTTTTTCAGCTTTTCGAGCAATCCGAGAGGAGGGCAGCCATTTTGGAAGGCTGTATATCAAAGGACAATTTTTTTTTCAGCAAAAAGTAAAAATATGGGTCTAATAATATTGCATGTAGATCCCATATAAAATAAATAAATGAAATCTGAGACTATGATGGGGACCAATTGTGGTTTGCCTGGACGATTTGAAATGGAATCGGTCTTGTATAAATGAACGTTTAAATAATGCTGAGGCTTAAGAGCAAAATGCTGTGGCATATCGTAGTATTTTGGTGCTTACAATAGCACGCTTCTTAACTTAAATATCTTGGGTTCGATTTACGAGTGGATCACAATAGATCCTTCATTTATTACCACTTAATTTGACCGCCCATTTTAAGATGCAATAATTGCCAAGCAATCATATTGTGCAGCAATTGACTACATTTTCCAGCTACCAATTTTCGACTACCTGATCTTCGAAGGAGCAAATCACAGTACTCTCCAAATCAAGCGACAGGCCCTTAGGATATAAATGATATAAACATATATTTAATTTTGTGCTAGGAGTTCCGTCGTGGCTAAGCTGTTAGAATACGCTCCTTTGGATTGGGGAGACGCGGGTTCGATTTCCGGCGGGAGCTCATGTGGTTCGGATCCGACGTTAAGCTGTAGGTCTACGTTTCATATAGCCTCGCTGCTCAATGGGACGCTAAACTCAAAAATCAGATCAAATCAGATTTTGCGTTAGTTAGTTGTCCCTTAAAGAACGGAGAAAACAAATGCGTCGATCCATAGGGAGTCTAAAAATGCAAGTACACAACTTTTAAATGTATACTTATTATCTAAAATAGCAGATGTGACTTCCTCATAATTGCTCAGACCATACTACGTAGAAACCTGAAATTTGAACAGAATACTCTTCTTACCACGGAAGCAAGATATGAGAAAGTATTTTTTGAAATACGTATCGAAGAGGAGGTTAAAGGGGAGCTTAAATTTTCTGCCAGGAATTCAGTATGGCACGAATCCTTGAAGTTAGAAAGATGAAATTCGCCACACTCTCTTCATTGAAAATAAAGGAAAAGGTCTTTCAATGTTTCCCAAAATTCCAATCTTATGTACCGGTTTTATTTTTAGTACATCTTATGTTTCTCGTGTGAAGATGAGTGCTTCGGCTAGTACTGTAATAAAATAAAAAAAAAAAAAAAAGTCTTCCATTAATTCTGTACTTCAGCAGTTGATGTAGTCGCAGTTACTATATTGTCCTTGAATCACAGAAATGAATCTACGGGCACCGTTAAGATTTGCTGCATGTTCATTATTTACCAGTTACAGAAAGTAAGAGTTAACGTTCGGAAATTGGGTCGTTGGTGTAGAAGACTCGTAAATTTTATTAGCATTTTTGCGTTGTCATCTTCGGTTTCCTTGACATTGTGCTTTAGCCATTTCACGATTGCGTGCTTTAATGACGCTGCTAATGTTGAGGGTGTGAAAGTATTTTTGTTTATTTCTATTGTCATTTCGAGTGATTCGTGACCACTGTATTTACTTTCTTCGGTGGCATGGGAAGAAAAAGCTTTTTTGTGTACTGTTAAACTTGCCTGATAACATTGCTAAGCATAGTATACCGGATACTAAAAGAATTGTTTGGTACCAGCTGTAAGATCTGTGAAATATTTACGTATTATCGCTGTTGAAGAGAGGTCAGAATATAGAATAGTTCGATGATCGTACTCAAGGGAAAGTTATTTTGTATGCCATGTCTCTATATTCAGGATCTCAAGTGGTCTGAGAGTTCAGATTTTCCTTACTAAACAGCTAACTCTTAGAAGAAAGTAAAGAAGAATGCTCTCGTTGTGTGTAAACTTTTTAAACTGTTCAATGCCCTGCTAAGTGTTTATGCATGATAGCCTCATACAGTACACCTCTGTCAGAACGCTGCATACTACACGTGCACTATTCATCAAATTCGTAATCGTAATAATATAAAACAAGTCAATTTTGATTGATTGATTGGATTTGAAAATTGTGTTTAACACTGAGGCTATATTGTACGGTATATTTCGTACATATACACAGTCATTTGTTCCCCTTCGCAACAGAACTGAGACTCACCTGTCTGCAGTCATTGAAATTTGGGAATTATGAAGCCGATCGTCTTGAAACTTAGAAGATATATTAGACACGCAACAATGTATTCCAGTTTAGAAAATATGATAGGCTTGCAACAATGTGTCCTAGTGAACATTTCCTTTTGATTGCATGAGTGTTGCCAAGTAATTGCCATAAATTTGGTTAGGAAAATTTTGTGACATTTTCCCCTTAGTTACTTCCCTCTAGTACGTAGTGCCGAATCGTTGCTGGTACCGTTCGAAAACTCGATTCATTTCATTTTAGACAAGATATAACTCGTGTAAATACTCTGCACACTATTTTTGAGCTTTAGGTAATATCAAAGAAAAATCAAACAACGGAAAATTAATCATGTATACAGGTATGTTATGGCCAATATATAAGTAGCTATTAAACAGATACTAGCAAAGCTAAAATTGAAAAGTTATCGTTATGAAACTGTAGACGAGATCCAACATGAATCGCAGTTTGTGCTTAATACACTTCGATTTATTATAGGGTTCTTCCTACTAGTCAGGGAAATCAGGGAAGTCAGGGAAAACTCGGGGAAGATGGTGCAGGTCAGGGAACTCAGGGAAAAAGACTGGAAATCAGAGAAAGTCAGGGAAATTTTATAAAATATATTTTTTTCTAACATTAATTGTACACAAATTTCAGCTTAGCCAGCCATATTAATGATCACAGTATGGGACATTGCTCACATTTTAATGGGAGGTAAGTGGAATGTACGTATAAGCAATTGATTACTATTTATCTATGTAGAATAAATGTTCTTATATATAAACATTCACCGTTATTTATTCCTTATTTATATGCCAACGTCATCTGACACCGGTCATGAAAATCGGAATTTCCTGCCAAATGTCAGAGGAAGTCAGGGAAAGAGATTTCTCCAGATCAGTAGGAACTCTGTATTAATTGTAGTTTAACACCGTTTGAGCATCGAGGGTGTATGAGACAGAAAGTTCTGGTTAAAGTGAGATCCATACTTTTGTTCGGGATTGCTTCTGCTGCAAATGCCCTCCTCCAGGAATCGAATCCGGAACCATACACACTAGGGTCGATCGAAAAAAAAAACTTTTTTTCGAAATCGATAACGGATCACACGAGAAAAATTGCTCACCCATAACACTAGTTCACTGAATTCTTTTCACATTTTTCGGACAATGTCTTGCGGTCCCGCAACCGGCCTAAAACTTTGGAAAAGTCAACGTAGGGAACACGCATTACACAGTATGTAGACAGTATGTTTAATCTTCCAATACGGTTCGGAAGTAGCGTATTTCTCTATGTAATCGTTTTTCAACTTTATGTGCTGTAGTGACATCACTAGTATGTGCAGTTTTTTGGTTATTTTAACCATAAAATGGCTTAAAATAACCCAGAGCTCAAACGAGGAGGTGACTGCACGTCGTGCTCCGCCCACCCAGAACGAGGTGCTAACGATAAGGCATAAAAAGAAAATTACTGCCATTATCAGAAGGCCAAATATATGTGAAAATCTAATATGGCGGCATCATCAAAGAAAACAATCGAGGTGCTAACGATAAGGCATATATAATTTAATATGGCCATTATCAGAAGGAAAATTTTAGTCGAAATCTAATATGCCAGTATCATCAAAGAAAACAATCGAGGTGCTAACGATAACACACAAAACAATATATTCGAGGTACTAACAATAACGCAAGAAAAGGAAATTAGTGCCATTATCAGAAAGACAAATATATTCGAAAATCTAATATGCCGAAAATGAGGATCGATTGTTGTTTTCTTTAATGATGCCGCCATTAAATATTTTCGAATATATTTGGCCTTCTGATAATGGCACTAATTTTCTTTTTGTGCGGTATTATCGGCACTAATTTAACACTAACTCTGTATACAGGTTTCATCTCAATCGGTTGAGTGGGTGGGGGTAGGTTCACGCTAGCCACACCCAGATCTTTTTTTATTTTAACAGCACTAATTTTGTAAACTATGCCAAAAATTAGTGCTAAATTAGTGCTGACGATACCGCATAGAAAGAAAATTACTGCTATGTTCAGTATCATAAAAATGAGGATCGATTGTTTTCTATGATGATGCCGGCCTATTAGATTTTCGCATATGTTTGGCCTTCGTATATATATCTGGCGTGAATCATTCCCGTTAGCTGACGACGACATGCAGCATCCTGTGCTTTTACATAAGCGTAGAGTCGTCTAGTCCTTCTTTAGTTTGGCTTGTCAAATTCATTGTGAAGGTCTACACAACGATGTGGTTCGCGATTCGACTGCATCCTTCTTGCAGTGACGGGGCGCGACACGTGTGGAAGATCGGCCAGCTTTCGTCAGCAATTTTACTGGATAATCTGAATAAAATAGTCTTTTCGACGCTCCAAGCAAATGGCTTTTTCGCACACCCTGAAAATATGTTGCTGGCAATGATCACCGACTCTTTTCAAGTTATTCGCACTTCTGGATGGAGTCGAGTAGAAAGGGCCTGCGCCATGGCACCCAAGAAATCCATTTGAGAGTTTGTCGTGCCTGATATTAACTTCGAAACTGATTATAATATGATAAGCTAGTCCTCCGTGAAGGTCACCTAAAGCACTTACATCATAAGAAGTAGAAGAAAACATCAAAAGTGCAGTAGCCGCAGCTACATCGATAACGGAATTTCCATGTTATACCCAGGTAGTGGAAAGGATAGTACAAGGAGTTACTGTAGCGCCCGTGAAGAAATATGGATTTTAAGAAAGAGGCGGCTTCATTCGAGCAAGACTGCTGTACAGGAAAAATATTCCCACTTTTGAGTCGAAACAATACTTCCTAATCTAAACTTTAGACCTTAACAATGTGTTTGTCTACTGGGTGAGTGAAGTAGGATGCGCAGTCACCTCCACGTTTGAGCACTGGGTTATTTTAAGCCATTTTATGGTTAAAATAAGCAAAGAACTGCACATATTGGTGATGTCGGTATAGCACATAAAGTTGAAGATCGATTACGTAGAGAAATATGCTATTTCTGAACCGCATTGGAAGATAAAACAGACTGTCTACATATTGTGTAATGCGTGTTGTCTATGTTGACTTTTCCAAAACTTTAGGCCGATTGCGGCACTGGAAGACATTGTCCGAAAAATGTGAAACAAATTAAGTGAACTACTGTTATAGGTGAGCAACTTTTCCCGTGTGAGCCGGTATCGATTTCGAAAAATAATTATTTTTCGATCCACCCTAATATACACACAAAGGGCATGTGCAGTGGCCACGAAGCCTGCACACTTTCATACACATATTTATATACACTTTCAGTTAGGTTTTCAACAACTTCTCGCATCGTAGCTTACGTGTTCGAGAGGTCAACGAATAGTACAAGATATAAATTATTATTACTGAGTACCTGCTTTACTAATGCCAAGCAGGCATGTCATCCGCAGGCATACACATTGTTCCGGAATTCAGTTGTCACTGATGGATCTATTTTATTTTATTTATTTTTGGTTTGACGGGATAAGTGGAGAGCTACTTGAAGCAAGTAGTCGAAGTAACACTGCAATTACAAGACACCTTCAACTGTGATTTTAATAGACACTGTGATTATATTCCATGTTCCAGTTAAAAGTTTGTCTTCAGCCGATAGGATCTCCATGAATTGTATTATCGAAGTTCATTATTATTATTATTATTATTATTATTATTATTATTTCTTATCGTGCAGTGATTCTGAGTGCAACAATGTTACATAATGTCTTAACATGAGCACAATGTAAATCGACATGTGAGCAACTAACACATTTAATGGTCAAATTGTACTTCATATTACGAAATACCTTATTTTCCTGGTTGAAAGGTTTGACCGTATTAGGCAAAATTGCTTTGTAATTGCAACGAAATGTCATTTCAAGAAAGTTTCGAATAGTGATAGCTTGTAATGATTGCTTTCCCTGTTCTATATTGTGTCAGTTGCTGAACTGACATAATTAAGGAACAAAGAAGGTTAGTGATTTTCGAGATCACGGAAAGATTATATCACTCACCCTAAGTTCTTAAGCGATACAGAATTTATATTATTGGTAATATAATACGAGTGTTTACATCAAAACGACATACAACATGACGCGTAATTATTAATAAATTACTCTTTGATTTATATTTTGTTATTCTCTTTTCTTCAGTTTACGTGAAGTAATGTAAGATAGAAACGAAAAATTTGAGTGCTATATTGCGGAAGAAGTTTTTCCAATAGTGAAAGTTACAATGAGAGTTTGGTGGAATTGATGGACAAGTCGTGGCTGTTTCTAATTGCATGGAGGAAGAGTAGTGATAGGGTTAGGTCATTGATGTATTGTTTTTCCAAACATCTTGCTACATCTCGTTTTGTAGCATTTCTTATTCTTAAGAGAAAAAAAGGAGTAGGAGATATATATCCTGTTGTTCGTAATAGTAATACAATGAAAGGGACAATTTCAGCTCGATTCCTTTCAGACAGATATTTTCAGCAAACTACGAATGTGTTGTAGTTCATAGTTCCGCTCTTCCCTTCCCAAAATTATGATTAAACTATTTAGCAGATAAATTTAAGTTTTTTAAAAGTTAATTTTGTTCCTTTCGGTTTTTGCGTTTATTTAAATGATTAGAAAAGCCACAGTGTAGTCGGTGAGGTCGCTACCTACCAACACGACGATCTGGAGTTGAAGCGGGAATTTTTTGTCATTCTAACTTCATACCAATACGCCCAGAGGTTCACCCAACCTCTTAAGTGGGTACCTGAGGAACTTGTGGAGAAAAGAGGCAGGGGCCTGGTGGTGACTACATCTTCAGTAAGTGTCGATGTTCAGAAAGTGAGGAGCCGTATTTTAACACAACCTGTGGATCCAGTGGCTTGTCTCGAATGGGGACGCCCTTTACTTTTAAATGTTTAGATTAAAAGAAAAAAAATAGTATCGACACAATTTTGCTTCTTATTCTGAGTTACGTGTATACAGGTAGTGGGTTGTCCCCAGTGGCGTAGCACACTTTTGCGCCCCCCCCCCCCCGCAAAGTATAGAGAAGGGGCCCTAGTTGTAAAGCCGATAGAACTAAGGTTGAAGTTCTACTTCTTTAAATCTTTATTCATCACAAGATTTCGGGGCCCTCTATACTTCGCCCCCCCCCCGCACTGCGGGGGTTGCGGGGGCAGCTGCTACGCCACTGGTTGTCCCTGTCATTAGACCTTATATTCTTTTCAGTATACTGATTTCTGTTCCGTGTGCGTACGCGAAAGAGTTGTATTAGAATCAGTTTTCAGAATGTACCTGGTTAAAATTAAGAGATGGAAAGCAATAGTGTTCCTGAATATCATTTGCTCAGTATAGATTGGTTAATTGATTGCTTGATTAAAGTTTAATGGAGATATCAGCAGCTGTCGAATCCATATTTTTCGGAGTATCTGAAATGAATAGCGACACTCCGGATCCATCTTCCGTCGGAGGTAAGAAAAATGAAAACACATCCTAAGGGCGAAAAGGAGGTTCAAATATACTTTCAAATATTTCGCATAAACATATTCTTCCCTACGAAGACTAGTAATTTGGACAATTGACGATGGACAATTTGTAATAGAATTTTGACAGCTACTTAGATACATTTGATATGCGTGAATGTGTTTCACCAAACCACTGAGAGAAACATTATGAAAATCAGGATATTGTCAGAGGGGAAAAATGAATTTTTATGTATGATGGAATTATGTATTGGAAGTGCAATTTTTCTACAAGCAAGCATATTGGCCGCAAAATTATTCACTGTTGCACGAAAGCCGACTCACATTTACGTACCTTTTTTTCTTTGTAATACGGGAGTAGCTATGGGAACGAAAATCAATTAGAAAAGTGATTATCATATTCCAGTGGTGTCAGTTGTACAAATATTGTAGGCATGCATCAATATTTTAGGGTAAAATTGCTAGAAACGAATGTCAAAGTTAGATTTGAATGTCCCTTGTAGAAATAGTACGGTAGAAGTTTGTCAGTTACCTAATCTTCTGAAGATCACCAGTTCCAATTGATTTCCTGCATCAAATACGAATATTTTCTGGATCTTAATTGTATTAAGTATACAGTCTTGAAATTCATTTATTATGTTTGTAGTTGTAATTTTATTGATTATGCAGTACATATTAAGAAATATTTTACTTCTGATGTAATTAGTTCGTAATTATATCGAACAATTTAAAGGAAAGTGAGGAGCCTAGGATTTATGTCCATTTTGCGGAAAACATTTTGCTTAAAGCCAGTATTTTGTTTCGATGTGTATTATATATGATTCAGGATGTAGCCTCCTTAATGTTTGCAGTGAAATGTATGCAGGGGTACTCACTGTGATCGTATATACATTTGGTACAGTGTACACGAGTCCTTTTGCTTCCTTTTCCCTCCCTTTAGATATGCATGTATGTATGTCAAAACCATCGGCGTATATTACTCCGTGTTGGAAGGCTAATAGAAAGTATTTATCAAGGCACTGCTTAGAGTCAGGTGTTACAACAGATGCATACCTTAATATAGAAGAGACGATAAAAAAAAAAACTCCTTTTTTTTTCAATCCAAGAAGAATAGTGACAGACAAAGGAAACGAGGACGCATTTCAGACGAATGGCAGGTGGTATGGTCAATAGAGATGTTCAAATAGTGTGAATAGATGGAGTAAACACCGTAATTTAATGAAGAGAAAGTAAGGCCCTTTTTAGACGTTATGATAAATCATCAAGGGTGGAGATTTTTTTATCATATGCAAGAGAGATATTTTCTATTCACACACGGTGATATCGCTCGGAGATATTCCTCACAGAGGTCAATAGAGTCTGACATCTTTCGGAGGTTATGTGAACTATTTCAGAAAAATACAGGGCCACGATGTTTGCTTGTGGTGTGTGTGTGTGCGTTTCTACCTGCCACTTGTGAAAGGACAATTCCTGTTTCTTGGTGTGTTCCCGCCGTAGTAAAATAAAGAGCTTGAAATGGAAAAGAACTATTATGCGGCTTTTGCAATTATCATGTCCGTAGCAATGATATAATTGTGTTTATGTTTAAAAAAGAAAAGAAATATAGAACGGTGTTGCCTATTTAGACACTTAAGAATCGTTAATAGTAAGCTGAAAGACGAGTGTCATTTTATTGCTGGGGTTTTTAATTCATTTTTTGTATTTGTGTCCACAGAATATATCTAAATTAAAAGATAAAATATACATTCTTGTCCCAAGTATTTAAACATACAACCCCCCCCCCCCACATATATATATATATATATATATATATATATATATACCTTGTATACTAATCCGTAACTACGCAACTTCTCGTTAAATCTTTTAGGATTCATGGTATCTTTAGATACCATGGGGTAAGTGTTGTCTTTGACCGCTTATTTAGGTTCTATAACAGATATTTAGGCCGGCTTTTTTTATTGGTCAAAAAAAGGATGCATTTTGGAATCAGATGGTCATCTTGGTGGCGCCAAGTGGGGACAGAGGGAAGTGACTTATCCTTGAGGAAATTTCAAAACTTTTTCAAGCCTTTAGTTTCTAACATACCAGATTGAAACTTTGCACACGGATTGTGTGCACCTTTGAGTAGGCCTATTTCTCAATTCTTTAGATCCATTTGTACTCGGGCCCGAGGCTGAGGGTCGCAACTATTCCGAGGGGCGATTTTTTCAGAAAAAATTCTGATTTTTACCAATTTTTCCGCTTTAGGTGTACGATACGCACATGTGAGTCATACCGTTGGAAAGGGCTTGTTATATTGAAGAAAATAGTGTTTGAACCATGACTCTAGGCCAAATAGTAACGACGCAGTAAATTTTTATAATATGATTGAGTTGATTTTGAGTTTAATGTCCTGTTCAGCAGTGATGCTATGTGAGACGTGGACCTACTGATTAACGTGGAATCCAAACCACATGAGCTCCCACTGGAAATCGAACCCGGGTCTCCCACGCCAAAGGCGCGTACGCTAACCGGTTAGTTATACGTGCGTGTGTGGCCTAAATTCAGACTTTCAAAAAAATTTTCATCCCTTTGTTTTCAAGATACAAGATTGAAATTTAGCACACGCATTGTGTACGTAATACGTATTTTCAAGAAATTTTCAGATCCCTACGTGAACCCAGGGCCGGGCCAGAGTCAGTGTCGGATGTAGAAGGTAAAAAATCGGGGAGCCAGCCAGACCCCAGACTATGATAGGTATATCATGACTTTACTATAAACTTTCAAAAATATATAAATAATAAATTATTTTTTGACTCAAAAAACTGGGGTCCTAGGCAGGGCATGATTTAGGGAGGTGCAAAAGTGCACGTGCACCCCCGCGTTGTTGTAAATATATCGGCCACGGTGGCTCAGTGGTAGAGCGTTCACCTCTGGTGCATGGGTTCCTGGTTCAAACCCTGCTCCCGCCAAGTGAACTTTGTGGTGGACAAACACCGTGTACGTGGGTTTCCTTCCACTTTCTTCATTCCACCATTTCATTCATTTCTCATTCTCACCGTCTCCTTTAGCCTAACCGTTATAACCGTGGGGCTGAAAACTAAAAAAATTCATTTCATTTCGTTGTAAATGTACACTACCTAAAGTAAGAAGCTAGCAGAGAGCTTTGCAAAATAAATAGTTTAAGTCAATTTTCTGAAGGTTGAAGGAAAAGAATTCATCGAAATCAGACACTTAGCATTTCCAAAGGAATTTCTCATTCACATCACAGATAAAGCATTTAAAAAAACTCAAATTTAATTCAAATGTACTGGTAGTTATTGGTGCACCCCCTCAGAGAATCCTAGATCTAGGTCCCCCGGGCTAGAGCCGCCACTGGCCAAAGTGGTGAAGTGTTTCGGGGGGATCCTTTTAAAAAACCGGGTTTTCCCGAATTTTCCGGCCCAGGTGTATGATACGGACATGTGAGTGGTATCGTTGGAAAGGGTTTGTTATACTGAAGAAAATGGCGTTTGAACCATGACTCTAGGCCAAATAGTAACGATGCAGTAAATTATATATATAATGTAAATTTTGCAGGATTTAAATTTAGCACACGTATTGTGTACATAACTACGTATTTTCATAAAAAATTCATATCCCTACGTGAACCCAGGATCGAACTAGAGGGGTGCAAAAATTTCGAAAAATCGAAAAATCTCCCAGTTTTCCTCGATTTTCCAGTTTCTGGTGTATAATACGGACAAAGGAGTAGTACAGTTGGAAAGGATGTTCTATTCTGAACAAAATGAGATATAAAACATGATCCTATGATAAATGATCCCATGATCTTAACATATTTCAAATTCTATCGAATATCAAATTCATGGTGTATATTTCAAGGTGAAGTTTCCCCATCTATTCAATAAACTTGTATTTCAGCTCATAGAGGCAAATATTTTTGCTAACTTCATATACCCTGCATTTCATTGCAGTTTATTTTATTATAAACCATTACTTAATTCTACATATTATAGAATTGTTCATAATATTTGTCAAATTACCTCCGACATTTTCAACTATAAAATTTTTTTTTTTTTTCATTTCTTTATATAACGAAATGTAATACCATAGTGACATTTTGCACTATGCTCTCTCTTTCGTTACGAGCTAAAGGTGACTATTTTATTTCTAAACGAAAAATAAAATTAGTTATATTTAGTTCCAGAATTAAAGATGATGGAAACCAATGAGCTGACCACACACAAAACAACTTAAATCCATCTTCTTGACCATAGCTAATTAAGGACTACAATTGAATAGCATTCAATTTATTTTTGAGCTGTAAACATATTCGTAGTTTTTATTAATACTAAAATCTAGAACAGTTTTACGCTTGTAAAATTCTACTTCATTTTGTTCGCTTGACAATAAATATATAAATACTTGCAGAATATCGAATCACATCTTAAACTGTAACTATATTTTCCTGTTTACTGGAGTCCTGTCTGATCAATGAAAAAATAAAAAAAAAAAAAAAAAAAGTGGGACCCAATGAGCTACGGAATAAGATACACAAGTCACCTACTATATACAGTATATATACAGGGCCGGATTTAGGGGGTGCAAGGGTAAACGTGCACCCCCTTCCGTTGTAAATATACACTACCTAAAGTGAGAAGCTAGCAGAGAGTTTTGCAAAATCAATAGTTTGTCAATTTTCTGAAGGTTGAAGGAAAAGAATTCGAGACCAGACACTTAGCATTTCCAAAGGAATTCCTCATTCACATCACAGATGCCTAAAGGCATTTGAAAAACTCAAATTTAATTCAAATGTACTGGTAGTTATTAGTGTACCCCCCTCAGAGATTCCTGGATCGGGCCCTATATATATCCGGGCCAGAGATGGACAAAAAATCTAAAAACACTTCATACAGGACACGTAAGTTTGGCCCTCCACTGTACAACACGTGTTCCGGTTGCCGATCGTTCTTTTGTTTTCAATGTGTCATGTGGACCTTCCTTTTCCGTTAGCAGTAACAAGTTCACATGTGAGTGTCGTGGTGTGAAAGTGGTGCGGTAAAATGGGCGACCTGACAGACTTCCAAAGAGGCATGATTGTTGGTGCCCGTCTGGTTGGAGCTACTGTCAGATAGGGACCGGAGAGCATTAAAAAGGATTGTAGCAGCTAAAAAAGAATACCACTGCAATGAAAATTACGTCTGAACTCAATTCCGGCCTATAGAACCTGGTTTCATCGAAAACAGAGCCCGACGGGACCTTCATAAAATGAAAATTCATGGCAGGGCCGCTATCGCCAATCCCCTAGTCACAGCAGTAAATGCGAAGAGGCGTATCCAGTGGTGCAAGGACCACAAGGCGTGGACTTATGACCAGTGGAAACACGTAATGTGGTCCGATGAATCGACCTTCACCTTGTTTCCAACAACCAGTCGTGTTTACGTATGGAGAACACCGTCGCAGGCCTAGGATACAGACTGTCTGCTCCCAACTGTAAAGCATGGGGGTGATTCTGTTACAGTATGGACAGTGATATCGTGGTTTTCTGCAGGTCCCATCATAGCCCTGCATGGAATGATGAATACTAAGGAGTATGAGGCCATTTTGGGGGACCAGGTTCTACCCATTGCCCAAATATTGTTCCCTGGTGGTACAAAATTCCACACACCACGATTCAGGAGCTCTATACGTCCATTCCACGTCGGATCCAATCTGTTTTGGACGGAAAAAGAGGCCGCACACCATACTAGGTATGATTTTTACAAAATTTTTTTAAACGTTTTAGATTTTTGTCCAATCCTCCCTATATATATATATATATATATATATATATATATATATATATATATATATATATATATATATATATATATATCGGGTGAAGCATTTAAAATTGTTTTTGGGAATATCTTGAAAACTGCAAATCGGATTTTAAAAAAGTTGCAACAAAAGTTGTTCGCCTCGAAGGGGAACATCCAAAGATACCACACGCGACCCCCTGCCCCCACCACCTGGGGGAGGGAGGGGCAACTTTGAAATCTTAAATAGGAACCCCCATTTTTATCGCATAGTCTGATTCTCCGTGAAAAAATACGTAACTTCTGTATTAAACATTTTTTTCGGTACGTGATAGATGGCGCTGTAATCGACAAAAACAAACATAGTACAAACGAATGACCTAGTTATTGTTTCAATTTTCTAAAGTCGGGGCTATCTTGCCAGATTATTAATATTCAAAGTCTAGTTTGGATTTTAGTCATATTTTCCGTTTACCATTTTTCCATTGCTTACTTGTATTTATTTTATTCATGTTTATTTTCCTTTGCTATTAGTATAAATTAGTTAACGTATAAGTGTAATTAGTTATCATTATTGTATTTTTTCCTTTCATTAATTATTTCATAATACAATTATATTATTACTGGTGAGCTTATGTCCGCGACCCATACCTTATATATATATATATATATACAGGCGCGGATCCAAGGAGGGGGCTATAGGGGCTATAGCCCCCCCTTCTTGACGCTCAGGTATACACTGGATAAAAGGGCTTCAATCCTGCTTTACACAGGATAAAGCGGCAAACTATGGTTTAACCCCTCCCTTGATCATATCCTGGATCCGCCAGTATATATATATATATATATATATATATATATATATATATATATATGTATTTGTATACCTTTCGAGTCGTCGTCTGGAGACATAAATTGCACTATGTAGCAACGTCGCAAATAAAGAACCATAGATTTAGATGTATCAATCTATCAAATAGTTATATCGATTCTTTTCCAGATGACAACTAAAGTCGATATTGATTGATACTGGCATCTCTTATTAGTGAAGCAATCGATTTAACGCTTTGTTGTATTCGTAGAGTAATGCTAATGGCTTCAAGTTACTCTGCGACGTTGCCACATAGTAAAATTTTGATTCCCCATAGAGCCTGAAGGAGGCCCCGGTGGGCATTTCATCATACAAAATTTCTCGTTATTGTGACCTGCAGAAGAGTGCTCTGTGGTCCGTAGGCACCATTTTTAGAACACCCATAGTTTATATTATAATAATCTTAAGTGTTCTTGGAAGAAGATAAACCTTTCTAGCCTAATGGTTACTATTGGTTAAAGAGCTCGCCTTTGGTTAAAATATTTAATCTGACATTGTAAATTAAAATACAATTTATATAGAAGTGAAATAAGTATGAAGCATATATATGAAAATTCGAAATTCTAGTTATGAAGTATCTATATACGATTTCTGAATTCGGAATTGAGTTGAGTTGAGTTGATTTTGGGTTTTACGTCCCGTTCAGCAATAACAGGAGGTAAGCACTAAAACGCTTGATTGACAAACCAGAGTAAGAACTGAAAAATAAAACAATATTGAATAGCTTTACAACAAGGGTGGCTAACCTTTCTTAAGTTTGAGCGCTACTTTTCATTTCTGAAATCACTAGCGATCTACTGATTAAAATATAGACTAATAATGAGGACGTAATGGACAGTAAAAAAAAAAAAAAAGAAAAAAAGAAAATACGATTCATAAAATTAAGATTATTTAAATATTTAAAAAAATAATTAATTCATTTTGATTTTCTCAGAAACGTTCATTTGTTATCAGAAACTAGCAATCAGTCCATCGAGATTGGTATGCTTGATTGATACAAACAGTAAGACAGACCAACGTGGGCTACCTCTCACAATTACTTGTAGACTAGTAGACCATGGTTGATGTGTCCATCTCTGGTCCCCAATAAATTTATGTGGAAGAATTATTGCAAATACTGTATTTAATTTTAGGTTTATAATGACTTGTTTCGAAGATATGGACAAAGGTTTCAATCAAGGACGTGCCGCTTCTGATGTATGCGGTCTAGGTTTCAATTCTCGGTGCTAGTCGGTTTTATCTCATTTTAAACTATGGATCTACCTTTGCTTTAGCCGAGGTTAAATTTCATAAATCAAAGCAAACCAAATCGAACGGCTAATTTGTTGTAGTTTTCGTAGTTTGGAAAACTATTCGCATTTCATGAACAGAAAATGGGGAAAAGATGTTTCTTTCCTTTTTGTCAACAGAACAGATCACAGGACGACAGGTATAAACAAATTATTAGCAAAAGCTGTTTTTTCCGCTTTCCTTCCAAGAAGCTGGCAGCGAAGAAGGGTTGGAAGCGGTGACCTATTCATTCCTTTGTTTCTCTACGGGGGGCTATACCTGGCTTGCATGCGATAAGTTGAACATGTCGAACTTATCGCATCGTATCATATGCAGGAGAGATATCATGAGATAAACTAATTTAGATGTGATGATTTCTGAAATTTATCTCTACCCTTGATGATTTATCATAACGTCTAAACGGCCTCTAAACAACGAAAGTGTGTGCACATTTGATCGGTATGCTATGTAGTTTCGTATGAAAAAATATTTGGATTTTAAATCGTAGGAGACAAAGTTGTATTAATATGTACATTGACAGAGTTTTTTTTATTTGTTTCGCGCATATTTTATACATTTCGAGATGAGCTCCTCCGTGGCTAAGTGGTTAGAGTACGCGCCTTTGGCGTGGGAGACCCGGGTTCGATTTCCGGCGGGAGCTCATGTGTTTCGGATTCCACGTTAATCAGTAGGTCCACGTCTACGTCTAGTTGCTCTTGTAAAAGCAAGTGATTTCTTCTACTATTCTCAGAATATACCTTATAAGTATAGAATGTATATAATAAGTTAAAATTTTGCTATGATACCAATGAATGTTTTAAAGTATGTATCTACCTTTTGAAAATTTTAGTGGTGAGATACATTTCAGGCTCGCTTGTGCTGTTACCTAATATGTAATAATCTTGGCTCTTTTAATTGTGGAGAATATAGAGATGCTTCGGTGAAATTGTTTTCAGGTAATGTCATATAAACATGTAGCAGGCATGCCCGTCGCACATCAACAATAATTAAAATTATTTAACAGCTGGTAAGAGAGCAGTTTTCCGAATACATATAAAATTCACGTTTCCAGCCATGAATTTCCAGTTTTGCAGTTAATTCTTGAGTGAGACTTAATTACCCTAAACAAGTATTCTTCAAGCTGCATCATTTATGAAAATGTGAAGCATATACTTGAGACTAGTAGAAGCTAGAAATGGTGAGCAAATGTCACAATTTTTACCTTGGCTTGAAGACATGATAGTTTTCCAACCCACTATTTGATCAGCGTTAACCATGAACTAGTTGATATCATTAAGATTCAATGGGTTTGTATCAACCACATCTTTGGAACACGAATGACAAATGAATATTCTATTTGTAAAATATTTTAATGTCAAAAGATTTATTATTATTAAATGGTGAATACATATTACATACACGACAGTTGTTAATTAGATAAGTCTCGAAGAAATTGAATTTAACGATAATTGAATAAGCGTATTACTTGAAAAGGACTTAGTGGGGGTGAAGAATTAAAAAGTATATCTAAAATTAAGTACTTCAAACAGAAAAGGCTGCTTGAGTGAGGAGGCAATTTGAAATGAGGATCCAGTCATAAAGAGCAAAGTATCGAAGAAATTAAAGTACAAATAGCTCTTCTGTATACCTTTTGTCATTTCTCTTTTGACTGCTTTCAATGTAGGAAGGGGAGCTGAAAGTTATTAACTTGTTTTAGGAAGAGCACTAATGAAAGACTTTTTAAGTAAATTCAATATGTTCAGCAATTTCATTGTTTAAGAAAGCAGACGAATCGTATGGTTTTCTGCTCTTCGTTTTCGTCTTCATATTGTTTCGCGAGTCATTTTATTTCTAGCGTATAGATCACAGTTGTGTTTTATGAGAAAATGAGCTCGGCTTTGAGAGAGAGGTATCTAGTTGTTTTGAGGGTTATAATTAATATGGTACCCTGTCGATTTAAATGGATTGTTAATTGTCGAGAACAACTGATCCCTCTCTTGATCCTATGATCAAAAGGAAAAACTGTCATTTTTGTGTACACTCACCATGTAAATAGCATATTATTCGCATTTGCTAGACAAGCACAATTACAATGTGTTTGTGAAGATTCATGATTTTGGTAATGAAAAAAAAAAAAAAAAAAAGTAGACAATTATTCTCACAACCGTACATAGGACAGTTGATTTTGGGTTGCTAAGGATTTTGAACGGTCAAAAGGAAATTCACATTTGGTTTGTATATGTACTTTCGCCTCTAGGTTGGATGGATTAGGAATTAGATTTCTGTGCTTTTGGTGTGTTAGCCCATCGTTATATGAGGAATGACATCCCTCAGCGATCGCACTACCCGGGCAATTGGGAAGGAAGTAAGCGGCCTGGAACTGTTTGTTAGTTATTATCCCGGCATTTGCCTGGTGAGAATGAGGAGAACCTCATTTAGGATAGTGACCTCCAGAAGCTTTTACACTTTTTTGACAGTGGGAATCGAATCCGGGACCGCTCGCATCATAAACGAGAGCATTAGCTATTACGCTACTCGGGGACACTCTTCTAGGTTTGAGTAAAGTTTTTTTTAAAGTAAGATTGTTTGCCAGTAGAAATGAAAATGAAATCTGTTGAGTTTTACGTTCCAGGCTTGTGGTGTGTAGACGAAAGGAGGTGGATGATTAATGAAAGTGATCCATTATGAAAGAAATTAATGGAATGAAAATGAGGAAGGAGATGGGAGAGCGCCGAGTAAACCAACGGAGCCGTTGGGCATCACAAACTCAAATGGCCTGGAATCGAACCAGGGGCCCAGAGATGAGCACTCTACCACTGAGCCATCGTACCCCCATAGTTCAGTTCTCATACTAACTCCTCGTTTACAGAGAGTGGCAGACCTAGGTAATTTCAAAATCATCCGTGAATTAAAAATAGGATGTTCGTGTAGAATTAAATGGGGATTAGTTAGTGTTGATATGGGCATTATTCTTCACACATCTCCATCGCAAAAAGACGCACGGATCTCCACCAAAGTAAATCTGTTGATTGGAATAACCACGGCTTTAGAGACTTCAGATTTGCTCTCGCGGCTTCAAGAACATGTTACAGTTGTAGCTACACTGAGGAAACTCCGTTATCCGTATACCAGTATATTGTACATATGTACAGATTCCTTATATTTACTACGGAAATCAGTACGAAGCATAAGTTATCCATATGCTATATATTTTTCACGCTTAAATGTTACATCATGCTGTTGCAGGATGTCTAACATCTAACAGTCTTCCGTATATTACATATGTATACTTATGTTAGCTATGCGTTATATACGTCTATCTGTATATGGGATTCTGACCGCCTATAAAAGGGTGACCCAAAAGTAGATATACACCCCTGCATTGATCAAGTATAACATTCTAGCTTATAGGCTTATTTGCTTCGGCTGTTCCGAGCTTAAGATATAAGTAAAAAGACATTAAGAACAAATGATAAAGAAACTAAGTATACCTGATGGATAACAATAAGAAATGATATAAAAAGCAATGAGTTGATCCGTACGGGACTGTATGCCTACTTTTGAGCCACCCTATATACTGTCCTTTTGCACGGAAAGTACGTTTATTCGGAACACTTATAGAGAAAGTAGGTATAAAATAAACTTTTCCAGTTACACGTTGCTGTACATTAAGTCCAAAAGCTTACAGGATTTACACATGTAACCTACGTTTGTACGTACGCTACATACGTTTTTTTCTCAGTGTAGTGATGGGAGGTGGAACGTTTTCTATTTCGAAAGAAATTCCACTATATTTTTCCAGAAAATGTTCCATTCTAAACAATTATCCACGACTAAGTATTAATTCCAAATAAAACTATAAAATAGGTGTAGGAATATTAAATAAGAGCAAATTATATTTTTTAAATAACCTTTCGTTACTGGAAAATTTTCAAATATTATTCACTTGGTATGGAAAAATGTATATGGTGTACATATATGTAGAGTATAAGGAAAATTAATATAGAAATTAAAGTTTTTTTTTATTGGATGAAAAATACTACATAAAAGTTCGTTATAAATATTATTTTATCTATAGATCTATTTTTCTGTGATTATGCAAACAGTGATGTGCCGAGGAGATTCGCCCTCCAGAGCTTCTAACTTTGGAACAAAGTGTTTTTTCTCTCTCTCTCTCTCTCTCCCTCTCTCCACTTACTGCTTAGTCTAGAAAACAATACTGTTGGTGTAATACCCCCTGGCATATGTAGAGGAGGAGAAAGGGTAGGGTTGACAAAAGTGATGGACCAGAACACGACTCGAACCCTGTCAGACTTAATACTTTTTATCAAGCTGAACATATCTACTGTTTTGCCGGTTGCAGAGAAGTTGATTGTAAACTAATAGACTCACAAGTTAGTATTCTGTATAAAGCTAAAGTAATATCGTGAACAATTAAAAAGTGTGAAACATGGGATTATGCCATTGCTTTTTATGTCGGTAGGTTATAATTATGTTGGTTTTTTTTTTTTTTTTTATATATAGCAGAACCCAGTAAACTATCAGTATTAGAACATTAGTGTATCTCGTAAGTTATTACAATAACTCAAGTTGTGGAACATTTATCATAATTATGAGTGTTTAGAGAAACACTGTCACAAAACTTGAAATCAACAATTTTTTTCTTTAACGTGAAGAAAAAAGAAACAATATCTGAACATTTACAAGATAAATGGGTACAGCTAAGCAACTCATCCATCACATTTCAAACCACGAACGAAGTTAATGTATAAGAGAAGCAGGGAAATGCTTCACTCGTAGGTCGTCGATTTAAGCCCACCACACACCCAGATTAACTCCGGAAAATATAAGATAATTACTAGTTTTAGAGCTGAAAATACGATGTCAGGTACTGAATGAAGAACTGAATCTTCCTTCCCCACACAGTCTCTGCAACGCATCTTCAACTGTCTTTATCTTCGGCTTTTTCACCGACGAGGAGTCGGCATTTGCGTAACCTCTTTTAACGTATAGTTCTTTGCTTGGAAGGAAGTTGAAGGGAAGAAAAGGGAAGTAAGGTATAGGAATGAGAACGTGGCTTAGTAATTGGGACCCCTCAGAGCTTAGGTTTCCAAGCACTAAATTTCTCGTGAATTTATACGACACTTAGTGAGAGGTAATCCCTCGCGGAAATCACCTCTTAAACGTTCGTCCCCAGCGTAAGGACTGTAGAAGCAGCACGGTTTCCTCTTAAGATGTTGGCTGTGCAAGAGAAATGGGTACAGACTCAAATTCAGCAACCAAAAGCAAAAATTAAGATACATCGCAGAGTAGGTTAAAAGCGAAATTAATTTTTCTGAATTGTCATGACTGGATATATATATATATATATATATATATATATATATATATATATATATATATATATATATATATATATATATATATATATATATATATATATAATATAAAATAAAATAAAATTATGGGCTTACAGAAAATGCTTACAACAATAAATTATCACATGCTTCTGCATTGTTTTGTTTATTTGTATTACTTCGGTAAACTAAATTGATTTCGACAAATGGCCGTGTTCAACGTTGTCTCGGTCAAATGGTGGATCAGGGGCGGATTCAGGACGGACTCCTGGGGGGGGGCGGAGGATCTAGTTTAGATTCCTGGAGGGAGAGATGGAGAGGCGTTGAAGGATCTTCAGATTTTTCTCTCATCGGGCTTCTGCAGTACTGGTTGCTGTGCCGCTGGGGGATGATCCTTCGCCCTCGTGGATCCGCCTATGATTAAGTTTAACTTTGAACGGCGGGTTTATAGGGTTTGACTTCGTTGATCGTGGTTAGTCTACAGTGCTGAATCAAATGTATTGAATTGTGTAACAAAATTCAATGACCTACAATGAAGTAAGAAAATACTAATTGAGTACTGAACGCTCATTTAAACTTGGTGTATATGGCTGTAAATGGTGTACTTCAGTCATACGAACTCAGATTATGTGTTCGGAAAATTTTGTAAGATAATGAAGCGTTGCACTTCTTACTTTGTAAGCTATTTATAACCATTAATAATATAATAATAATAATAATAATAATAATAATAATAATAATAATAATAATAATAAAACTTGGAGAGCAATCTCGTAGAAATATGCTCTTATTCATAGGTAAGAACCCAGCAATATCAGCGTATATATTGTAGAGCAAAGAGTGTTTGCTTGTCCCCCTGGTTATGTGATTGAGTAGACGTGTATCATGGATTTTGTCGGGATTTTCTAGTTTCTTCCTTACGTTCAGCCTATTCAGTGTTTAAACATCGTTCTTTTTTCTCATATGTACCGTATTATCTAGCTTCTTTAGGCTTGGTATAACTAAATACGTTTACATGTGCACGCAATGGTAAATTTCAGTACATCGTACTTTTAATCTAACTTGATTATTTATTTATTTGTACAATTGTTCAGGTTAAGCAGCGTGGAAGAGGCAAAATTTTCGAGTCACAATGTAACTTGATATAATTGTGAGATTTGCTGATTTAGAGTTCTGGAATATGAGTGAGCTATGTTGCGATGTAAGTCTTACCTACCCTTATTGATAACAAAATAGTAAGACTAATAGTCCTCTTTTTACCCTACATACTACTGACAGTTGTTGCCAGTCCCTCTTTATCATGTCATTAAAAACGTACCGCCTTATGCAGAGTAGTTTTGACGTATGATTAGCATCATACTAAAGGTCTGACTACTACAGGAAATATGTTATTCGAACTCTTTAGTATGACACTAATCACGCATCAGAACAACTCTGCATAAGGCCCGTAATGTTTACTTATTAGTGCTAGTGAAGGGAAACAAACTTACTCTTCGACTCGCAGCCTCCATAAGGTGTGATGTGATTCTTGTAGATCATGAGAAGTATTTGACAATGTCGACGAATCTTTAATACCAAATTCTTTCATTTCTGCGTGTTTTATTTTGATACAGATTTATCCGCAATACTATAGTGGAGCCAGCAAGAGAAGGTCTCTGACAGCTTATAATGACGTTGCCACTACTCGCGTGTCAAGGCTTTTTTCGGTGTATCTATAATAGCAGTTTAATTAATTGTGTAAGACAGAGTGACCATGGTTGGTGACACTACTACCAAAGAAAGGGCTGCATTGTCCCAACGCATGCAGTAAGAAACGTCAGAGACCATCTCTTGTTTGCTCTGCTATAGTAAAAATGAAATGAAGTCTTTTAGTTTAACGTCCCAAGATTATGCCTGTTTGGTTAAGGGAGGCGGATGGTTAAGGCAAGTGAGTGGTGGAATGAGAATTAGGAGGAAACGGTAGTATCTCGAGAAAACCCACGGACACGATGTTGTCCACCACAAACTAACTGGGCCGGGAATAGAATCAGGAACCCCATGCACAAGAGAAGCGCTCTACCTCAATAATAGTAATAAATTGGTCTTAACTCTCTCCTTCCCTCTGTTTTTTTTTGTTTGTTTAATTATGTCTTCATTATTTTCCACGTTCATAATTCATTATCATTTGTTTTTCTTCCCTTTGAATTAATTCCACACCAAGGTCTAGCTTAACGTTGAGACCCAAACTACATGTCCCTCAGAAGTCGAACTAAATTCTTACTCGCACAGAAAAAGAGAGCGGTAACCAGTTAGCTGCTATGGATCTCTGGTACATAATTTTATTCTTGAGAGTCGGTTAATTAAGCAATGTCTTGTTTAACTGGTTAAGCAATGTTGTAAACTTCTTAATTTTGGAAGTATCTTAGAAATGATGTGTGTAATTTTGCGATTTCCTTTGTTGAAATTAAGTGCCCCTTTTCAGTACGTGAGACTTACGAAACGTGAACTTACGATTCAAGGTAGAATCCGAAACCACTATATGTTCAGTGCTTTCCCACCGAGAATGGAACCCGGAATTACTTGCACTAAAGGCGCGCGCGGTAGCCACAAGACTAGCGGAGAGGAACTTTCTGATTTCGTGTCATCATTTTTTTTTTTTTTCGAGTTATAAAAATGGATCTAACAGCGTTCAAATAGGGAGTTTATTTTCTGTATTCTAGAATTTTAGATTTCTGGGCTTTCAGCATCTGTGGCCATTTAGTCCGTCACGTATGAGGAATGACGTCCCTCGGCGAACACACTGTCCGGGGAAAAGGAAGGAAGGAAGCGGCCTGGGACCTATAAGTTAGGCACTACCCCGGCATTTGCTTGGTGTGAATGAGGAAAACCTCATTCAGGATGGCTGGCTTGGAAAAGCTTTTTACACTCTTTCGACGAGTGCCCCCCACCGGGAATCGAACCCGGGACCGCTCGCACCGAATTAGAATACGTTTCTGTGTTCTAATTGGAGGGCGAGGAGAAAAGGTGTTTAGTATGATACGTATTCATAGACCTCAGATATTGCATGTCTGTCCTTACGCTAACATTCTATACGAGCACATCTTGTCAATGATGAGATTTTGTAATACTTTAATTTTTATTATTATTATTATTCTTTTCTTAAAAAAATATATCTGGATTAATAAGCCTGTTCAGGTAATTCTTTTATGATCGTATTGGATCCCGGAAGATTATTTGAACACTCCTTTATTGAAACAAAGCGGCATGGAAAGTTTTTTTCTAGGACGGTACCTCTGTTGAGGGCTCATTCAGAATGTATGAATTGTGTATCTACTAGTACTACCTGTTTACATCCCGAGGACTCCTTTCCCGTTGCTGACGTGACCTTAATATTACTAGAACGAGGGAGTATAAAGAAAAGAAAAAAAGAATGGGCAAGTGAAAGAAAGATTCATTGCTGTAAGGCATGCGTGCCATTGAGAGTCAGCAGGCAAGTAATGTCTGTCTGCATCTTAAAGGCAGGTTGAAATACCAGTTTTTCGTATTTCGTTGCATGCTGGTGAGGTATCCGTTGAGAGCTTATGGGACGATGTGGTAAAGTAAATAACCGCATCCACTTTCTTTGATCCACTTTCCCCGCTGAAGATGACTCTGAATCTTGAGGTGGGTACGACTATACGTCTGTGTTTCCGATTGGACGGGCTTTAGTCAAGACACTCCTCTTTTCTCTCTTCCCACCATACTTTTACAAGATGTTCAGAAAATTACTATATAACAACAGTTCAATGTGTGGTCGACTGTTTTTTAATACCATAACGAACTCATGTGCGTGAGACCGGCCAAACCACGGTGACTAGACTTCATTGCTCGTGTGTTGGTGGGGGTTGGATTTTTGTCGGTGTATCAATAGTTTAGTGATGATGTGATATTTTTTTTTGGTGATTAAACCATTGAAGCACAAAAGTGACATGTGACGATACTACTTACGTTATTGTGTTGTGTGTCCATGTGTTAATATGTAGAAGTTGGGAAGTAAAGAAGATCTTCAGTGATTTAAGAAGATACTTTATTTAGAAAAGAAGAAAAGATTAAAAGGTTGACCTGGCAACTATGAAGCATTGGGTAAGTAGTTCTTTCAAACATTAATCTCTTCAAATTAATTGATATAATATTTACAGAGACAAGTAAACTAAAAACTAGCATTTTCTAGTCTTCAAGTAGCTAGTCTCGACTGACAAACAAGCCTTTTCCTCCCTCCCTGATTGTTACCTCATTAATTTGCTCGAAAATTGAAGTATTAGAACAGCAGAACTTTCCTGTTTATGTATTCAACAAAAGTTTACACATACCTAATTTTTAAATCCACCAAACTCGAAAATAGACTCTTTTCTTCGGTTTAAAAATAAAATTTACGGTTGACTAAAAATGTATGCTTAAGTTTTTGCTAGAGTGACAGGACGAAGTAATTAGAAAAGATGTGTTTGAGCAACTTGCTGTAATTTTGATTATTCAAGAATGATAATTTTCATAATTAAATTTCTTCGATTCAGTGCTAGAAGTTCTACATAAGTAGTTGTTTTTTCGGTACAATCGTGCTCGAGAATTTGCTCTTACGTCTAGGATGAAATTTTTCTTGACATGATTCCATTTCTGAAGGGTCAGGTAGAAAATACAAGAGTGAAATGCCATTCAATAATTGCAATCTTCCGAGAAACAAAATAATTTGATACTGGACTCGCGTTTAATTTGAAATTGCTTGACTGTCTGGAAACGAAATCCCGAGGAATAATTTGATAAAGAAGAAAAAAAAGTCTCACGTCTTATGTTGAATATTTGAAGTTAAAGAAAACAGGCTTACTTAATTTCTCTCATATACACCTTTTTAGGCAGCGTTTAGAACGATTTATTATTTTGCTTTACGTTGTTATGCAACACCGATATAAAAAAATGGAACCAAAACTGGATCAAGTGGGCTTTATATTCGAGATATTCTACTTCCAGTAGGGTTTGAATGTGCGCCCAGGTCTATCAAAAACCAAACGCTCTAGCTACGAAACTAGAAGACAGGCTACTACATATATTAGCTTATGCAGGTATTCATCTTTGCTTTTGAAATGAAATTCATTTTTTTTCTTTTAGTTTAACCCTACAAACACACTTTTTAAATACACAAAATACATACTGAGGTCCGACAGACCTCTGAGTATTTGATCGATTTTACATTAGATTTTAAAACTAATTAGGAAGTAATTAACTGTGTAACTGGAGTATGTCGTAATATAGAAAGATAATAGGTAGACAGTTTTACTAGTACAGCCATATAAATTTATAGGCTAGAGGATCACAAAATAGGCATAACATTGCTGATTCCAAATAAATCTAACTGTACATCAGAATTTATATATATATATCAGATAATATATCAGATACATCGCTCGCAACCTTATAGCATACATTTGAAAAGATTTAGTATATACAGAAATTACAAGTATTAATGTTCTCGAAAGCTGAGGTTGGGAACTAAATTTACATTGTTAAGTTTCGTCCATCAGCCTGGTAAAATTATTTAGAATGTGATTATGGTCCTACAAACCCCACTATGTACTTGCTGGGTTAATATCTCGATTATGCACCGCAAGCTAAAGAATATGGATGATAAATGTAAGTGAATGCTTATGAAAGGACAGGTAAAATTAATTGTGTAGGAGAAAAAGGCAAACATCCTCTCCCTCCTATAAATAAATAAATAAAAATATTTTTTAAAAAAAATCCACGCACTTGATGTCCGCCACAACCTAACTTGGCCTATAGTCAAGTCAAGGATACCTCACATCAGACGTGAGACCCGATTACCAAGCTACCGTGTCTTTCTCCATCATTTTTTCCTCTGATCAATTCCATTTTCACTTCGACTAACCTAGCTAGAATTTGAGTATGCCACTACAAACTGCATTTTTAAAAGTAGGAACTGTTGTTTTTATTCCTTTTTAAATATTATTATTTTAATTAGTAGCTTGCAATAGTTTTGTATTTACTTCTACTTCCTCTTCCTACAGTCTTTGTAGTGTAGTATGTTTACCACAAAATGAAGTAACGAGTTTGCATTTAAGTTATGTTGTCCAATTCAACAAGGTTGTGTGTTGAATTTTAATACAAATTCGTATTATTAACAAGATTGAATAGTCTTGTTCAAAAGCTTTGCCACTCATCTCTCTCTCTCAAGTACCAGTACTCTCAACCGTACGTAGGTCAATTTAATAAATGCTTGGGTTTCAAATATTAAAGGTGCTACACAACCCATTAAGATAAATACATGTTTTATTTTGTGATTGTGAATAAAAGCCCAGGGCTTTTCAGTAGCCTAGTTATTCCTCGACATGTTAACTTGATCCGATCGAAGGACCAGTGGACTACAATAAAAATATTTGTTAGTGTTCACTGCCTATATTTTGATAGATGATAGTAATTCATTATAATTATAATAGTGCCAAAGCAACAGTCTAAGATGATTTCATTTCAGTGCTAATTACGAAGCATCTTTTGAAATTGAAATATTACTTGACTTAGATTGGCTGGTTGGTTGAAATTTTACGTCCCGTTTAATCATCGATACTATATGAGACAGCTTAAGGTGGGATCCGATCTGTGTAAGCTCTTGCCGGGAATCGAACCCGAATCTTTAGCGCCAAATATGTGTACGGTAACTATATAGCAAGGAGGAGGAGACTCGATTAACTTGGGTGGAGGCCGCGGTAGCTCAGTAGTAGAGCGTTTACCTCTGGTGCATGAGGTCCTGGTTCGATCCCAGCTCGCACCAAGTGAACTTCATGGTGGACAATTACCGTATGCGTGGGTGTCCTCGGGATTCTTCTGTTTCCTCCCACTTCCTTCATTCCACCATTTCTTTCATTTTTTAGTATCACAGTTTCCTTTAGCCTAACCGGTATAATCGTGGGACGTAAAACTCAAAGATTTCATTTTTTCTATTACTTGGATTAAGAGACAAAAGAACTAAGCTTATAAATACGCTTAATAAAATTAGAGAAGGTACAGTATTTAATATACTTCAATTTCCATGCCCAAATGCTTTTTAATAACTATGGTTTTTGTCTATTTTCCTCCTGCAAGAAATAAGCGTGATACTTCTGGCCCTAATCCATACTAGAATAGTTTCTGTGCCCTCTTATGTTGATACAATTCAAGAAAACATCTTAATATTTACCTTTTATGCAGTATACTGAAAATCTCCCAAAAAAAAGTTTGAGGTAAATACTGAATTACTGTATTACTCCAATTTACTTGTTATTTTGGATTTTATGAAATATTTTTATTGGCCTAGAACTCAGCTATGCAACACGTTCTGATAATCACCAAATAATAAAAGTACATACAAGTTGTATTTTTCTTGAACGCTGCTATTTTCATTCTTGATCCATTTGTTCTTACCTCTTTTCTAGTCCTCTCTCACCATATATTAGTACATAGTTATTTTTTAAAAAATAATTATTCAGATTATTTTATCATTTTTCTTAGATTGATTTGCATGTATGCATTGATTGCGTCGTGAATCTAGTTGATGCCACTGCTGCCGTAAAATAATAGAATTAACTCAATTTTAGATGAACTCAATTTTGAAGAGTGAGCTGTCCTTGTGTTTCCTTTATAGTGTAAAACGAGTCATTTAGTATCGCAGAGTTCAAGCATCCATTAGATAAGATTAGGTAAAATTAAGTTTCTAGCTTTATGACCCACGAAACACAATTTAAGCTGAAAAGGATAGATTGATTAATGGATTGAATTATTATAAAATAATTGGTAGAATAAAAATGTGGGAGAAGGCGCAAGACGCTCACGGACGTGATTATGTTCATCGCAAACTCTCGTAGCTTGGGGTGAAACCAGAGATCTTTGCACCAGAAGGAAGTGCTTTGAGCCATCGTGCCCCCTAGATCAGTTTAAAGGAATTAAAAATGTAATGAGTGGGTATTGTAACTTTTCATGTATTGGTGTAGGTATATTCCCTGGGTTTTTCTTACAATAGTTAGCGCCGCTTCGCGGTCGGAAAGTTTCGGGTTTGATTTCAGCGATCAACCAGCTTTACGTTTCTTACAGGATCCGTCATACTGTAACGATATTCCGAACCTCCGTGAAATACCTTATAATTGTACCTGAAACTTCAATTTTTCGTGGAAGCACAGTCACTCATTGTTAGGGTTCTTGCCTCTGGTGTGGGGAGTCCGTGGGTCGATACTCATCCCCGGTCACGCGAGTTTATGTTGGATAGCGTCATGTTCGTAGGGTTTGTTTTATTCTATATATAAAATCAATTTTTCTTCCACCATAATATGAAAACATCAACCATTGAGCTATGAGGTAGTTCTTGTTTGCTGTCAATAGGTTTGGATTGTGAAATAATATTAAAATCTGGTAAATATTAAGAGGCAAATTAATACAATGTTCAGCGTCCTATTTTAACCTTATACAACATAAAATTAGCAAGCCACAGACAGTTGAATGACTGCTCTTAAAACATTACGCATCGTCGGTGTAGTTGAAAGATATTTGTATATCTTTATGCTTTTTACCTGGCATGTCAGACTCAGTACCTGAAGTGGGCCTAATAGCCTTTAGTATAAAATAGTTCGGGCTTCAACAAGGAAATGAAGAAAAAGTCATTTTCATATTCAGTGATGCATTTCTATTAAAAAAAAAAAAAAAAACAAACACGAAATCACCTAATACCAGAGTTCTTTAAAAACTTAAAAAAAAAAAAAAAAAAAAAAACGAAATTCAGGTAGTAGATGAATAACTATTATTTATTTCCCGACATTTGGGGCCTCATTCCGTATCACTTTGCGTCACACACCTTTTGCGTTTCAATTTGCGATAATCATCGTAGTGGCTGTAATTGTTTCTTTCATTTTTCGCTGGTTACGATCTGCAAATTTTGCGAAGACAGATATACAATAAGACTAGGGCTCTTCCTGCGACCAGCTCCAGTGCCCCCCGGAAACTTTCAGTTGTTTGTTGGTATCTGTATGTATGAATGCAAGGTGACATCAAGTTATTCCTCTAATAATTGCCAGCGTATCTTACAAGAAGGCAGACTTTGGTAAATGAACTTCGGGGTCATTTTTTGCGAGGTGGTAGTGCACATATAAAGAGTTAATTTTACAAACTGGGAGAGCGCAATGGCTAAAAATAACCGAGAAAACCCGTCTTAAAGTTTTCTACTTGCCGCATATATCGTAAGACGCGCAAACTTATCAAGTGATGGCTTGGCAGAGTGAGAAGAACCTGAGACTCAAGTGCAAAGGGTTCCGGGTTCGATTCCTATTCGAGTAACTTTTTTTTTATTATTTTTTTTTTGCTTCAACCAATAAAGTAGCCATTTGCAATTATATGTAAAATAGTAATTCACCATATGTTTATAATGTAATTCAACAATAGAAATTTTCAATATTCCATGTTAACTAGGAACAAAATTTAATCTTTTCCGTAAATATTATTGTTACCGCAGTTGTTGTGTAAAAATGTTCTTGAAGCTTCGTGTCTACATCTGTTAACAGTGTGCGAATTAGAAGGGGAATGAGGGGGAAATCTTCGGTTATAGCAAGATCCAGTATTAGCAAAAGGGATTTCCCCCTCGACTTCTTTGCAATTCGCACAGTCAACAGATGTAGACATGAAACGTCAAGAACATTTATTACACAATGATTGTCGTAACCATAATATAACTCGTGATATCAGTATGTTTACGGAATAATTTTTCTTGCTAGTTAACATGGAACATTGAAAGATTCCATGTTAACTAGTGATTGAAAATTTTTATTGTTTTAATACATTATAAACATATGGTGAATTAATATTTTACTTATAGTTACAAATGACTACCTTATTGCTTGAAGCAAAACACGAAAATAAAAGTTTGACTTGAATGGGAATCGAACCCGGAACCCATTGCATTGGAGTCTCAAGTTCTTCTAACTCTGCCACGCCGCCGCTTGATAAGTTTGCGCGTCTTACGATATATGTGGCGAGTAGAAAACTTTAAGACGGGTTTTCTCGGTTATTTTTGGCCATTGCGCTCTCCCAGTTTGTAATATTGACTCTTTAAATGTGCACTACCACCTGGCAAAAAAATGGCCCAGAATTTCACTTACCAAAGTCTGCCTTCTCCTTGTTAGTGTTCTGGCTACGGGTCTGAATGGGTCCGCTGAATCTTCTTTGTGCAACCAGTTTTCGAATGTCGGAAGACACGCTGCTCGAATGGCAATTTTCAGTATAAAAGTCAATGAATGTCTATTCGCTGGGAATTCATTCCTTTTGATAAGTTAGAAGAGTTGTTCTTACTAATACTACGGAACGTGGAAATCGTGTACGATGAAAATTTGCGGACTTTTGGGAACTGCGGTGGCAAATATTTGTAAATTTCGCATCAACTTCATTAAATTTTGCTTGCGAGTTGAGTCGCACTGAATTTGTATTAATCTTATCTGTAAATGGAGTGGCACTTACTCAACATAGGTTTAAAAAGGGAATCAGGTATCTCGGATTTTTTTCCTTCAGATTACAGCCTTTAAACACTGAAGCTTGCCGGCACACGTTTTATACTAAACGTGGTCTCTTAAACTTGGGAAGTATCAAGTTTTCGTATTTTAAATACTATCTTCCAGAGCAGAATCTTGCATTCGAATGTTTTACCTGATCATTCGTGTTCGTAATTATATCTTTTCCTTATAGTTCCAAATTCAAATCTGACATTTGTAACATCAGCCATAAAAGAACTATAACCACAAAGTAGTTAGTGTTTTCTCTTTGATTTCTAAAAAGTGACGAACTTAATCTCTCAGGTTCCAGAATCTTTCGTAAACCGTGAAACAGAAAGCTAGCATACTTCTGTGCAGTAAGGAAGCTCTGAATACATGCTTCCTAAGTATTCCAAGAAAGCAGAAAATTGTTGCTGGTTTAAGCTATGAGATCCTATAAATTAAATTATATTTTAAGAAAAACACATTTTCTGAGTGAACTGAGGACCGCAGAAAAATTAGTCAAAGGCTGCATGCGGCGCGCGTGCCGTGCGTTTGACTTGCCTTATTTTTACAGTGGTTTATGAAATTCATGGTAATTGTTCCTGTTGTATAAGAAATAGCATCCTTTTTTATATACAGAACTTGTGTGAGAGGCTTTCAGTTTTACATATGTTACACGGCTGGAGTTAGTAGTTATTCAGGAAAACCACAGAAAATAACCTTATTTGTCATGTTTTTCAATAAATCTGAAATTCAGGCGTATTTTGCCTTCTCGGATGCTTGGCGTTAACACATTTGATTCCGCTCATGTGCTAACTGCGGACCCCCGGAAGTTTCTTGGGGCCTCATATTTGTATTAGAATTCTCATTGATATCTTGTAGATTTCTGACAGTGAAGCAATACATACCTTAATCCCTCCTTACAAAGTTATACAACAATCTGTATCACTAGTTGACTAATTGATAAAGTATTATTTCAATTAAAAACAAACTGTGTCCAAATACGAAGTTGTAGATAAGGGAATAGCGATTGTGTGGGACCAATCAGTTCACTTTGCAGCGAAATTATTGTACATTGATTGTCCCGTATTGTTAACCTTTAACCTTCCGTTAAGAGTAAAATCTCAAACAAAATAAATTTAAAAGAGCTATGCACAGTTCTGGAAAAAGTATTGTGTATTTATGATAGAATTTCCTCCTCTATAAGATAGGTTAAAACTATTAAAAAAGCCTAGTAAGCTAGGTTAAAACTATTTAAAAAGCCTAGTAAACTCACGTCTTTTGCGGAGTTTGAACTCGATCCTTTGTGTGGTGAGATTGTGATTATTAAGGTATTCCTATCTTCTCCACTCATAATTCAATGCTCATATTCTAGTAGCCTAGGTTCACGTGAGACTGAACTTGTATTTTACTTCCTTGAAAGTTATTTTAACGATGTATGTACACGCTCCGTAGACTATGCAGACGAATGATAAATGTTAGTGTCTGCTGATTATAACAATTAGTAAAGGTGGAAGGAAAGTGGAGATTACGAGGAAATCAGGGATATATCGTTGTTCATTGGATCACGTGCCATGAATCGAACCCTTAGGTGAGTGCTCTACCACAGAGCCATCGTGTTTTCATTCTGTACATCATTTAATTTTAATTGGAAAATAGTTAGTATTCCTAAGTATTGATAGCTATATAACAGTTTAAACAGTTAAATTGCAATGTTAGCTACTTCAGAATTAATTATATTTTTAGGGTGTGATTGGTTAAAAATCACATACGCGTAGTGATATTGTTCAAACACAATTCTCAGCATACACTACTAGTTAATTCAGTAATCATAGCGTTTAAATTATAAAAAATCGTTTTTAGTTAATGCTTAGAAGAATAAAAACACTGCTGAACAAGACAGCACTTATTTAATAAAAACACATTTAGGCCTACACGTGATGACGTTTCGATCTTCTAGCCAAGATCCTGATCAGACGTACACTCATCAGACTGACGAGGTGAGTACGTCTGATGAGGCTCCTGGCTAGAAAATCAAAACGTCACGTGTAAATGTGTTTCTAGTAAATAAGTGCAGTCTTGTTCAGCAGTGTTTTCATTTTTTTATTTTATTTGTAAGACGTATGACTATGATTGTGTGTTAGTTGATGCTTATTATTTAATTAACATGTTGGAATTTTTAGAATTAACTTGAAAATTGTTCGAAATACGTTATGAGTTTCTAAAATGTTTTAATCCTGTTCATAACGGAACTACGACTAGCTCGATTGTGATAGTTCAACATTCATGAGAAGCTTGTTAGTGAACTTGAGAGCATGAAACCTAAAGGAGTATTTGCGCACTTCGTTTCTTGCAGAATTATTACGATTTTTTTTTTTTAAATGAATATACTCTTATTTCACATACCTTTCATTTCTTCGTTTTGTTCATGCAAATTTTAAAGTTATTTTGTACTTTTTAATCAGACAGTATAGTAAGTTCTATTGTCTTTTCGTTGTGTACTTATGTCATTACGTTTGAAATGCAGCTCCTCTTTGCAAAAAGACTGCCGTTGATTTTTGTAAATTGTACTTTAATAATTCATGTTTCCACCTCCTTCTATTAAGTATACACGTCTGATGTTACTTCATGTGTAATGGATCCTGTGTCAAAGTAGGTCAAAGGAATTTAGTATTTTTTAAAAGTCGAATTGGAAGTAGATCAGTTAATTTAAGCGTCTGATTAGGAAGAGGAGAAGGGAAGTGACCCAAATAACATTAATTTCTTTTCGAAGGACTAGCTGTAGATGGTAGCTCAGAAATGTTGGATTTGTGAACTAAATAAACATTAATTCAATTGACTTTATTATTATTATTATTATTATTATTGTAGAACATAGAGTGGATGTTGTTCTTAGAATGCTTCAGGTACTTTCCATTTAATTCTGTTGCTGACATTAACAGTTGATAAAAGTCTCCTTAATTAGTTTGCGTTGATAAAAAGCAAATGAAAGGTAACAATGGAAGCGTACATGGCAGTTGTAGCACATCTATCCATTTAACGAGATTTTTTGTGTGTGTTATGATTGACACTTTTTACTTAATTAGCAATTGGACTGTACATGTCGATCAGTTATATATATTTAGGTGATGCTTGAGTGTGCTTTCCATTATGATATTAGGATTTCTTGAAAGTTCTTTCTGTGGAGGCATGATAAAAGGCCTCCATTTGCCCCTCTGATGTATATTCTGAATTCTTTTGGTTAGAAAGTATCGAAAAAAACAAAATATGGGTGCCCTTGGTTGTATTTCAGTATTTTCTGTACACTAAACATATACGGTTAATAAAATTAGGAGCTTTTTCTTTTATTACCTGGGTGAAACCAGTACTTCAGTTACACTTGCTGAGGATCTGACCTAAATGTGCTTCAATATTTATGTAAATTTGTGGATTTGTTTCTAGTAGTGCACTATTTAAAGTGTGGCTCACAAAGCTCTCTAAATTGAACTTCGTACAAATAAAAAAATATCACTTTCTAAAAACTAAGTTCCAGAAGCAGAGTTGATAAGAAGTTTATATATAAATATTTAAGCACATTTAAGTTTTAGTTTGTCGATGTACCTGAAATACTAGTTTTGTAAAATTGTTTATTTAGATTCGTAATACTTAAATCAAGTAACAAGAAGTATAATAATGTTCCTAATATTAACCTTATATTCCTTTGTATATCTAATAATATATTTCTTTCGTATAATAGTTTTGCAGTTTTTACTTGCTTTTACATGCTTTTTTGTTATTTTCAGGTTGCCTTCGGTTTTCTGTGTGCATTCCTTACACAGCAAGGTATTGCTGTAATTTTTCAAGGGAATGCTGGAACAACGGGGAACAAAGAAATTACTCGAAGGGAATCTTCAGTGGATGTCTCTTCTGAAGACAAAATTGAAGAGAATCTTCAGAATTTGAATCCACCTCCACCTCCAAGCAACAATGCACCAGCGGACTCAAGTGGATCAGCCACGTCTCATCTGAGTCCTCCTCCATTGATAGATACATATGGTGCTCCTCCAGTATCAAATGCATTTAATGGCTTTACATCTGACTCATATGGTGCACTACCACCACCATCCAACTCCTATGGGGCTCCTCCATCGGATTCTTACAGATCCCCACCTTCAGACTCATATAACCCTCCGCCAGGTAGTGCATATGGCGCTCCAACCTCAAATGGCCCATCTGGGTCTTACACACCTCCATTATCATCTACAAATTACGGCCCTCCACCTCCTAATTCTTATGGCCCTCCGCCACCACCCTCTAGTTTATATGGCTCTCCTGAAGGTTTATCTGCGCCTCCTCCACCTTCTCATGGGCCTGCTCCAACATCCTTGTATGGACCTCCAAAACCTATTTACGGTCCTCCGCAAAAGTTTTCTCGAAGGCCGAAACCATCGTATGGCCCACCAAAATTTTCTAAGCCTATTTACGGACCTCCAAAACCTCCAAAGCCAATATATGGTCCACCTCCATCTGGATCTTTTGGGCTTAAGCCTCCTAGGCCTTCATATGGACCTCCAAAACCCGTATACGGTCCACCTTCCTTCAAACCCCCTCCCCTACCAAAACCTGTATATGGACCACCGAAACCTGTATATGGACCACCGAAATCGCACAAAAATCCTTTGCAGCTACCTGTTTCATATGGGCCACCAACACCTCCCAAACCTGTATATGGGCCGCCACCAACAGGTTCTTTCGGAGCTCAAACTAAATTACCTATTTCGTATGGCCCTCCACCAGAAAATAGTTATGGACCTCCACCTAGTACTTCCTACGGACCTCCAAAAGGTGGCAGTGGAGGATACGGAGATCCTCCATCTCCCCCTGTTATATCCTACGGGGGCTGGAGACCAATCCCAGGTTTAAGTTCTAATTCCCAAGGTGGTTCGTACGGAGTTCCTTCACCAGCTGATTCATACAATCTTCCGCCAACTAATTCATATGGCCCGCCAGCAGTTCCAAGTAACTCGTATGGAGTACCAGGCGATTTGCAAGTCCCTCCTTCGAATAATCACGGATCATCATTTGTAAGTTTTGGCAATACTGGAATATCGGATTCATACGGAGTTCCGCCAGGTCCAACTTCACAGTTAGGTGATTCATATGGAGTACCACCACCCAGTTCATCATATGGCGTTCCAAGTAATTCATATGGCCCTCCTCAAGTAACTCAAGTAACAGTTGTAAAAGGGTTAAGTTTTGAAGTGCCACCTGATTCTGTTCATACACCTGCATCTCCTTCTCATTTGCCTCCTACAGTTCCAGTGAAGTTCCATCCTCCTCTCCCACCCGGTTTAATAACGTCAATTGGTCAAGCTGTTATTAACAAGAATAATTTGCAGGAAACTTCATTCACTAAGGCGAAAAACATAAAAGGTTTCCAACAATTCAATTATGGAAACCAAAACCAGTTTATTGGACAAGGAGGCTCGTTCAATTCCTTGTCGAACTCGTATGGACCTCCACAAAGTATAAGTGATTCTTATGGTGCACCTTTGAGTCAGACGACTTCTCTTTCGGGAGGATTCAGTGGGTCTCCAAATAACAATTATGGATCTTCATTAGACACTTATCGACCACCTGCTCCAAGCAGTAATTACGGAGCTCCACCTGCTCCAAGCAGTAATTACGGAGCTCCACCTGCTCCGAGTAGTAACTACGGAGCACCACTTGCTCCAAGTAGTAACTACGGAGCTCCACCTGCTCCAAGTAGTAACTACGGAGCTCCACCTGCTCCAAGTAATGACTACGGAGCTCCGCCACCAGTTCCAAGTAGTTACGGAGCTCCATCAATTCCAGACAGTAATTATGGAGCTCCACCATCATTTTCAGATAATACGTATGGAGTTCCACAAACTTCCAATGTAAACTTTGATGTATCGTCAGTAAGTTATAGTCCTGGAATCAGCTTAGATAGTTACGGAACTGGTAGTGTGCCAACAGATAATTACGCAGCTCCTCTTACTAATACGCAGATGGCGGCAGCAAATACGCAAATAGCAGCAGCAACGTCTCAGGATCCTATAGATAACAATTTCCACGATGAAGATGACGACCAAGCTGAAGAGAGCTCCCCGACACATGCTTTATATATTCAGACATCTCCAGTTGAACAAACCGATGTTTTAGAAAGTAATCATACAGTAGAAATTACTAATGGTACTGTGAAGAATGAGACATTACAAGAGGAGGAACGAGTAACTTCTGTAAATACACAACAAAGTAATTCCTTTACCATACAGATACAAGCTGCAGATGGTTCAACAAATGAAGATATACCTCACGAATCTGTACTTTCGAAAGACATCTTATACAATATACTCTCAGCACTTGATAAACCTAGAGAATCACAGTCATTTCCTGTAACACAGAAGGATGAAGATGGAAATGTATATACCATTTTGCATCAGACTTTTGCAGCTGACCAGGACGATTTACCTGAACATCTTAAAAGTTTGGGCTCTAGCACACAACAAATATTTATTGAATCAAATGAACGAAACAATGAAATAAAACCAGCAACACCAACGCAAGTAACGGAATCTGAAGAGAGCAGTTCCATACTAGGTGGAACGAACTCAGACGAAATTCGTTTATTTTTCAACGTTCGCGATAGTAAATATAATGCTAATCAAACAGAATATTTGACCCTATTTACAGATAACCAAGTAAGTAGTGTAACCAATCAGTCATCACAGCTGGCTAGTCCTGAACTTTATGCAAGTGATTTGTCGAATTCTACTGATAGTAACTCAGAAAGCCATGAGAGTTTCGTTGCTTTCAACGCGCCGTATGTTCGGTACATATACGGAGAATCTGGCGATAAACATGTGCAGTATGTTGAACATATAAATGGAACAGATTCTGCAGAAATAAACCTTTCTACGGTTGGACAGTACCCGGTAGCAACTACAGGTGTACCTTTGCTCAATATTACCAGCACTGAAAATTCATTTGTCTGAACATCATATGTTTTCTAGTGAAAGCTTTATTAATTAAGTAAATAAATGAAGTGGAATGCTTTGGCACCTTAATTGGTGTAACTGCACTGCATTATGTGCTTATGTTCACGGTCCTTGTGAAGAAGTGTAAGATATTTCTACGATTCATAACAAGAGATGAGAATGTAAGAAAATATTGTCCAAATAGTCAAGTGAGCCTTAGCGCGTCATGAATGAAATGCTGTATTGTCCGTACGTTGAGTTTGTGGGCGCGGGAAATAAGTCAGGTGTTAACTTTCGACAATGTGGTGCTTAGGGCGAGGGAAATTGGTAAAAGTGCTGAAGAAGCAGTAGTGGCAAATATCTTACGGGAGAGTAGGGGAAAGGTGAAAACGAGGACGCGGGATGGAGAAGGTGAATTCAGAGCCGTGACCTAGAGAAGACAACAGAAGGCCAAGGATCAACGGCAACAAGCATGGCCTCATCCTTACCTATAGCCAGAGGGTATTTTTCTTTTTGCTTCGTGTGTTCAGTTTTTGACTTATCATGACATGAAGAGAGAACTTTTCCCCCTCGTGTTGTATAATGGAAAAAGAATGTATTCCCATGGTGCCTGCAAGTGAACTTCGAAAATTATTGGAGCAATTTCAGTTTGCCTTTTTTCTACCTCGTTAATTCATTTCTTTTTGTGGAAGATAAAGAGAGTAAAACGAAAGTACAAGAATTCGTGTGATTAGTTGAAGTGATCTTCTGCTGGGTCATTGGTACACAAGGATTTCCTCATGCTTAGTATTACAATGTGTGTACTGTTATAGCACTTTTATTTTTTTTAAAAAAAAATCAGATTGTTTTAAAAAAAATCTTACCTAAATTTTTAAAGGTGTTATGTTGATTATGGTTCCTGTAAAGGTTCTTATTTATAACATTTCTTTCTTTCGGGTGGAGAACCTGCTTATGGCCATATAACTTTTCTTGTTTTTAGAATTTGTATAGGGCTGTGTGTAATCTCAGTAGCTTGAACTTAAGGGTATAAAAAAACATTTTAGGGAGATCACACTAATTTGTTTTCTTCAACTGAAACAAGTTAATTTGCTTTTCTAAAAATATAAGTAGAATCGAGAAGTTTTAAAATGTATGTGGAACTTTTTGTGTAACTGAAAGATACCTTTTAAAAAAGCGGTATTTCATATTCACTGTGTGTTCTGTAATTTGAAGTTATTGCAAATTTTAGCCATTTGCATAATTACGGCTTATATCATTTGAACATGTAACCAAAATAAAGGACAATTTTGTGAAGAATAAGAAGAAAAATAGTAAATTTCATATTTGAAACTTCATGCTAAGGAGAGTGAATAAAGTATCACAATTTAATAATTCGCAACTCAACTTCACTTTATAATTCTTGTATTGGAGATTTTGTAGGTTTAAGCTCCTCTCCCTCCCATTTAATGATAGAAATTAACTCAAAATTCATGTATTTTCTATCATTCACTAGGAGACTATGTAGAAAAAGGATGTAAGTAACAGTAGTTACTTCCATGTATTATTGCATTTGCTTTGTTTCGTGTAATTGCTCCCATGATTAGTTGTTCATTGTGTGACCTGGAATTTTAATACAAGTCAGTATAGGTCGTGTAACTAATTCCGCCAACAGAGGTTGCATGAGTTACATACTAACATTTTTAACAGTAAATTTTTTAATGTGTGCATTTTTGGTTATTCTGTTCCAATATGCCATTTTATTGAAAAGTATTAATAAATAAATTATATAATTTCAGTACTCTAGATGAGGACAGTCTATTCTGAATTGCCTAAGTTATTTATATATTAGCAAATAAAATACAATTTTATACCATGAAGTTGTGCCAATTGATTTGTATTTAGTATATTTTGTATAATATATTTGTAAATAAATAAGGGATTTGCATTTTTATTATGCTGTTTCATGTCAAGCCATGTTTAATCCTAACTATACCTTACATAAGTATGTTTGATCTTTTTAATTGAAAGGAAGTTATTAGCTGGGATAAAAGTTCAGACACGTTAGTGATACTTTTTAATATACGTATGTATATAAAAATTCTCTCTCTCTCTCTCTCTCTCTCTCTCTATATATATATATATATATATATATATATATATATATATATATATATATATAAAAGGGGTTATAGGGGCTTTAGCCCCCCTTGACGTTCAAGTATACACTGGATAAAACGGCAAAATATGGTTAGTCCCTCCCTTGATCATGTCCTAGATCCGACACTATATATATACAAGGGCGGGTCCAAGGGGCTGTAGCCCCCCCTTGACGCTCAGGTTTACACTGGATAAAATGGGCTTCAAATCTGCTTTACACTGGATAAAACGGCAAATTATGGTTTAGCCCCTCCCTTGATCGAATCCTGGATCCGCCACTATATATATAAAATCGGAGTTCAAGGTAGAGAAACGATTTGTAATCTCTTTCTTTATGAGCTTGTGAAATTTTATTACAAACTTTTCTAAGGGTGTAGTTAGAGGTGTAGAAGAAAACCGTAAATTATATACACACATGTGCGTGTGTACTTGTTCAGAATAATAGGTTTACAATTGTTGAAAGGAACAGATATGCTACCCATAATAACTATCGTATGTATTTTGTAAATGTTCTGGGGCAATGAGAGATTGTAAGTGGAAAATAGAAATAGTTGGAAAATCGTTGTGAGAAATTGGTTATTATGCTGCCTTTGCAATTGCATGAAGTAATTGTAGTCATTCTTGGGTTGATGGCTTTCTGTACATCAAAAGCCTTTCGAACAATGATGATGGTAAGAAAATAATGCATTGAGAAAAGTCCTCTCGAATTTCCATACTCGTAATTACATGCCTAGTAATAATGAATATCTGTTGTGCCACGTACTCATTATTCAGAGTAAGCAGAGAAAAAAGCTATAAATTCTTTTGAACTAGAGTGAGTTTGAAATGAGAGCAGGACAAACTAATAAATATTATTTGATGCTTGGTTGGAGTTTAGAGTCTCTTTTAACACCGAAGGTATACGAGACATGAACCTACCTGCAGCTTAACATGAGAATCAAACCACAAGAGCTCATAGCGGGAACCGAACCGGGGTTTCCGCGCAGAAGGCGCGTATGCTAACCAAATAACCACGAGGTAATTCAATAAATTCTTATTCATGCTCTTAATTTAGGCATTGACTTTAGTGTCAACTCTTTCAAATTCCTTGGAAAGTACTACGAAGTAGAGACCATAGTTCAAATTCGAATCAATTGTTTTTAATTCGAAGCAAAAATTTAATTTTCTGTGATATCTGAAGTTGATATTTGGAGATTATTAATGTTAGTCGGTGGTTTCATTGAAAAGTCTTACTCAGAACAGTCACGAGCAGTCATTCCCATGCAGATTTAATTCATTGAACAGTCATTTTAATTTTGGGTTAATGTTGCGAAATGTTTGAATACCTATTTTAGCGTGTAAATGTCAAACTAAAATGTTTGTGGTACATGTCAGGTGAACGTGTAATTAATTACGAAAAAGCATGTCCGTGTTTAAAGACGTAGGTATTTTTCCTTCAACAAATATAACCTTCTCTTAGTGTTCAGTTAGTGTGTAAGTAAGACTTATGCTTATTACAGGTAAGTTGTAACACAAAGCATATAAAATACCTTCTTAATTTCTTTTCCGACGAGATATTTGAGAAGTGCTTCTCACAGTCTTGTCAGGTGCATGTTATTTATGTTAACTAGCGTATTTAAAAGTGGCGTTTTCAGAAATTAACAATAGTGTACGGTAATATTCTTTTTCTTGTGAATGTGTATAATGTCTGCTTTCCAAGCGTATCCAATATTAGGAAAGTAGGTTTACTTGCTTGTGTTAATTGGGATGTCAATATGTGCCTTGAATATAGTATACTGATATACAGCCGTTTTTTTTTTTTCTTACTTTCTTCTGTATTACTGTGTAATCGGATAAATTAAAGGTACGACATGAAAGAGGTTAGTTTTCTCTTTCCAGTTGTAATATAAGAGTTAGCTTCGAGAAACTTAGTCTTGTCTATTTTTGATACGCAATCACTCTTTTGCTTAGCAAAATTGCCTCTATAGCGAGATTTGATCTTTATTATTATTATTATTATTATTATTATTATTATTATTATTATTATTATTATTATTTTAAACTGAGAAATGAAACTTATAGTGTAATTTCCAGGTATTATGCCCTGTACGAGATGGAATTGAGTAAGAATGAAAGAATTTGCGAGTTGAAGAGAATCTAATGAAACAGAACACAAGAAAATTCATGAGTTATTCACTACAAGCCCACATAGTCTGGGTTCAAACCACAGACCCCTCGCAAAAGTGACCGCGCTCTAACATTGAGGTTCCTGCTACCTGAGGCAGAGGAGGGAGAAGTAGGGACAATTGCACTTAAGAACACATTAATGTAACTAACCTCTATCTGGACAATTATGATTAAAACCCTAAGAAAATTTCATGTTCATATTTTTGCAGTTTATGTTTACCTACTTTTTTAAACATCCCTTGGAGATGTATTTAGTGAGAAAATTATTTGAAATTAATTTGGTACCAACATTCTATAACATAATATTAATTATATTGACTCGCTTATCAAATAAGAATTTACGTCAACTTTCTGTATTTTATTTTATTACGACAGTGAAGAGAAATGTTTGTCTTAAAATAAAAAATTCTGAATTAGTATTTCATGGTGGTTGTAATGAGGAAATTTTAAATATGGGGTCTAGGTCAAACATCTAAAAGGGCTGAAACATATGTTTAATTATTTTAGATTAAAGATCCAAAACACTAGATTTATGTCTCTAACATTAAGGGGTTCCGAGATGGGTATCTTATCATTGCAACCTCCACCTCTTTTCTTCTCTTCTAGTACACACACTCATATATATATATATATATATATATATATATATATATATATATATAAACTATGAAATACCTATTTATTTTAAATGAAGGAACCAAACGCAAAATTTTGTGTGCTTAACCTTAAGGAATACCGAGAAATAAACATCTTATTATAATAATTGCAACCCTAATCTCTTTTTTCCCCCTTCTAGGTCAAATATTTAAAAGTCGCGGAAAATATGTATTATTTTAAATAAAAAAAATCAAATACCAAATTTCATTCCTAAGGTTAAGGAGTTCTATTATATATTAAAATATGCGTATCTTGCAATAGGTCGTGTCGGATACATACGATACTTTGTCAGGTGATGAAACAAGTGACCCCAGATCCAATACTGGTGACTATATGCATCATATTGTAATCTCACCACTTTTTCATCTCTTCTAAGTAATAAAATGCTGAAACACGTGCCTTATTATTTTAAGTGAGAAGTCCGTGTTCCAAATTTAATGTATTTAGATATTTAGAGATTGAATCTTTTAATGTAATAATTGCCATACCTGTTCCCCCCTGTCAAATTTACAAAAATCCTTCCTTAATGGTACTTTGCGTCACATTCAGTACTGCGGACAGACTTAATGGAAATATTCAATGGCTCAAAGGTAAAGCAAGGCAGTGGAAAAATAGTTTTAAGTAATTGTTTTATTTTTTGCTCGCGATTTCCATAATAGAAATGTGACTGTTTCTGGTTAAGTAGCACGCAGTTTCTTTCTTCATAGTTCCGGATTTGATTGCTGATGGGGGCTGCTTGCTTCGAATATAAATCAATTGGATTAAGAAGTACTTTGTCTCATAGGACTGGGTGTTGAAAAGACACGTTAAATTCCATTCAATCAGTCAATCATGAAGTGGAATGAACTTTCTGTTTTCGAGTACAATAGAGCAGTTTAACTCATCTCAACTTTCGGAAGACTAATTTTTGGGCGATTTCGCGATGGAGAAGAGATAATGGAACTCCAATGAATAGCAAGCCATCCCAACGCAATTCTCAAGCTAGAAGATAAAAGATTGTTGTGTATTTCAAACAGTTTTTCCTTAGTCATCTCTCACACTAAAACAAAAAACGGATACTTCATCCCTTTTATTTATAACATTACGGTGTGAACCGAGGGGACATGGGCTAACAGCATTTTCACTCCGAAATTGGGAGATTTCAGAGCTCAAATCAGCCAACTACTTTTGGCATATTTTTTGAAAAGGTTGTCTCCGTCTCATCAGGCGAATGCTGCAATGGTACGTTTAATAATTGTCGTTAACGGTCTTCCAGAATTCCATCTCGTTTCGTCTTTAATTGTGCTCGATATAGCTCAGAATTAATTTTGTACAGTGAATATTGGGATATTACTAATAAACAGATTATTTAGTAAATCTGTGTTTGCATAGAGTTGAAGAAAAGTTGTACATTTCGTGTTCGAGGAAATAGACATTTCGTGTTGAGAATAGTTGCGTCTGTTATCACAATATTTATGGGTGAAACAAATTTGTATTTGTTGCAGCAGATGTCAGAGAAAGAAATACGAACGGAATCGTGTTTTACTTGACGAATGTGTTTGTTACTAGCTTGTGTTGTAAAGACAGTGAAAGCTTCCGTTAAAAAAACAATGGGGTACTAATATAACAAAAGCAGCAGTGACTCGACGTTTTTGTCTTCCCATCGCTGTTTCTGAGAGAAAAAAAATACACTTTCTCCCAATTCTTCCTCTGTGTCTCTGTCTGTGTATTTGAGGAGGAGAATTCGAAGCAGATGCTTTAATCACTTGAGGGAGGGAGGGGTTTAAAATTTAAATACTTTTCTTATTGTTTAAATAGAAAGAATATGTCGTAGTAATTATATTGTGGAAGAAAAACAAGCACGTGTGAATACTTATGGTGAGTTCAAGTGGAGAAAGGAACTTGTTTTCAAGTGCCTGAAAGAAATGAATATTTAAAAAGCTTTTCTGAAATAGCGGTACATTTTTAAATATCACAATTATCTGTTGAAAAAAATATCATTAAGTTTTACTTATTTATCATATTTATTTGCTCCGTGTCCTTTGTTTAAATCGGTTATGTAGTATCCGATTGGTTTTCAGTTCTGTAACATGATTTCTATTGTGTTTATTGATGGGTAAACTGAGATTAGAATTGAAAACTTTTATCAGCCTTAAGTTAAAACCAGAATGTAGTTTTGTCTGTTTTTTTATTCATAGAACTCATTCATTGATTCACTATAATAATAATAATAATAATAATAATAATAATAATAATAATAATAATAATAATAATAATAATAATAATAATAATAATAATAATAATAATAATAATAATAATAATAATAATAATAATAATAATAATAATTATTATTATTATTATTATTATTATTATTATTATTATTATTATTATTATTATTATTATTATTATTATTATTATTATTATTATTATTATTATTATTATTATTATTATTATTATATTATATTATTATATTATATTATTATTATTATTAATAGTAGTAGTAGTTTATTCAGTCCCGCGTTAAACTAGGTCCACGTCTCAGTCTGTGACAGAGATGTACTGGGCTGCCGGGTAGATGCCCAGTACGCCATCCCCATTATGTTCTCTCAGAGATATATTTAATAACGAAAATAAAATGAATAAATAACCTGAAATATTTAATTATTTTCCTTGGATAATACACAATTCATGTGTGTAAGGTTGACTGATGTGAAATTTCAACTATATAGCCAGGACACCGCGGCTGTCTTCTGAAATCGAACATCAAACCAAAACGGTAAATTTGTTCGAAGTAGTTCTGTTTCAAAATGTAAGTCTTATAGTTAAAATGACGTAGATATAAAATGGAAATGTTTTTAGCATCGTGCATCAATGAATGGCTTATCACACTCTGTGACCAGTTGGTATGGTGACTCTAGTTTATGTATACCACTTCACGTTAATTGCGCCCTCCCAATATCTACCACAGTTTTTTTTTTATTTTTTTATGACGCCCTTCCGATATCTGTACCAGCACCCTTTTCATGGAGCCAGTCAGTCCACCCTTGTACAGTGTTGCAAGATGGAGATTGAATCCAGAACGTTTGATGAACAGTTTACTTCGATGCCATTCAGTATAAGGATTTGTTAATAAAATTCAGAAATAAATAGGAGGTGATTAGATTATAATCAGTATGTGTACCTCGTAATGAATACATATTTATAATACGTATGTCTAATATGAGATCGCAATTCTTACCACGATCATCCTATAGTCTACCCCGGACTTGGGGCCGCGGTGGCTCAGTGGTAGAGCGTTCACCTCTGGTGCTAGGGGTCTCGGGTTCAAACCCTGCTCCCGCCAAGTGAACTTTGTGGTGGACAAACACCGTGTGCGTGGGTTTTCTCGGGGTTCTCCCGTTTCCTCCCACTTTCTTCATTCCACCATTTCATTCATTACTCATTATCACCGTCTCCTTTAGCCTAACCGGCATAACCGCGGGACGTAAAACTCAAAATTTCATTTCATTTTTCTACCCCGGACTATTATTTTAAAAAAAAATATTTTTCATAGTTATTTTGATTGTAAAGATTGTGTTTCATGGAGAACTCTGCGAATTTGTAAGTGGTGTTATCTCCCGATTACTCCGAATTGTATTCACTCCCGCAAGAGACAAATAGCAACTGATTCAAACAGTTTCAATTTTCAGTTTTTTTTTTTTTTTTTTTTTGAAACTGAATTTTGCAAGGGAAAGCATATAGATGAAATTTAATATTACAACCCAAATTTTCGTTCTTGAAAAGTGAAACAATACAAGAAGATGGATGAATCCAAGATGAGTACTTTCAATATTAGAAAGTTCAAATCAGGTATATCGTTACTACCACTCGATTGAATGCCATTCGTAACACTCCATTAACATAGAATGAAAGAATTCCAACTTTCGAATCAACATGTAAATTAAACTGACACACAATCATAGTCAAAGTCTTGCGAATAAAATCAGGAAAATAAACACACTGCTGAACAAGACTGCACTTATTTAATATAAAAACACATTTACACGTGACGTTTCGATCTTCTAGCCAAGATCCTCATCAGACGTACACGTCACGTGTAAATGTGTTTTTATATTAAATAAGTGCAGTCTTGTTCAGCAGTGTGTTTATTTTCCTGATGTAAATTAAATGTAGTGTTACTGAGTGTGTAGTGTAGGGGTATATATATATATATTCCCCTTCAAACTGTTCAAGCCGCTAACTCGCGTGCTTTCAGTGCCCGTGGTCTCCAGTCGGAGTAGAAAACGTCTGAAGATAAACTATTTTGTAGTTTGAATCTCTATATAATATTCCAACTTCAATGAATCAGAACATATATATTTTAAAATAACATATGTACATCATTATTCTCACTCTTCTCGGAGAAGCAACGCCAGGGTTTTTGACCAGGGGAGACATCCGGTCACGAAAAAAAAAATGACTTTTGCCACTTGGTATTATTAATATAATTTTCTGTATAATAGGAATTTTCTTAAAGTGGAACTTCCTTCCACGAGACCATATATTGAAATATTGCATCTCCTTGTAGTAAAAGCAATGCTTTATTCATTTAACAAAATTGAAAGCTATTTACAACAAAGCTAGAGTTCACTTAAAAGATAGATCACGGATTTTCTGCGAGTCTTTCGTAGCTAACTTATACTAATCGTTTTACATCTGAATAGATAAACGAATACTTAAAATTGTGTATTTGTATAATACATTAGGTGTTTAGAATAGAACGTCTAAGGCTTTTTAAATTTGAAACCTTTGCATGTAGGAGGATGAAATAAAGAGTAAGACATAAAAAATGTTAGAGCGCATCGAATGAAGTGCTATGCTTTGCCAACAGGGCCTCCTATTATGGAGCTACGGGTAGGTCACCCGAAAATTCTAAATAGCAAGATATGTACATTTTTTTTAACATTATTAAAAAGATCGTAGAAAACAAACAACTTGATATTTTTTTTTCCGTATGAGGCATCATTTATAAAATAACCACCACTTAGTCGAGAGTTCTTGGACAACCAGATAAAACATCCAGTGCTTTTAAATCAGAGACGGTTGCAGATGAGAGAGTAAAGAAAGAAGCGAAATAGGAAAATGTCATAGGACATCGAATGGAATGTTTTTCTTGACCCACAGGGCTCCCCTATCATGGGGGTCTTAGGGGGTCACGCGAAAAGTTTAAATGGTAAGATACGCAATTTGATAAATCATTGAAAGGACCATGGAAAAAAAATTGTATAGTTTTTTTTTTTGTGTGTGTGTGTATGTGTGTGTGATTAAAACATCTGTACCTTTTGTGGATAAAAGAAAGGTGGATGTTGCTTTTTCTTTTCTTTTCTTTCTAATAACATTGCTTTATAGTACACAATTCGAAGACTTAATATTTACCGAAAGCGAAGTCTGGAACGAAATACAGCTTATTTAAAGTTACCCTGCTCATACCTGTAGCCAGCTCGTGGTTTTAAAGTAGCCGGATCCAGACACTAACCATTAACCTTTGGCTATTATGGTGATGAACTAGCCGAGGTTGCCAGGAGTGACGTGGAGAAATTACGCGGCACTTGTTACCCGGCGTTCAACTAAATGTAGCTTCCCTCCACTTCCTTCCACGGGATTCATGGAGACATACGACCTGAAGGTCTTGCTCCCCAGATTGAAGCATCAAACACGGCATAGTCCTCCGAGAATTGTTGGTTTAGTGTGAAATTGATGATGCTTCCATTCTGACAGCCATCCTCCGACTGCATTGTTTGGAAAAGCTGCCAGTATGTTTGTTTTGTGTACCCATGTATGAAATTCTGGATTTATGTTATACTCCTTGGGTTAACTGTTTTTATTTCTTTACATGCAGATGTATTTGTCGAGGATCTTTTGCTGCTGGAATAAACGAGCAAGTAATATTTGAAACAGCTTACTTGCGTACCTGCAAGCTGTTTCAGTCTTTATGCTTATTTCTCCACTTTGCTGGTCACTTAGTTTTTAATAATTATCATGATCCAACAATATATGGTGCAGTAATTGTACATGACAATTGTCTAAAGATTATTGACTCGATACTCCCGCACACAGTTATTCTCTAAATTTATGTAGGGTACTTTGTAATAGGCTAAGAAGGTCCTAATTCTATTCTTAATTATGATCAAAAAGATCAGTGTTGTTCAACCTAGGGTACGCGATGACTTCTTGGGGGTAGGGCAGATTCAGCAATGAATCCAATTGCTGGTGTGCAGAAGATAAGCTTAGCCGTCTCATTAATAGGTCAAAAACTTTCGAAATTAAAGAAATCTTCCACTTTTACGTCCCACGGTTATGCCGTGGAAGCTAAAGGAGATGGTGATGATGAGAATAAAAGAAATAGGGGAATGAAGAAAGTGGGAGGAAATAGGAGAACTCGAGAAAATCTACGCATGCAGTGTTTATCCACCACAAATTTCACTTGGGGTACGAGAGAAACCTTTGAGTTCATTATATGCATTCATAATGTTTATTCCATGCTAACTGTAACATAGTTCTATTAATTTTATAACTTGATTCTTCTGTTTAATGTACTACACTTAATTAATAGGTAACAAATTCTATATTTTATTTTTGGTAGAGTTTCTACAATGTGAATTAAGGAATAGCATAAATGTAGTGGACATGCCTGATTGGAAAAGTATCGTTAGGGTCGAAAGTTGAAAAAAAAAAAAAAAAAAAGGTTAAATACCATTGATACAGATAGTAGTGTTGCCAAATTAAATCCATTATTTTTTAAAATAATATAAATATATGATCTTAAAACCTCTAAATTCCTATAAATACAGGGTGAATCCAAAATCCTTGGACACCTGCATAAGTTTGAAAATCGACGGGAAAAGTAAAAAGTAGTGATGGGAACAGAAGTTCCGAAAGTAGTGAGGGGCCGCAACTTTTGGAGTGTATGTCATTCATGGCCGCCATCTTGATATCCGCAATTTTGGATTCAAGTCATTTTTTTTAAAAAAAATGGGAAGGGGATGTATGACACATCAAATAACACTAGCTTGAGCTCAGAAATTTAGTGGTGTAATTTGTTTTTTTTTTTTCTATCTTGTACAGAATTTTGAAGTTATTAATGTTCAAAGGTGGGAAACTACCTTGATACTGAATGCTATAACACATATTCTACGTGTTGTCCATCCCGAGCAATGCACAACTGTAGTCTCCGCAACCACTCTGACTGAGAATGTCTCCTGAAGCTTCGTCACAGGCTTGTTGGATACATTCATCTAGGTGTCTCATATCACGGATTGTCTCAGCATACACTATCTGCTTAAGATGTCCCCATAGATAAAAATCAAGGGGCGTTAAGTCAGGGGATCTGGGTGGCAACTCAACGGGACCACGGCGACCAATCCACTTCCCTGGCAGTTGTTCATCCAACCATTGACGGACACAAAGTCCATAGTGTGGAGGGGCTCCATCGTGCTGAAAATAAGATGAGAAAATGCCGTCAGCGTTCAGTGTGGCAGGGAACACAAGGTCCTGCAGCAGCATCAGATACTATGGTGCAGTTATGGTGTTGTAAATGCAAAATGACCCAATGATGCGGGTGTCCCATATGCCACACCACACCATCACCTTCGCTGGACGATGTTCTCGACTCGGGTCAACCCAGTTCGGATTTGCGTCACACCAGTATCGACAATTATGTCGATTAACCTCCCCGTTCAAAGTGAAATACACCTCGTCGCTGAACAGTATGCCCTTGGCAAACGCAGGATCCAGTTCGTGTTGTTCAGTAACCCACATGCAGAACTCCAACCGGCGATCAGGGTCATCCTCGTTCAGTTTATGTTGCATGTGCAGCTTGTAAGGATGCCACTGATTGGCATGCAATATCCGGACAACGGAGGATTGGCTTATTCCACATGCTAGGGACACATGACGGGTACTTCGTTTAGGACTTTTCACAAACGACCCAACAACCGCCGTTGCAGTTTCCTCATTGGTGGCAGTCTTTGGTCGCCCACTACGTGCCTATCTTGAACAGAGCCCGTCTCCCGAAATTTGGTGATCACGTGAGCCACCGTGCTGTGCGATACCTGTTCTCTGTCTGGGTGCCGTCTGTTGTAGTCAGCTCCTATTGTTCGGTAGCTGCGTTTCCCTGATATAAGGATGATTTCGATCTTCTGTTCGTGTCAAAGCCATTTTAGATCACCTGGAACTGGGTCAGTATCAAGGTAATTTCCCACCTTAGAACATGAATAACTTCTAAACTATACAAGATAGAAAAAAAAATACACCACTAAATTTCTGAGCTCAAGCTAGTGTTATTCCCCCCTTCCCATTAAAAAAAAATAGACTTGAATTCAAAGTGGATTTCAAGATGGCGGACATGAATGACACATTCTAAAAGTTGCGGCCTTTCATCAAACCTCTGTTCCCATCATCACTTTTTACTTTTCCCGTCGATTTTCAAACTTATGCAGGTGTCCAAGGACTTTTGACTCACCCTGTGTATCAGGGTGTCTATCGGTCACAAGTCACGAAAAAGTCACAAAATCAGAAATTGTTCATGAAAGTCAAGAAAAACTCACTAAATTTAGCTTTTAGGTCACGAAATTTTTATTTGTACAAATATAAGTCGGGACTGGAAAATTTTGTTCTATGTAAAATGTCAAAATTCATCACCAAAATTGTGTATGGTCGACTTTAGACGCTAGCAAATCGCAAGCAAAGCACACATTTATCACATACATGAAAATTTCAGTGTATATTTTTTTGTAATATAATATATTACAGTGTTCGAAGTGGAAATAAAGCAGAGGTTGTATGTTTTATTACTATTTTAACTCGACATACCGTCTATCTAAATGTTGAAATACAATGAGGGTATGTTGCCTAAAAGCTTGCATTTCTATTTACATAATGACTCAAAACCATGGAAGAGTTTCTCCGTAGTTACGAGGGGGGGAGCATGGAGAGACTTTGCCCCGCCCCCAACTTTCTGAGAAGAATAAAAAATATCCCCTTATGTTGTGTTATAAAGAATTATATATGCAAGGATTGAAAGCAGAGCCATTTTTTAATTAACAATTTTAAACAATTTCACGCCCCCCCCACTCGATTGAGAATTATTCCAGACCTCCGGAAGGTCCCGCCCTCACAGCAGATAAACCCTAAATCCACCTATGCTCAAAACACGGCAATTATATGTATTAAAGCAAGACATATATATATATATATATATATATATATTTATATTTATTTGGTCTAGGAATTAATTTGTGCGGGTGGACAAGAGATGGCGCAACGAACGGAGCGTCCCACAGTTCCGTGTATCCACACATGTGTTGCAAACCCCTGTCATCGCATATCGTTCGTAGTATAGGGCAGTGGATTAAAGCGTCAACAACACCAGTTTGTAGCTAAGTGAACATGGCGCAATTTGTGCCTGATAAAGTGTTTTTGCGGGGTGTCCTGCTGCATTACTTTAACATGCAGAAAAGTGCGACTGAAAGTCATCGTATTTTGGTGGAAGTGTATGGTGACCATGCTCTAGCTGAGCGAACGTGTCAGAAGTGGTTTGCACGGTTTAGAAGTGGTGATTTCGGCTTGGCAGACCAAGAGCGAGCTGGACAGCCCAAAAAATTTCAAGACGAAGAATTGACAGCATTGCTCGAGCAGGATTCGTGTCAAACGCAGGAACAACTTGCAGCAGCATTAGGCGTTGATCAAACAACAGTCTCCAAACGCTTGAAAGCCATGGGAATGATTCAAAAGATGTCACATTTGGTTCCACATGAATTGAAAGACAGAGACGTTGAAAGACGAAAAACCATTTGCGAATTGCTGCTTCAACGACAGAGCAGAAAGGGGTTTCTGCATCGAATTATTACGGGTGATGAGAAGTGGATCCATTACGAGAACGCTAAACGAAAAAAGGCCTGGGTGAAACCAGGTGAACCAGGTCCATCACAACCAAAACGAGATATTCACTGTGCAAAGGTTATGCTGTGCATATGGTGGGATATGAAAGGTGTGGTGTACTGTGAGCTGCTGCAACCGGGTGAAACTATGAATGGAGAACGTTATCGACGACAATTAATGCGTTTGAAGCAAGCTCTGGCCAGAACACGACCAGAATGGGAGAACAGACATGATAAACTTATTGTTCAACATGATAACGCTCGCCCACATGTCGCAAAACCGGTCAAAACCTATTTAGAAAATGTCGGATGGGAAGTTTTACCCCACCCGCCGTATTCACCAGACGTTGCTCCTTCGGACTACTACTTGTTCGATTGCATGAACAACGATTTGATTGGACAGCGGTTTACTTCAGAAGATATCGAAACATGGGTCTCTGACTGGATCGCTTCCAAGGATGACTTCTTTCGCCACGGAATCCGCACATTGCCTGACAGATGGGCGAAAGTGGTGGCTAGCGATGGACAATATTTTTCTTAAGGTATTTATGTATTTTGTGCTTGTACTACAGCTTCAATGTGTGCGTACCAACCGCACGAATTAATTCCTAGACCAAATATATATATATATATAAGAAACAAACAATTGAATATGGCACAATAAAATATAAAATGCTTAATATAAAACAATATGCAATAGAACAGATTTAACAATAAAGCACTTAAGCAAAACAACAGATTTTTTTCCCATAGCTTACACTATATTTTTCTCGTAAATACCGGACTCAGTTATGTATTTCTTATAATTGCAGACACAAAAGAAGTTCCCGTGAACTCATAACAATACTTTTCGATCTCAGTTTAAACGAGTCACATTTTCAATACACTGCCTTTTGTTTGGATTGGGCCCGTGGCCCACGACACAGATTACATAGCCTAACGGACCCAGTGGCGTAGCACACTTTTGCGGCCCCCCGCAAAGTGTAGAGAAAGGGCCCTAGTTGTAAAGCCGATAGAAGAAAGATTGAAGTTCTACTTCTTTAAATCTTTATTCATAGCAAGGCTTCCGGGCCCCCTATACCTTGGGGCCCCCCGCACTGCGGGGGTGCGGGGGTAGCTGCTACGCCACTGAACGGACCCATCCCTTTCTGTTATATGAACCCGATGTGGAACCAACACAACTAGGGTTGCTAACTTTTAAAAATGGAAATACCGGACACCCTCGAGGAGTGCTATACTCTTAAGATTGTGACATTGTTCGTCAAAAATGTGAACATGGAAGAGGTTACTTCACATAAAATTGGGTGATTCGGAGTTCGAATTTAATAACTTTAGTTACTTTTGAAGCATTTATTAAATTTTCTTAATCCAGTTTTGGTTGAGTCGGCACATGCAATTTTTGAAGTCTGCCATCAATAATACACTGTATTTAAAACAAAAAGGAAAATAAAATTAGTAATATAATTATTGCATGCACAAGATGAAGCAGTGCTAGCTGCGCCCTTGAAAATGTACTTTTTTGTTTACCTTCAGCAGTTTTGATGTTCAGTAAATTTTCCTACCTTCAACTCTTCAGCAAATTCCGCGCAAAATCGATATCAAAGCGAATTACAAGCTCTGCTTTAACCATATTCATCGACAAACGATTCCTTTCGTCACTCCAAAATAATCTAAATAGAACAGAGAATAGGACTAGTAAGAGGAAAAATTACCGGACATTTAACATCATGTTTTGAGCTCGTACCGGACACCGGAGAAGGAAGTTAAAAACCGAACTGTCCGGTAAAATACTGGACGGTTGGCTACACAAGCAACACGAGTACTTGCGTAGGAGCAAAGGGTGAACTTCTTCGTATATACCTCATTTTAAAAACAAAATAGAAGTACTAGGAAAAAGAAAATAAAAATGTTGGTGTTGCCAACTTAAAATCTTTGACGTACAAAACTATTAGTCAATTACTGTGTATAAAAATTAATGTATTAAAGACGTATATTAGCATTCACTTTCCAATGACGGTATATCTTAATCACCGAAAAACCAGAGGCGGTATGGCATACCACCGCATGCCGTCTCACTTCGATCACTGATTTATATGCTAATAAAGAGGAAGAATTTCTGAAATTGGGTGAAACCCATGGGTTACTGAATCAAACAACACGATGAGGGAACATATTTGTCTATAGAGAAGATATTGTATATTGCAGTAATGCGGTGCCTTCTGAAACGCTACAAATTAAGCCTCGTGTAGATTGGTTACAGGGTGCATAATAATTGTGCTACCTTAGTAGGATAGTACGTACGAAATCTCGTTTTTTCTCACTAGTACTAACCACTAGTACTGCTGGCATGTTCTTTGAGATGAAATTATGTAAAGAAGGTGGTGGTTCTAAACGAAAAAAAAAAAAAAAATGCCTATTTTAATTTTTGTGGAGAAGTCCTCAAACGAGTAGTATGATGTACTGTAAACTGGGGTTACTTGGTAAGTTTTTTTCTTTTTCATACTACCTCTTGTTATTTATTACAATTAATTTTTCTTGTGATGTTTCTAGAGCTTACGAGGGATGAAAGGGAGATCATATATATCGAAATGAAAGAAGGTTTATACACCAATCGAAGGCACTAATGACGCCTATTACAAAACTGTAATAAAAAATTTTCCGAATGTGTATACTCTGCGAGTTATATGGATATACAGGGTGTGCAAAAAGTCCGGTGCCAACCTTAGAAGTCGCAAACGGAGAGACAGACAGATGCCAAAACAGGAAAACATGTGTTTGATCATTTTAAAAGTACAACGTATCAAAGCTAAAAGTGTTGTCCCAGGCCCACCCGCAGGGTCCCAGACGGGGTCCAACTCAAAGTTTTCAAATAGCAGGAAGGATAAAGTTGCATATAATTGGAAAGCTGTTGGGAAATGAAAGAAGACGGAACAAGTCTTGACTCTCTAAAATTACGCTGGGCAACATGACGGCCGGTCAAAATGTCAGTACGAACCTCATTGTAAAGTCTATGGTCATCCCAAAGAACCTGAAACGGTGAGACAAATGTCAAAACAGGAAAAAAGGTGTGTCATCATACCAAAAGTCCAATGATTGAAAATAAAAGTATTTGTCCCAGGATCCTCCGCATTGCCCCAGATGGGGTCCTACTCAAAATTTTCACATCAAGGGAGGTCAAGTAGCATATTGTTTGAAAGCTGCTGTTAAATGAAAACAGATGGAACAAGTTTGAACGCTTTAAGATAACACTGCAAACATCTTGTAGTTTAGTTCTTCTTTCTGTAGCTGGGTTTCAGTTTGTTTTAATTATTGAACTCAACGGAAAGAAAGGAAATTTCCTACTGTGAGATTCTGCTCTTAGGGTCTAGTAATGTCTAAATAAATAAAGAAATATAATAAACTGAAATTAAGAAATAAAGAAAAGAAAAAATAACATTTGACATTTTTAGTATATCTAGGTAGAACTGGCAAGTTAACATATAATGTATAATAATGGTACTTATGCTCGTTGCCTGGATTATCAAGTATAAAATGATTCAAACAAAAAATTTTCCTGCACCAGGAACAGGAACAGCGAATACTTGCAAGTTTCTCATAATGACAATAAGTGCAGATAGGAAAATGGAAAGCTAATGCGCTTGTCGAAATGAGGATGTACATTTTGACTGGCCGCCATTTTGCACAGGGTAATTTCAGAGACACACACACATGGTACCTCTTCCGTCTTCTTTCATTTCCTAACAACTTTCCAACGATATGCAACTTGACCCCCTTTGCTATTTGAAAATTTTGAGTAGGACCCCTGCGGAGAACCCTGGGACAAATATTTTTACTTTCATTGTACTTTTGAAATGATGACACACGTAGTTTCCTGTTTTAACACGTGTCTCACCGTTTCAGATTTTTTGGGGTGGCCATAGGCTTTACAATGACGTTTTTGCTGACATTTTGAACGGTCGCCATGTTCCACAGGGTAATTTTAGAGAGTCGAGACTTGTTCCGTCTTCTTTCATTTTTTAACAACTTTCCAACGATATGCTGCTCATCCCTCTTGCTATTAGAAAATTTTTAGTTGGACCCCGCTTGGGACCATGCGGGTGGCCTAAGTTGGATTTTTAAAATGATCAAATACATATTTTCCTGTTTTGGCATCTGGCTTACCGTTTGTGATTTCTAGAGGTGGCAACGGACTTTTTGGACACCCTATATATTCATATAACTCGCAGAGTATATGCATTCGGAATTTTTTTTATTACAGGTTCGTAATAGGCTTCACTATTGCTTTCGACTGGTGTATAAACCATCTTCCATTTCTATATATAATCTCCCTCTCTTCCCTTGTTAGTCCATGTAAAGTTTTCCTGTAGTCATAACAAAATTTTACTGAGATTGAAGTTTCCCAACAGCCAGAATGTGCTGTTTCCAAATAGCCCCGCTTTTGAGACTACTTGGAAAATATGTCTTTTCATAGTAGTACAGTAAGAGCTGTGTGGAAAATGCAGCTATTTGAAAAGAACCACTTACAAGATCACACTTTCCTGAGAAGGTTGATATGTAACATGCCTATATTTCTTTCATAGTAATGTGTTCCTAGGCTGACTTTTTTTTTTTTTTTTTTTTGCACAACTTTTAGTTAAACATAATAAATTGTTGAACTAATCTAAACTAACTACAGTGGTAAGCTTGTCTTTCTGAAGGCATACAGAACCAGTAAAAAATTGTTTTTACAATATGCTTTTAGAAACGTGGTAGTTTTTTACTTCTTTAAGACACTACAGCATATCCTACATAATTCTGTGAACTTTATGTATATATTAGATCCCAAAAGTAATGATGAAAAATGAAAACACAGATTCCTGGCAACAAAACAAGAAAAAAATGTTTATATGGCATACAGTTCAGAAATGGACAGGGGCGAAGTTAGATAGCTTTGAATGTGTTGTGAAAGGAACTTCACCTCCTGCCAGCGGGATAATGATAGGAGCTAGGAATGGGGTTCAGAAAGGCATAAAAATCATATCGGCTTGAAATGTTACATGTATGTCACATAACGGCGCCAGAGATTCTCCATATGTCATTTAGGGATTCGCTGAATGTCTATATGATAGGGGGTTAATGAAACGGTGCAGTAAAGATGGAAACCATACTGAAAAAAGTTGTTATCCATGGCACGATTGCACGCACATGTACAATGGGGGTCAAAGCAAAGATCATTTAGGATGGCTGCATAATCTTAGTGGGTATACCAGATAGAAACTTGCAGAGAGAGGGTAGAAATAAGAATAAGTATAACTAGTCATGTCCTGTAATGAAATAACAGGCAGAATCTACAACGATGTGCTGTTTTTGTAACGTACAATCTTACACAGAGTAGCACTACAAACTACTAGGTCATACGTGCTAACAATAAACGTACTTACAGAAGATGTTCAAAATGCTGTCCTCCCACATCTATTTAACGTGCTAATCGTGAGTTTCGAATGCATTCCATCACTCCCGGTGTGTTGCGTAACTGTTCACACGCATCTTCAATGCGATTTTGCAAATCGGCAAGTTCCTTTCCCTAGGCGTGAAGTTCCTTTCTCCCCACATTCGAAGCTGGCTAGCTCCGCCCTTGTCTATTTCCGGACTGTATGTAATATAAACATTTGTTCTCGTTTTGGTGCCAGGAATCTGTTTTTTCATTTTTCACCATTACTTTTGGGACACCCTGTATACAGTGGATGTAGTGAAAGCGATGTGAGAAGACACCAAATTTTTGTCGTTCCAGGGAATAGCCTTTGAAAGTAGAGATAAGGTAAAGTGCTAAAGAATATAAGTACTGTTATTAAATGTTACGAAATTTTATGGTTTGGTGAAGAAAAGGTCACGAAAAAGTCACGAAATTTCATGTTGGAATTTTAGTAGACACCCTGTATATGATCTTGAAACCTCTAAATTCCTAGTTCATTAATGAATACAAATAAAATTTATCAACTTTCTGTTTGCTGAAATGGTCTATAAATTTTCATTGTTCGACTTGTAGTTCCAACTTTATTTTTAAGCATCGACACTATATCAGGCATAATATAATGTTTAAAATGGAATCTGAGTCACGACTCGAATTTTTATTCGAAGCAAGTACCCATACTGGAGATCGGACCTAGGTTCACATACACAAAGCATACTTGTTGATAATATTACAGTGAAGCAACAAATTTCGGTGAAGTACTTTTTTTTTTTTTTCATCTATTGATATAATATAACTTTTCTATATAGCGTTTGCTAGAGGATAATGAAATTTGTACTAAATCTGTAATTAAACAATATAATAATCATCAAAAAAAAAAAAAAAAAAATGGAGGTTTGTTTCGTGATAATTTGTTTCTTCGTTAATTTATTTAATCTCCCAACACAACTGAAGTTGACATTTTTGCTAGGATTATGTAAGGAATAAAATGTCTGTTTAACATATCGAAATGAAAACAGGACATAATTTGCAGATTATGTCATCGTTGACATAGAATCAGTAATCTTGTAAAGAGAGCTTATATTTGTCCTCTTATGTTCAATAATAGTTATGAAATGTTAGAGAGTTTACTTCGAACATCGTTGACTGTGCAATATATGTACGTTGATTTTTTTTTTTCTCCTTAAGTCATGTTCTGTGTTTTCTACACATTTGCATCTATACATACTTTAGAGTCCAGTGCAGTATGCAAAACCTGAAGAGGAGAGAGAACATTCAGGTTACCGGGTAATTCTAGCATTATCGTTTACGGCATACAAGTTCCGCATGGATGAGTTCGCACCGCTGTCCCAGCTTCCCACACAGTAACGTTTCATACTGTTTCGTTCACTTGCTGGTGGGTGATTCTTTCTAACACCGCTGATGCGTGCTTTTGTCAGTGGATCAATGTGCCCCAAGCTGTGAGAGTGAAGTACGTGTGTGTGTGTGTGTGTGTGTGTGTGTGTGTGTGTAAAAATGGGACAATGTCATCAGACATCGCGCCACAAGCGTTTCTAGTCTGCATTATGTATATTTTCATCGTGTCCTCAGTTCATCTTGATTAATTTTCTTGCGAGCATAGGAACATCTTTTAAATGAACCAGACTAATGTTGTTCATTTCAGGAGAATTTGATAGTCTATTCTCCCTTTTCAATTAATTACGAAAGTTATTGAGAGTTCAGTTCAAAAAGAATAAATTGTCATACTAATATCCTGAATGTTGGATCTCATCATGCTCGTGGAATTTCTCGAGGTTCTCTCGTTCCCTTCCACATTTTCATTCTACCAATTCTTTAAATCTTCAGTTTCATTACTCGCCCGTCTCCTTTTGCCTACTTGGCATAATTGTGGAACGCAAAACTAAATGCTTTCATTTTATTTTTACTAATATTCTGTAGTCTTGTAAATATTCTAATCTCTTTGGAATTCTTCAATTGTATGCGAGTGTCCTAATGATCATGTATACAGGGCTTCTTTTTTTATGTGTATAAGTATGTGCATAAAAAATGCAGTAATATTTGTATTAAATATAGGCTATATTTAGAAATGTTCCGTATATAAAGGGTGTTTCCCCCGAAGAAGAAAACCCGAAGAATTTAACATGCTTAATAGAAAATTTGGAAGAGGAATGACATTTTTTTTTTTTTTTTTTTTAACATTATCACAACGTGTAAATGTTCCTATTTAAGAATGCCTATTTTGTTTTACGAAACATTTCTTGTGATTGGATTGGTAACACTGTTCTTGTAAGTAATTGTGTGATGTGGATTTTAAGCTGATGGATGATAGAATCGTACTTCTTTTCAAGACGAGAATAGGAACTACGACATTAATTTCTAACGATACCAAAATATGGTTACTAGTTTTTTTTCTTTCTTTTCTGTGGCTTCATTTGAACGAAGTTAATATGGAACGCAAATGGTTTGAGCAGGCTGATGCTACCTCCCACGATACGATTGTCTTAGTGTGTGAGAAATTTTCAGACCAAGTCCTCTTTTGAAGTGATGATCAGACAGGGCCAGTTAGGTCATGTGACCTTACTCCTTGCTACTACTTCTGTTGAGGCTTCTGAAATTGAGTAAACCAATCCCGAGCATTGCGAGAACTCCAAAGAGGAAATCAGTAAACAAGTACATCAGCTACATCAATGAGCAAATATGTGGAAAAGTATACTTAGGTACATTTAACAGAGAGAGAGAAAAGTCCTGCAGAGTAAGTTGTGGAGACCATATGTCATCTCTCTCATTCTTAAATCGTAATATTTATCAGTTAGTTGTAATGTAAAAAATATGTAGAACATTACAACTTACATCTTGTAAATATACAGCATACGAAAAGCGTCGTTTTTAATGGAACACCCTTTGTAATGTTCTGTAATGAATCAGGTAAGTTCTCGACAACGTGTTTAGTCTCTTATTCAAAAAATAAAAAGAAGTGAAATTAAATCTTGGAGTTTTACGTCTCACGATTATGCTGGTTAGGGTAAAGGATACGGTAATGATGAGAAATGAATGAAATGATGGAATGAAGAAAATGGAATGAAACGGGAGAATCCCGAGGTAGAGACCTGCACGGGCCGAATTTTTCGGCCCGAGCCCAATCCAGCCCGAACGTCCGAAAAGTTTTGGAGATGTTCGGCCCGAGCCCGGCCTGGCCCGATAAGTTTTTTAAAATTCTTGGCCCAAGCCCGGCCCGGGCCCGATAAATTTTAGAAGTTTTTGGCCCGACCCCGGCCCAATAATTTTTTTAAAAAATTAGCTCAGCCCCAATCTTTCTCAAAATTTAGTACTAAATTTGACCTAACCCTCAGAAACATTTTCTAAACTCTGGTTCACAACCTGACGCTTGCCTCCCGAATGGTACCATTGCCTCCTAGAACTTTGCCTGTCATCTAGAGAACAAAAACTTCATTCCCTGTAACAAAAATCTAACTTAATTGATTTTTAGCATAAAGTGAAGATGGCAATATTGTTTAGCGACAGGCAAAACATTCCCACCCCTTCTTTTATATTTTGAGTTCAGTGAAGGTCAAGGGCAGAGCTCAATTTACCGCATAATGCCTGCAATCCTCTATAGCAGCGTTTCCCAACCGGTGTGCCGCGGCACACTAGTGTGCCGTGAATGGGCCGCTGGTGTGCCGCGAGGAATCGAAACAAAATCGTTAATTTTATAGCAATCAAATTACAAAACCTAGGGAAAAATGTATATTTGTATTTCACATTACCATGAACCTCTACTGTGAAACTACAATTTTAAGTTTCATACGGGTTACTGTTCTGAACATTTCTAATGTTGAAAAAAATGGTTATCATTGTTATGACCATTATTGCTTCTTTATTATTGCTGACTATTTCGTAACTTAAAAATTTAAAATATCATTCAATCCTTTCGACAAATTACCTACATTTGTGTTTTAAGTGTAAAGGAGATTTGTTTGTTCGTTCATTATTTAGTGATCTTCCTTCTTAGTAAAAGGTTGGATACAGTTTTTAAAAAAGAAAGCGTAATTTTGAAAAACCTGAATCCAATATTTCATTGCAACTGTTTTCTATTTTAAAATTAGAATGAAAAATAAGCATAATGATTTACCACGGGGAAAAACCACTGATAGAACTTTCTTCTCTTAAGAAGGAGATCAATAATCACAGAAAAATGCCACTGTGTTTTATATTTACAAATAATAATATATATATGTGTGCCGCGAGAATCCAAGTAACACCCGTAGTGTGCCGCAAGTTGAAAAAGGTTGGGAAACGCTGCTCTATAGTGAAAGTGGAGCCGCTAAGCAACACAAACTGTAAATAGCTAGTGCATTCTTTGTAACATTTTTCACGGACACACTTCTTCAACGTTTGGCTTTATTCCAATTATCGTTTAACGAAAGTCAATAACGATTAAAGAATTGCGATTGATCGGCCCAGCCCGGCCCGACCTGAAGAGAAATCAGTGTCGGCCAGCCCAAGCCCGGCCCGGCCCAAAGAAATAACAGTGTCGGCGCGCCCAAGCCCGGCCCGGCCCAAAGAAATAGCAGAGTCGGCCCGGCCCGTGCAGGTCTCTACCCCGAGGAAACCCACGCACACGGTGTTTGTCCACTACAAAGTTCACTTGGCGCAAGCTGGGATCGAACCAGGGATCCCATGCACCTGAGGTGAACACTCTACCACTGAGCCACCGCCGCCTCCCTATTCGAAAAATGAACCACAGAGTTTAGACAAATTCTCACTTTAATAGTATTTCATGTAAGCATGAGAATAAGTTTAGAGGCAATACATGAAAAGCTCTTAAGTTTATACGAATCGAAGCTGTAAAAGTAGCAGCTTGCCTCGTAACTGGAGGTCGCATCTGAGTGAATGTCGAGATTTCATTGGAAATAATTGTCATTGTTTATCTTTTCCTAGAATATAGTTTTAAAAGTACCACGAGAAGAAGAATATTTAAAGCAAACAATATAAGTAACGGTAACACAAAATTTAATATACGAGTACTTGTGTTTTTAGCTAAATGGAAGCTGAGTATAATAAATTAATTTCAGCATCTTGTTCAAGTCTATCTTGAAATAAGTGTGAGAAATGCATAGAGAAGTTACAAATCTTTTATTTTTCTTCCGAATTACGTAAGTACGTTCTGCTGACTAACATTGAACAGGTTTAAAACAAAAGAAAAAAAGAAATGTTGGATTAGCGGAAATCTTATTTTCCATGTATGTCGAGACGAATTATAAGAGTATTGTAAATCACAGTTCCTTATAGGAAGTAGTACACAGCAAAATGAAAAGCGGATTGTGAAAATGATACATATGACGGACGGCTTAAGAACATTTCCCTGTAGTGTCTTTTATGTAGTTCCCGTAGGATATTTAGTTGACATTGATGTATGTTGTAAAGTTAAAGAAATAATAGGGTCTATCTGTAACAAATAACCTATTGTGGTTACTATCTCAGATAAATAGAAATACTGCTTTTTTTTTTTTTTTTTTTTACTTGAATTTATGGTAAAAATATAAACATGAACTTTTTTTTTGTTTTTTTTTTTTTTGTTTCTTGTCACTGTCAAATGAATTAAATTCAGATACATGACACTGAAGTAATTGGGGTGTTTATGCATTGCTGCAGAACTGAAGTATTTCGAGAAGCTCTTTACCATATACGCTATACATTCATCCCCAACTACAACAGAAACTTCAAACAGAAGTTATAATTGACAGGGTTATTCTTACAAAATCCAAAATTCCGTTTACTTGATACACTTCTAAGACTTCATACCTATAATTCTAATGCATTGTGTCAAATAAGTATTCATACACCCATAGTTTTTGACTTAGATGTATAATAGAAAGGACAAATAATAAAAATGTTACATTCATGTGAAAATAAGCACATCTTAGTATGTTTCCCCGTAAAACGTTTTCACAGTAACTAAAGTATTTTACAAACTTAAATAAGGAGCTCAAGTCAATAAACTATTCCTACAGAAATAAGAACAAACTGTTTTACAGTGAAGTAACAAAATCAATGATACCCTGTTTTAATATTTCGTGTAAAGACCTTTAGCCCAAATTATTGCCTCAAGACGACTGGGCATAGACTGAAGTAACAATTTGATCGTTTCTTTGGAAATTTTGGACCACTCTTCCAAAAGTAGTTTTTGCAGAGCTTTTTCTTTGCCCAGATAGTCCCGCAAATGTTCTATTGTATGCTTCACATCTAACAGCTAAAAGCATTGTGGAGCATAATAAGTACTCCCTAGTTTGTATGGCAGTGTGCTTGGAGTAATTCTCTTGTTGGAAATAAAAGACCCCTTCTAGTCCCAACTTTTGCAATAAGTTTCTTAATAAGTTATAGCGCACACTAATATAATAATTCATAATACCTTCAGGTAAAGCTAAGTTCCCATGATACCATGCGCGTCCAAACAATCCCAGATTTCCCTTCACGTTTTTGTGTAGGGAAGATGTTTTGGGGTGCAATTTAGCGTTGAGCTTTCGCCACACCCATCTTTCGCCGTCTGATGATGAAACTTCAACTCATCTGAAAATTAACAGTATCCGAATATTCGTTATGCCTCGCATGGTTACTCTAGTTAGCAAACCGTAGGCGCTTTTATCGATTTACTTTTGAAATGTATGTTTTTTTAAACCTGGCTGTCTTAACAGGGAACTTGGCACTATGTAGAACATTTCGTACCGTTTGCGCATTCGCAGCGTGTGTGCGTGGAGATGTTTTCAATTAGTATAACAGTTAATGTTATTCTGCGTCTCTTTCCTCGTGACACTGTCGGCTTGACGGACTCATATAAAACTATCAATGTATAAATACTTTTGGAATAGTGCACTTGTTGAATGCAGTGGTTTTTGGCCTTTTTAAAAATCTGTACCTTTTTCACATTGTACCCCATATTTCTATAGTTTTATGTTAAAAAAAAAAAAGTACCATTCCATGTAATACTCTTTCAGAAAAAGGCGTTTAAATGGTAGTTTATTAAAAATGTTTGGCATATGAGATCACTAGTTTCATTAGTGATTTTATCATCATTAGTTCGTATTCTTTACATCGTAAGAAAAAGTTAGTGTATTTTCTATCGTTTTACCAATAACACGTACGAACTCTAAACGTTTCTCTAAAAGTTTCAGATTCACACACTTAAAAGAGTAGAAGTTGGTACACATTTTGACGTTTATAAATGCAATTCAAAATTACATTTTATCAAACAATGAAACTGAAAATTTAGAATTTTCGCACCACAAATAATACTTGTGGTGGAATGAAACTTAAAATTCAAAGACAACTGAATTTTACAGAAGAAGAAGACAGCTGGAAAGGATGTAAGGTTCTGTTTTTAAAAATTCTAGTGTGAACACCAGTATCTTTGACTAGGGAAAATGGTTCTTCGCAAAAACATTAAGAAATAACTCAATATTTGGAAACCGAATGTTTTTGTTTAGTGTCAAAAGAAGTATTTTGCTGGATTATCATTGAAGTCGTAGTCAAACATGGATGCTGTGGAGCGCATGCTTGCGTGGAGACCGGTAAATCACACCCTACTAACATTCTTGCCACCCGTAGGGAGGATATTAAAATCTCGTGCCGAGTCGATGCTGAATCTTGTGTTTAATTTGATTTAAGGGCTCCCGTAAGATGTAAAGGCTCGGCCCTCGAGAGAACTAATTCCTTCGCGGATCACTGTTCTCCCGTCTCCTTCCCCTTTTGAGTTAAAGTAATCAAGATCAGATTCAGAAACAACAGTAGTAGGATAATAATGGAAGAAATGGAAATAATAGAAAGTTCTCGAATGCAATATAAACCCTCGTGTTTTTTATTTTTTTATTTCGAGGTTCTTTACGATCGGTTTGTTTTATTTTCTGCCCTACTCTCCTCCTGCTTGTTGAAGCAAAGACGAAGATGCTGATCTTGAAACACGAGATGTTGATCTTGTAATTGACGCCTTACAAAGAACCAAGAGCAGAACTTAAAAGCCTGGAAAAAGAAAATTACAAACTGGAACTGAGCAGGTTTCAGGATACAAAGAAGTTTGTGGGATTTAGTAAATATATTTTGAGATATTAAAAGTCATATTGGAGTACAACATTAAACATTGAGATATGTAAAAGTAACGTACAGATTGATGATTTAAAGAAAATCATAACATTGTTACAAAGCCTTATTTAACTCGTAATCTTCTTATCAGGGACTCTCGAAGACACCATTTCGCGATTTGTCTCACCTTTGTGCAGTGACATGATCTACTAAAAAATAATAAAAGCTACGGAATGGAATTGGAACTCTGTTAAATAAATCGTATGCTTACACGTTTTCTTTTAGCCTATCTCAACTTCAGCTCACTGTTCTTTACTTAATTCGAACTTACCAAATAAATTACTTGCCTCTGGTACGAAAGGTTTTTATTGGGATCCTAGGACATGTTATTTTTGGGATAAAGAAAGCTTGGTCTGACAATTGGACAGAAGAAAGATGCCTGTTGCAAAAGCTGCATCAATAGTGTCAGCAACGTTGGCGACAAGTTTAGAAGTTTAAAATGTCGTAATTGTATATGACTGGTTGATGTAACATATGATTTCCAAATAAAAATAATGCAACTTGTAATATTTCATGTACTAGCAACAGCGCGGCCAGTGACCTCGGTAGAAAAAAAAAACTTCAAGATCCTTTATATAAAAAGCTATGCTTATATATACATTTTTTCTATACATAATTAACTACCCTATTATAGATATTACCCTCGAATACGTCAGCAAAGGAAGAAAGTGTATAGTATATCTATAATTTTGTAAGTCATTTTGGGATAAATAATCGTACATTTTCAATAATTTGAAAATAGTAGTAACATTGAAAGTAATAAGTAATGATAATAATAATAAAAAAAAAGCTTGAAAGAATACTGCAGTCATTGGCGAACAACTCTTATTTATTTATTAATCGCTAGACATCAGCTTTCCATGCCCACACAATAATTTGTGGTGAATAGTACCGCACATTCCGAATTTTTGTTGCTTCCTTCCTCCATTCTGCCAATTCTTTCCTTATTATGTTCATTTATTTGTATTAACTTTTTTAGCCTATAGGAGATCTTGAGCATAACTGAATATTGCATTATTGTGGCAGTCAAGGAAGACGTCATTTTTAACACGTGGGCGTTACTAACGTTTTACTGAAACTGGAATTGAGTGTGTGGAATCGTGTAGTGTTGAAAATTTTACTATGGCCACAAGTGTCGCCAGAGAAAATGTACTACAACATTAGCAACAATAATTTATCAGATTAATATGAACATTAATTAATTAGAACTGGACATTGATTTTTATCGAGGTTAATTCCTGTATTGTCGCGTGTTTTACAAGTATTAAAGAACATATTCAGTTTCAAGGTCAATTTCTCTTTCAGATTGAAACAAAGAAAGCGTTAGGACAACAACAAATCTTTTGGTGATTCGTACACAAAGTTATTCACGTTGCCTTTGCGTAATGTTCTCATATCTCACACATACATACAGTAGTCGAAGTGAGACGGTATGCGGTGGTATGCCATACCGCCTCTGGTTTTAGTAATGAGGACATACCGTCTCTGTTTTTTCAGTGATCAAGACAATATTTAAATAGCCAGTATGTTGAGTCAAAATAATAGTAAAACATATCGCCTCTGCTTTTCCCCCACTTCGAACACTGCATATATATGAAAGGAAGTCTCCTAAGTATGTATGCAACTGCAGTCTGAGTTGCAGAACTGTCAAAAAATGAAAATAGAAAAATTATTATTTTTCATTGTGTCCATTTCAACAACACTACTAAATCTCGAAGCGAAATTTTGCAGAAAAATGTCTGGAAATTCATTTACGGCATCCAAACTCAGACCCAGTAGAACCAAGTTCAAAACCGTTCGCACTACAACTCTATATTGCCGACGATATATATTTACACCATCCACACTAGTTGAAGAAAATGAGTTCTTTTTATTTTCAATTTCTTGTGTAAAAGGATCTACTTCCTTAAATATAAAGTGTCCTTAGGTATTTGCTATACTCAGCAGCTTTTTTTTTTTTTTTAATGCATGTTTGAGTAAATCAAACTGTGTAAGAACAAAATTTTTGTTGCTTTTCTTATTTTTTCACTTTCTGTGAATTTTGTTCGGATGTGAAAGAATGCTTTTCTGTAATAAATTTGTCTAGCATTTACGTTTTTTTCTTTTATTTTAATTTTTTCCTATTTGTTTAGTTTCTCTGCAACCAAACAATACTATCCTTAACTTGAAACCATTCGAAGACCTGATGCACCTCAGTCACATAACGGTCTACCAACCACATTCAAGTTCTAAATAGTTCTAAAATACGGGAAGTTCTGCGTATAGAAAATGAAAATAAAATACCATATCGTCGTTTAAGATATGAAACCTCGTATGTCCAATTTATTAATTTTTCAGGAGACGAAAAAAAAATTACTATATCTATTAACAGTATTAATGTTTCAGATCTTCTAAAAAAGTGCGTTATCCTTACAAAAACGCTGACACATCTGCTCTCATCGCAACACAAATGGCTGTAATACATTGAAATCTCTGCCATACGAGGTATCACCTGAAGTTTCCAACAATCAGCATACAAGCAAATATTATAATCGATTTTTTCTCAGTAACCGATTTCTTGTGACGTACAAGAGTTTGCTACAACGTCGGTTATTTTCCCATCAGGTTTATGCCTAAAACTCAAAATCGCAAAAATTGGACAATATGGAAAAGCTTCAAAACCAGTGTGTTAATGTAAATATTAGAAACGCATTAAAAATAGTAAATATATTTATCAGTTGCTTGTTTGAGTTTTGTAGTACTGTGTGTGTGTGTATCAAAAGAGATGCTTTTGGTAAAACATTTAGAATATTGGAGCCCATCCCAGTCGCACCAGTTACTGGCTGTACTCTGCAAATTAAAACCAGAGGTGAGTGGGATGTGCAGCGTATTTCCCAACCCCATGCGGCCACTCTCAAAGTCATTTATTTGCACAATAGAGGCTAGCTGACTCCGTCTTGGTCACAGCAGACACAGTCGGTGATCCAAACAGTGAATTCGTACACACGCTCGTCATATACCTTCTACAGACACTACAGTCATCGTGCCCTCCTCACACACTAATGGGACTAGATATATATGTAGAGTTTTAAAACGTGATTTCAGCTATGTGTTGTAGCGTTGGAGTTACGCACGAGTACTAGGTATACTTGAAACTCGAAGATCTACGTACTTTAAATCCTTAAATGTCATTAGTGATATGCACTAAACTAACTTGCTTTATGCGTAAATAGACGTAAAATTTGAACATTGTTTACGCACTCAACATTACTCTGTTTTCGTGTGAATTATGTTCATTCAAACTTACTAGCAAGACGTTCCACTCATAGAAGAAATAAAGTATTAAGCAATTGGTGAATTGAATTTTTAAAATAAATACTATCACTTTCGAGACAATTTTGGTGTGTACCCGAAGTAAAAATAGCATTTCGTCGACAAGAGAAAGAAAGGTGTGTTTTTATTCATGCGTAGCGGTGTCTTCTCTTCCCTAAACGTTCTCGTTATCAATCTGTTCCAAGGTCTAAAGCACTTCCAATAGAAGGTAACGCCGTTTGATCTTCTGAAGGTTTAAGGTTACAAGAGACGGTAAAAAAGACATGGAGGGGGAGAATGCGATTTCTGTGCTAAGCAGGTGGTCTCCGTTATACAAGTCCGCTTCATCATCTCAAATATCTCGTTAAAACTTCTGAAGGAAATCCGGACTTGGTGCGGAAGAAAAAGGAGAAAATAAAAGTAGAGACTGGAAGGGGGAAAATTGGAAATGAACTGAAAATACATCGTAGGAAGAACTGGCAAAATATGTATATATTTCGGAAAACATTGCTTTTTTTCTCTCGTACCAACACTTGGATAATTATACGCGCTAGAATTTTTGTGCACAGCCAGTCTTACCCTAAGCTACCGTATAGTGCGTTTACTCAACAGTAGTGTAGTTTTACAATTTTCTTTCAAGTTCCCATGTTGAATTTTGCAACAGCATTCCATCCTCCCTCCATTTCTCTTTTGATTATATTTGCGGGGTTGCAACGTCTTAACACACACTGTGTCTGTAGTACTTTCATCCCAATAGTATAACTAATATGAAACAAATGTCATGCAATGTAAGATTAAGGAATTGGTCTTGGGAACAGGGAATCGAGCACTAACTTAAAGGACAGCATTTGAAACTGTGGCAACTAAGACTCCACGTGGAGTTGAAAGCGACTGTCAATTGTTTGAAGTGAGGGTTCTGGTTGGTCATTTAGTTATCGGGGATGTTTTCCGCAAGATTCGTCGGCCCGTGACATATTTATGGCAAGAGCCATCACACGTAGAAGGCGGCATTCTTTATATACAAATTGCACTTCGGTTGAAAAAACGAACTTTACATAACCAACTATTGTATTAGGTATGTTTTCATTGAAGTAGAAAAAGCTCAAATGATTCAAACATGTGCAAAATAATTATTAAAGAGTAACAAGCAGAATACAAAATGAACCTAGAATTGGTAATAATAATAAAACAGAACCTCTCTACTAAGTTCAGTTATTTTCGTGCTTATGAGATCTTTTTGTTTTCTCGTTTTGTGGTTTTCAGTAAGTTGAAAGCGGACACTTTAATTTTTCAGGCAGGAATAATTCTTAATACACATTTTTAGAACTCTAAACATCGAGCCAAGTAACACTATTAGAAGAAAAACCATATACTTTTTTTTTATTTATTTAACTTGTAACTTGATAATGCATTATTCAACGATTAACTTCTGAATTCGAATCTGATAGAAATACAAACAATTTGTTAATTTGTAATATACAAATACTAGCATACCAATATTTGATAGAATCGGCTTGGGCATTGATTCAGTGATATACGTGAAAGGTTCTATACCAGAATATATGAACTTGTGATGCGTAGCTATATATATATATATATATATATATATATTTTTTTAGTTCTACAAATTATTTTGCTAATATTGTATTTATCATACGGCTCATTGTAGGTACGTACACTTCATCCTTTATCTGCAAGCCCTTAATTGATTCTAGCATATACTTTGGAAGATATATATTGGTAAATATTTTACTTCTTTTTAGAATTTCATTCTTTATGAAGAATGTACATGGTTTCGTTTTTCTCCAATGACGAAAGCAATATCCATAGAAGACTGTGAGTTAGTGTTTGGCAAGTGGTTTTCATTCAGGGATATCATCCTGGGTATTTCAAGAGGGTCAAGTAATCATCAGTGTAATCATCTTGGAAAAAAAATGTTTCATTAATATCCTTCTTATTGTCCTCCAAAAGATTTGCACTGGCCAACATGACAATATCCCACTTAGCATAGATAAAGTTTAATGCGTCCACGAAAAATCATTGAAAAACCACAATCTCACGATTTGCGTATAAATACAGCGTATGGATATATACCTTAAAAACTAAAGTGCAAAAACACAAACCACCTGTGCTAGGCGCCACTAAAAAGTACGAATGCTGTTGAACCGAGTCATGGTAGGGCGAAGTTGATGGATCCGTGCGATAGCACGGAGGTGCGTCTAAAATGCGCTTAAACGAGGGTAATGGAAACACACAGTATTTCCTAGGGTAGTGATACGAATTCTTACAGCACCCATAATGGTTTCACACAAGTTACGGTATACTTATAAACATAAAATATAGTTTGTGTAGTCTGTGCAGAAGTACTCCAGAGAATAATGTCTTATATAGTCATCTTTCATATTCACTCACATATATTAACCATCGTATAGCAGCTGTGATGATTTTACACCTGTAATGTGTGGGCCGTGGTGGCTCAGTGGTAGAGCGTTCACCTGCGGTGCTTGGGGTCCCTGGTTCGATCCCAGCTCGCGCCGTTTGGACTTTGTGGTGGACAAACACCGTGCTCATGGGTTCTCCCGTTTCCTCCCACTTTCTTCATTCCACCATTTCATTCATTTCTCATAATCACCGTCTCATTTAGCCTAACGCATAACCGTGGGACGTAAAACTCAAAGATTTCATTTCATTTTTCGATCCCAGCTCGCGCCAAGTGATCTTTGTGGTGGACAAATACCGTGTGCGTGGGTTTTCTCGGTTCTCCCGTTTCCTCCTAACTTCTTCATTCCCCTCATTTCCCATCATTCCGTTCTTCATTCTCTCGCATAGCCGACATAACCGTTGGACGTAAAACTTCAAGATTTCATTTTTCTACACTTGTAATAATAATATATAAGTGTATTACTATTTAATTCTTCCGTCTACAGAAATTTGTTTCTTATAAACGTGTCTTTCCATGCAGAGTATTGAATTTTATGTGTAAATTTTGCAAAATTTGGTATGCCTAAACGAAACCTGCACTCTACGCAACATGGAAATCACGTACTATGCAAATTAGAGGGTTTTAGGTACCGTACAGGCAAGTATCGTATTTGTAAACTTTTTGTAGAGATACTCACTTCATTGAACTTTAAAGCTGAGTCGTAGTGAGTTTTTAATAATTCCATTTGTACATGGGCTGACGCGTTCTCAACGTAGGTTGACTCTTTCGGTAGATTTGACATCGCGAAACCGATCTTCGAATTTAGTCTTCAGACGCTTTTCGCAGATGTTTTGTATAAACAGGCTCCCTTGAACATGGTTTGTACTTAGCACAAGCTGTGAAGTGTATCGAGACTTCAAATGATTTTACGCGATCTTATTTTAGGTAATATATATATTCGTTGAACCGGGAACCACAGAGAAATAAGAGCAGCATGCGGGCCGCGAGTTTAACATGCCTGGTAAACTTCCAAGCTTCTGTTAGTCTAGCTTCTTCGCAAAGTAGCCGTATACACAGATCTAACGGCGTACAAAATAAAGGACCGGTTGTTAAGGCGACATATTTTTTTCTTGGTTTGTTTTGAAAGTGTACCGGATTTGGATTTGTTTTAATTAAAAAAATAAAACTTTTATGGTTTGTGACAATAAATTCGAATGTTTGTTTGGTATTTCATACATATTAAATGAAAAAAAAAAAAAAAAAAGAGTTCAGTAGCTGATGTGAGTAACTGTGTTGATGTAATTCACGTGGCACGCAGTGTGTTAAATCTATCGTCTCCGTACTGAACTTTTAAGGGTGAATTGAACATCCTTTCTCATAAATTTTGTGGTGGACAAACACCGTGTGCGTGGGTTTTCTCCGGGGTTTCCCGTTTCTTTCTACTTTCTTCATTCCACCATTTCATTCATTTCTCATCATCACCGTCTCCTTTAGCCTAGCCGGCATAACCGTGAAACGTAAAGCTTAAAGATTTCCTTTCATTTCTTCCTTTGTCTTAAATGACGACTGACTAGGGCCATCAGAAGGTTGCGATTTATGCTTTCATTTGATTGTTACTTTTGATGGGCAAACTTCTACAAAAATCTCCGTTAGTTTACAGAACACACACGAGAATCTTGTACTATGGTAGTTCTGGGATGTATAAACAATACAACAGTGTAGTGGCGCTGTAGAGATGAATATTTTTAAATTACCGTTATCTTACATTTTTTTTTTTTTTAATTGTAAGTGGAAAAGTTGGGATTCTTACATTTCAATAAATAAATCGAACAAGTTTCGGTGTAATAGAAACAAGTGTTTCATTTTTATTGCTCTTTGAACATTCAAGGAATTTTGGAAACTCATATCCCGCTGTGTTCAGGTCTTTTAGCCTAATTTTGGTCCAAACATCAATATAAACATCATCCTCTTTATTTATTTGAGACCTAATGTTTTATGTCTTTATTTGAACAAAAACTATGATAAAGAAGATAGATTCATATGCTAACAAGAAATAAAGCAGCTAACTTGGGAAAATCTTTTTAGTGTGGCTATTGAATAATTCATACAATTGTCACTGAACTCTGAGAAAGCCATAAATACCGCGTTTGTTAACCACAAGTCATAAATGCTATTAATTATAGGTCCTTATTGACTTGACCGCAAATTGTACGTTTCCATAAGTCTTATTATTTTATAGAACGAACATATGATTATGTATGTTGTGGTTCTTCCAGTATGTTTGTAGTAAATTGCTTAATGAATTATGATTCTAGTTAAACATGATAATCTATTAAGTAAGATTTCCTTTTTAAAAAAAATGTTGAAAAAGTAGAGATTGAAAGCTTTTGTGATATATGTTGATTACTACATATATTATTGGAAGAACCATATTGCATTGTTTTCCTTCCATTAGATTGACGTGTTGCGGTGTAATCAGAACAGTAATATTGTTCTGTTAAAATGGTATCCATTTCCTCTGCTTTACTTATTACCCTAGGGGCTGAAAAGAATAGAAGAGACGCTCTTCACTTCCATTGCAGAGTGGCTCCTCAGACTGTCAAAAGACAAATGGCTCTTCGTGTCCAGAAAATGAAGGATGGAACCTGCCTGAAGACAATTTGTTCCGCTGTCAGGCCCCCCTATTCTCCAGGGGTCTCTTTTACGTGATAGGGATGTTGGCGTTTGCTTGAAGGTGCCTCGGGTTGACTAACGTTACTGTAGCACAGTGTGTTTCATAGACACACATGCACATACACAATTTCTTTCTCTCAGTTTCATACTCTGTCTCATCCAGCGATATTTCCTATATTTGGTTGACTTTATTTTGGTGTTGCATCTTTATTTTATTTTTTTAAGTATTGAATCGACTTCAGTGATTAAGATTATGTAGTTTAAGTCTCTTTTTGGTATGAATGTTATTATTTGTTAATCAACCTCGAAAATTGCGGATCAGTCTTATTTGGAAGGCGAGTCAAATATCTGATTTGATGTATTCTCAGATTACATAATAAAATTCAAACCACAGCAGCAAGAAACTTGAATTGCTATGGAAACAATAAGGGCGTGCGTCGTGCATAATAGAAATAAAATTGAATGTAAATTTGAAAGTAATTATTCTATTTTCGATATGAAAGGTGGATCTGGGTTGGAAGCTAAGAAGTAAATGGAGAAATTCTATATTATTATTATTATTATTATTATTATTAATTGAAGTATAATTTCTCTCTTGAATTTGGCACTAGTATCTGTGGTTGTGTGAAACAGAACCGACTCTTGAATGGAACATGTATTTTTTTTTTTTTTTTTTTTTTGAGTCAGAACCCCGAATGGAATCAAACCGGGATCGCTCGCACAGAATGGATGCGCATTATCCACTTAGAAATTAAGTGCTTTTCTCTGTTTTCCATGCAGTAGGCTATATCAATTTGATTAGAACAAGAAAAGGAAATATCTCTAGAAATTAACTAACGGCTAGTAGTATAAGTAAAAATAGAAAAGACACTATTATATGTGTTTCTAAGGGGATGAAGAAAGTACCATTATTTATATTTCATACATGACAGGATATTAGATTTTTAGTTAAAAAACTATCCATTCTTAGAGATAGTTACAGCAATTACGGTACTGTTGTTTTTGTAGAACGAAATTGCGTATGTTCAGAACTTGAAGAATATGTCATGTATCTTCCATAATTTGAAAATTAAATGTTAAGTTTTATATTATTGCTTTCTTCACGCTCTAAACATTCAAGACTTGTGGGTGAATGTTTCGGCTCGCATTAATACACTTTTAAAGAGATAGAGAGAGAGAGAAAACGTGTTGTTTGCGCGATTTGAAGTAAAGATACTTTTGTTTGTTCGTTATGCACAACTGGTATAAAATGATAACAGTTTTAAAAGAAAAGAAAATTGTCAGAATTTGTCCCCAATTTCCATTTAAGAAATATAAATTCAACGAAGAATCTCTTTCACGGCCGTTTATAATCGTTAACATTAATGATAATGGTTGGTTTCTCGTCGCACCAGATATAACAATACCATTTAATATCCGTGGAGTGTTTCGTCCTGAATATATTCTCAGCCTCCCTCTCATCTTGCGCATATCTGCTTCTCATTTTCTTTCTCTTTTTGTTTTTACATGAGATATCTCAAGGACCCACTGTTCTTTTGCCCGCTAAATTGCAAGAAGGTTTTTGGGCATCGGTGATTACCGTTAAATTAAATGAAACAGAATGTTTCGCCTCAGTGGGCAAAGTTACCGAAACTTTGCAGAACACTTTGCTATTGCTTGTACTCACTCTCTCTTTCTCCTAACGTTAAGTTTTTGACGAACCTCGCTTGAAGTGCCTTCGTACTTTGCAAATACTCAAAGCATTGAAATGAGACTAATTTGCATGTACTAATGAGGCGGAGATATTTTGTTTTCTTTTATCAGACCTTTTCCACAACTTTCTCGTCAGTCTCCCTTCCGAAACTTTGTGTACCTTGCCTCAAACAACAAAGTACTTCTTTTGAATTTATTATTATTATTTTTTACCCATTTTATTTTCTATCAAGTTTTGCCGTTGATGGTGGGTGTGGTTCATATATATTGTTCAATAACTCATCTTAATAATAATAATAATAATAAAATATGTGTGTGTGTCTGTCATCAGTCTTTCGCATAGGAAGAAGTGACCTGGAGCCATCACATTTTGCACACAGACAGAACTTCACCGGATCTAATCGCCTATAAAACTCCTTTCTTTCCAATTTTGACAGAAATTACGGGGGTTAAAATGTATGCATTAAAGGGGATATAAATGCCAGGGACGCCGGATATTAGTCATATTCATAGTTTTCGGGATCGCTAACACTGCCGACGCCGTTCAAGTGCAACTTTTACCCTCATCGTCATGGAGTGTTGTTGGAGATGAGCGTGAAAAATTACATCCTAAATGACCGATATTAGTGTCGAATCCATAGTTTTCGGGACCACCAAGCTGATGGGTGAAAGTGTATGTGACATTTGAGCCCAAATGTAGGCAAGAAGAAATATGACAGTTGATTCGGGAACTGACACGAGTATAGCCAAAGGCATTGTTCCTCGGTATTTATTTATTTCATTCATATTGAGATGGCCAGCCCTCAAACACGTTGATATTCGTTATATATTCACTCATTTCTTTATCTTCAAATATGACCTGTTGCATAAACCTTATTTTCTCTGTGCGAAGGACGGGTATTCAGTTAGTTGTAAAATAAATGCATTCCTGTTGATGATTCGTATTTTTTTAGCAATAACTCAAAGCGAAATGATCCGTTCTGACACATTACTTAATTTCAGTTTCAGATTACTTCCTTGTTTGCAGATAAACAATATGCGTAATACAAGTATGAAATTATCATAAACAACAATAGCCTAATGCTAATATGTATTGTAATAGTCAGTGACTTAAAGCAAGATGTTCATACTGCACAAGACTCTATTGGTGTACGTAGTTCTTTACAGGAGAAAGAGAGAGAGAGAGAGAGAGAGATGTAACTTTTGTCAGAGTAAATCAAATATAGATGTGAGTTACTGAGAATTCATATCCCATATAATATTGATAATAAAGACTGTATTCAGACAAAATTATGAAGAATATTGCTTGATTGTCGTTGAATCACTAGCAATTACAGCGCTACATACATCAAATCAGTGATGTAGGACTGTGGTAAATAAGAATTGCAAGACCTCTATAATGTTGTGATCACTGGATCTCCTATAAAGAGATGGCCGCTTTGCAATCCAGGCTCACTGAGATTCAGGCTCGCTGTCATTGACCTCAGTGGTTCCCACGCTATCTGGCTCGCTCTCTCTCAATCTCGTGCAAAATAAATGCATTCCTGATGATCATCCATATTTTCGTCAGCAACATTTTCCCAAAAATTTGCATTATTAAATCTCTACTCGGAGCTGTCTTCAATTGGATTCGCACTCGGTCTCTGGCTTACTATTCATTTAATAAGGCTCATGCTTACATGTCCAAGCTCAGTTAATGAGCCGGTTTCCAATTGAGCCCGGGAGTAGTGCTGACGAATTTGGACAAATCTGTTTCCTTACTTTTTGATTTTGCATAGACACACACATACAAAACAATGCTTTTTAGACTTCCAAACTATGCTGTGCATAAATACCGGAAATCTTACAAAATGGCTATGTCCGTCTATCTCTCTTTGTGTCTGCAGGTATCACGGCAAAAAGCGATAAGAAATATCGAGAAACTGTTTTCTGAATCGATTCAGCATCCCAAGACTAGGACCTGTTTCCTCCGCTACCCTTTATTCAAACTTGAAATGGAAGAAATCAAGCATTTCCTATTAGAACATTGATCGTTGTAGATCATAAACGGTAATAGATAACGACAGGTTGTTCCTTTAAATCGATTCAGCATCTCAGGATAAGATACCTTCACATGCATCACTACCAAAACTGGAATTTTACTAGTAATTCCGGTGTCAACATTAATCTCCATAAAACCAAAACGGTAAGAGATACCGAGAAGCGCTGCACTAGAAATAAACCATCTCCAGTTTCAACGGTGATTGCCATAGAACAAAAATGATGATAAACAGCGGCAAACGGCTTCTTTGAATCGATTCAACGTCTCAAGAAACTAACGTCTCCTGTACCTTTCTACTAAAACCGGAAGTGAAAGAAATTTACTACTACTTCCGAAAACAGTAAGCAAAACGGAAAAGTGATCTTTCAGTTACCTGAGCATCTCAAGAAACTCAAGTCTTGTATGCCAACCGAAAAGGAGGAATTGCGCGATTTCTGGTTTCAAGAATGATTATCAAATAGTGCAAAGCGGTAAGAAATCAGACCAGTTTTCTAATATGGACTTAATACCGTAAGAATAGGTTCTCCTCAATTGCAAACGGAAATGTACTATTACTTCCGATTTCAGCATTGATCTTCATAAAGTATAAACTGTAAAATGTATAGAGTAATAGCTTTCAGATATGGACTAAACGCCCAAAGAATAAGTTTTGTGTTTACCTTTATTTCCCTGTTTCAGCAGAAGTAGTGGAAATCAGCGATTTCCGGTTTCAATCCGATCACCGTAGTGAGGTTTCTGATACGAATTCAGACCGCAAGAGTATGTTCCGTCTCTAGCTTTACTCCTATTGTAACCAGAAATTATAAAAATCTACGATTACTTCCGGTTCCAATATTGATTCCCGTAGAACAGAAACGGTTATAGAGACATAGAACTTCTTCTTCTTTTTTTTTTTTTTTTTAAATATGAATTCAGTATCGAAAGGAATAAGTTCATCTCGGCTTTACTCCTCTACTGAAACCAGAAGTAGTAAGAAATGATTTTTTCGGGTTTCAATATTTGGGGGTGGTCGGTGGTTTATTGGTGGAGCGTTATTGGTGGTGCGTGGGGTTCCCTGGTTAGATACCCGGTCAAGTTTGTAGTTGACAAAATCGTGTCCGTGGGTTTTCTCGGGGTACTCCTGTTTCCTCCCACTTTCTTATTCCACCAATTCTTCCATCATTACTCACTTGATTTAATCATCGTCACCCTCAGCCTAAAGGGCATAATCGTGGATCGTTAGACTGAAAGATTTCATTTCATTTTAAGATTTTTTCAATATTTGCTCCTATATAATAATAATTGTAAGAGATTGCAAGAGACTGTTTTTGATATGGATTCAGTGTTAGATGAAGAGGTTCCATCTGTCACATTATATGATATCCGGATGTTATAGATGTACTGTTTCCGGTTTCAATATTGAATTCACGTAGTTTGGAAGTGCTTCATAGTTTTACAAATATGAAATGAAACTCATTTGTTCAGTAAAACGTGATCTCGCTTTCGATTTTTAAAATAAGTATTCAACACTGTAATACATTTCATTAACTTTTTGTTTTAATGAAAGGTTAATAGTTAACGGAACGAAATCATAAATCTCTTAAATGACCATATGGCGAATATGTGTACCTGCTGAACTAGTAGTGACTATGCCAATCTCTACATTATTTGCCCTTTTGTGCCGGCAGTTTTTCAAGAAAATTGGAACGCAATTGGAAATCGTTTGAGAGGTAAATGGATTAACGAGAATAGTTGGAGATTTTTCTTCTTTCGTAGTATATGTATGTAACGCGTGTGTGTGTATGTGTGGTCCTGAAAGGAAGCTACCGCATTGCAGTAGTAGGTTTCCAATTTGTTTGACTTTCATCGTTTCTAAAATTGGGAGTTATTGCCACCGTCGAAGTTGTTTCGTTTTAGAGAATAGACCTACTGGATCTGTTCTTCGTATATAGTAAACTAGAGGCATTGCAGTGAAGGTTTTTCGGACCGTAAAATGGCTACGATTGAAAACGAAATCGTATCCGGACACCTCTGTCCAATTGGATGACCAGAAGAAAGTCAGAATGAAAGAAAAGAGGAAAATTGTGTGTCTGGGTTGGGGTGAAACAGAGAGGAAACGAGAGAGAGAGAGAGAGAGATTAACTCTAGTAAAACGTAAATTCCTCTATCTTCCGCCTTAGATCTTAGTTGTATTACACGACTTTATTTGCTTCAGTCTTCCGATTTGCTAGTTGACCGATTGTAAATTTACGTTCGTAGTGTAGACGTGAGCCGTGAACTTTATTGAATCCAATGGTATTGTCATTTTGGAAGGCGTCACCGATGGTTAATGTACTATCTAGATACGATTGGCAAAGTTTATATTGCAATTGTTTTGTTCTTACTCTGAAAGGTCTCTGCCAGAGAGGTAGTTTTTTTTAAACATCATTTTGCTTGTTTTTAGTTTTGTTTGTTTCATTGGCATATTATTTGTGCAAGATGTGTAAGAATTTTGTAGCTGTCAAGTAACTTATTTGCTGTATGCTGTGATATTCAGAAACACAACTTAAAACACATGCGATTATTCATCCAAAATTTTGCACTTATTAATTTACTTCTGTAATAATCGATTCGAAGAACATGTTTTTAAGATCATCGTTGCAATATTTCTTCGTACAAATTTGTTTTAGTTTATCAAAACGTGACTTATATCGAAATTGATAGTATATTTACTTTTGGTCATCGCGTATGTGTGCGTTTTAAGATATTTAATTGAGACTTGAAGAAAATGTAAAGATATTTTATTCGTTCTTTCGTTATATTCTAAGGTATTTCGTATAATAATCACTGTTATCACTGTACTCCATTTTCTCATTTAGTGATGGTGTTGCGACGCCTTGAAATTTGGAGCATGCTTCTCTAATCTTCAGCTGTGCCTGTGGTCTTTCTCATCTCGTTTTCTGATTTCTTTTTATCTTTTTGCATTTTCCCTCGTTCTCGCTTTTGGCTATAGTTTACCTGTTCTTGTGCTTTTTTTGTCTTGCTATGAAGATGGAAGAAGAAGCCGTAATGCCTTCACGGCGTCGTGAACGTTGAAATTAACGCACAATAACGTGATAAAAGGTGAAGACGGAAGGAAGGAAGGAAGACGAGACGAGGAATAGAGGCAATAAATGGATCTTGGTTATGAAGATGAGGTGGAAAAGGCGGTGGTGGGTTATTTCATCTTGTGCTTTTCCCTACGGGGAAAACGAGGTGTTGCTTTGGGCTTTTAGTCGATTGTAAGAAGACTTCCCCTAGCTCATGGTAGTGATGGCAAGAGTTGGAAGTCAGCTGTTCCAAAGGAACATTGCAATGCGAGCGGTAAAGAGTAAAGAGGGAAGATAACATTTTCTGTACCTTCTCTTGTATCTGGAGACTGTTTGGTAACAGTGAATAACGGACAACGGTGTGTCTCGAGGCATGGATTAATAGTTCCGCTCGTGAGTAGTTTGCGTGGGAGTTTTCGAGAGAAGAGACCGAGTGAGTTAGCAGTAAGCCGAGCTTGGAGAATTAAAGAGGTTCAACAAACTTCGAGTGCTATCAATTTAGCCTTCACGCTACACTGAACCACGCTTTAATGAACCAATGGGAAAATTCTTACTGGCGCTTGCTAAGTTTCGGAAGTTCAATGTCACGAGAAACTTTAGGCAGGAATGTATTTCAATTTTTACGCATATCTGTAGTATTATGTTCCTTGATATATCCACATAAAGTATGTATACAGGCAGCGTAAAAGTCTGGATTAACGAATTCTTGAACAAAACAAACAATTGACTTCGAAATACGTTAGGTACTGACAATTAAGGATTGTATATAAATAAAAAAAAAAAAAAATCATTGCTCATAATTGATACAGTATCACAAGCGAAATGATTAAAATCATACATCTTTAACATTTCATTCACCACTTTGTAGTCGTAATAATTCTAAAATAGCAATCTTTAAAGGAGGATACTTAACTTTAAAGATATTTTAAGTACGATATTTCTTCAATATTTGTATAGGTAGCTTTGAAGGTATAGACACTTTAAATATGGGAAATGCCATTCATCATATGATAAGATCAATGGATTTCTTCGTAATTTTGATTTCAGTTCCATGTACTGAATGCAGTACTGAACATTCCATTCATGAGAAAGTTTTGTAGCCCCTTTCGTGTGATTGCAGTTGTTATATTATGCAGTTAAAACATTGTGTTTGGGTTACTTCAGCATTTCACTTTAAAATATACGCATTGTTTAAACCAAAGTATGCTATGCGTAAGAGTCGGCTATCTTATAGAACGGCTATGTCCGTCTGTCTGTCTGTGGACAGGTATCAGAGCTAACACGGATAGAAATATCGACAAGCGCAGCGTCCCAAGAATAGGCTCCGTCTCTTTCGTTAACGTGTTGTTCAAATCGGAAGTGGTTGAAATGAGCCATTTCTGATTCCAACGTTTTTCGCCGTAGAACAGAAACGATAATAGATAGCGACAAGCTGTATTTTGCAGTCGATTCAGCTTGTCAAGAAAACATTTCGTAACCATGCGCAATAGTATTTCAAAACATATCGTCGCAATTAGCAACACCCTACCAAAGCCGAAAGTGATTGTTAGTTTACTACTTCCGGTTTCAAGAGAAGGTAAAATATATCGAGAAGCGGTTTTTGCAATCGATTCAAGATCCCAAGAATAGATCTCATATCCTAGGCCAATCCTCTATTGAAACCATTGAAGCCAAAAATGGTTGACTTGTACAGGGTGGCCCAAAAGTAGGTATACACCCCTGTATTGATCAAGTATAAAGTTCTAGTTTATGGGTTTATTTGCTTCGGCTCTTCCGAGCTTAAGATGTAAGCGATAACACACTAAGAACAAATAATAAAGAAACTAAGTCTGCCTGATGGACAACAATAAGAAATGATATAAAATGAACGGTACTGTATACCTTCTTTTGGGCCACCCTGTACAAGTCAACCACTTTTGGTTTCAACGTTTATCGCCATAGAACAAAATCGGTAGTAGATATTGCAACTGGGTTTTTGCAATAGGTTCAGCGTCTCAGAGAAAATGTGACCATCTGTAACACTACTGAAGTCGGAAGTAGTTGAAATTTACTAGTACTCTTGGCTTCGATACTGATTTTTGTAGAGCAAAAACTTTAAAATATAACGAGAAGCGGATTCTTGTAATCGATTCAATGTCCCAAGAGTAAGTGTAGTCTCCTCTATTGACTCTCTGTTTAAACCGGAAGTGGTAGAATTAAACAAATTCCAGTTTGTATGTTCACCGCTATAGATCAGAAATGGTAATAGGCAGCGACGATGATTTTTTCCCTATCGTTCAGCGTGTCAAGAGAACATACCATCACCATCTGCAGTACTCTACCGATACCAGGAGGGACTTAAATTTGCTAGAACTTCTGATTCCAATATTGATTTCCATAGAACAAAAGCGGTAAGATATATCGAGAAGCCGTTTTTTGCAATCGAATCAGCGTCCCACGAATAGATTCTACATCTTCTGTTAACCTTGTATCCAAATTAAAAGTGGTAGAAATCAACCGTTTTAACGTTGATCCCTATAGAACTAAAACGGCAATAGATAGCGAAAAGCGAATTTCGAAGTGAATTTCAGCAATCAATTAAGCGTCTCAAGAGAATCCACAACACTTGATCAGAACCAGAAGTGGTTGGAATTTAGTAGTACTTCCGGTTTCAGTACTTATTTTCATAGAGCAGAAACGGTAAAGAATGTAAGAAAACGTTTTTGACACTGATTTGTTGTCCCAGAGTGAGTTTTGTCACGACTTTTATCTATGTGTTGAAACAAAATTACGTTTATTCTGTTACACAACACTGATAACATAATGAATAAAATGGAAATACTTAGCGATCAGCAGATTTTTAATATGGATTCAATACCAAGAATATGCTTCTTCTCTGTTTTTATTCTTTTTGTTGCAACTAGAAGTGATATACTGTACATCAATTACTACTACCGGTTTCAATTTTAATGTCCATAGAGTTAAACCAGTAAGTGATAACTTTTTGATATGGATTCAGCGTCCGAGGAACAAAATCTATTTTTGATCTTATTCCTCTATTGCAACGATAGTTTTAGAAATACTACTTGAAGTTTGAGTATTGAATTCTCATAGTTTGGAAGTCTTGCAGTTTCACACTGTGAAACGATACTCAGTGAGTAGTCGAATGTTTAGCAGGTTTTGTTAACCGTCTGATTTTAAACTATTTGCTTTGAAAAATTGAAAACCTGAAATAGCTATGATTGGAATTGATTGCTGGCTTCACATATTATTTTTTTAGTCCTTTGTGGATTCTTGTGTCCATTGGTAATTAATTATACATATAATCACTTAGAATCTAACTTAGAATAACATTTCAGATTGTCTTTAAATTGACTACAAGAAGAACTCACAAGATGATAATTTCTTTCTGATGAATATTTTGACGTGTCTGTCTATATAGGAATACATTCAGGTGTGAAAACTTTTGATTTTGCCGTGTTTATTTTTGTGTATATACACACAAGGCATTTTAAGGTTGGGAAGTCAATTTCCGCACGTGGGTCGTGCACGGATTTTCAAAACCGAGGGGTATTATATTGGATTGGGTGTTTGATGATAGAGAAAGGAGTTAGAGGGAAAGGGAGAACCTTTTCTGATAACTTGAAGTTTTGCTTGGAAATCGGGGTTTTGTTCCCCGAGACAAGCGATTTGTCTTTCGCTGGCAGACAGTTTCGGGATAGGCGATTTGCGTCGCGAGCTGGACTGACAAATGGAGACAAACAGTTCACAGGGAGATGAAAGTGGAGAAGAAAATGGTGGGTATGCAAGAAAGTGCAAGAGGGAGGACACGACGTAACGCCTCGAAAAAGCCGGATCAAGGAGGCGTATAATGTACTCGGAAAGTCAGGCAGTATTTCATTATTCTTTTTCTTCTTCCTCTTTTCGTGCACTGAAGAACTTGTGATGTAGTTTTGTACAAATAGTCTCGTAACATAGATTATTTAGCGAAACATTTTAACGAAATTCCCTAATGAACACTATTTCTATCACTATATTGATTCAGGTTTCGAGCATTGATTACTTCGGATTTCTTTTAGGTAGGGATTAATCAGTAACGCAGAGCTAGTTTAAGTAATTTGATGTCATTATTAAATTATATTTATTACTACAGAAGTCCTTGTTTTCCCACCGAAAGAATAATGCTTCTGCAAAGAGTCTCAAAGTAAGGAAATGCGTGAAATACATAACGACGATCAATGCCTTTGTATTGCCTTACCAATTTTGAGGCCAGCAACCTACACCACTGTACAGTGGTGTGGGTTGCCTACTTTACATTAACTCAACATTATACAGGATGACCCAAAAGTAAGTATACAGACCTGCATCGATCAAGTATGATATTTTAATTTATCAGCATAATGAATTTATTTGCTTTGGTTTGTTCCAAGCTTAAGCTATAAGTGAAAATAAATTTAGAGCAAATAAGAAGAAACTAAATCAATACCTGTATGCGTAACAATAAGTAAATTATATAAAATGTCATGACCGATCAGTACCTGACTGTATACGTACTTTTGGGCCACTCTGTACATATACAGCGTTTTCTTACTAAAATTAAAGGTTCCGGTACGCTGCTCCTCGGTTTCATAATGGTTAAATGTTGCATACCTTTCAGGGTATTATTATTATTAATAATAATATTGGTATCCACTGCAGTCTTGTAACTAAAAACTCTTACATATATATGATGTATAAAATGATGTTTTAAAAATGATTCTTATATCTTAGTTTTATAATACAATAAGTGTGATAATAATATTTATTAGTGATTTGTTTCTTGCTCTTTTCTTTTTCGGTAAACGAGCAAAAGTAAGATGTTATTGTTTGTTTTCAAAAACCATCAAGAGTTCCACAGATACTGAATTTCAATAACAACACACATACAGTACATTCTTCACACAATGTTCTTCAGAGTACTAACTCTACAAACTTCTAGTAAATTAATGGATAAACTTTGCGAAAAAAAAAGTCTAGAGGATGTTTTTACTTAATCATCTTCCTAGTAGTGAATAAAAACAATTAATTGAATTGGATACATTGAAATGGGAACTGAGTAAATGATCATCCGTGGAGAAAATACAGAGATGAAGTTCCAGCAGAATTTTTATACTGGCTTTCAGCAGCGACAGACACATTTGTTGGAATTATTTTGTTGTGGGAGGTTAGTCTTTTCAGAAAAAAAAAATGGTTTGTTTAGATCCTTTATGGTTTATATTACCGTGCGTAAAAGGAATAGAAGAAAGGTAGACGCGAGGACGTGCCAGCGAGCGAGAGACAAAAGGGTCCATATATCTCTATTAACAATACAATTCACTAACTTCAAGAAAGAACAAAGATTCGCAGCTCTTTCTGTAGAGGAAAAAAAAAAAAAAAAAAACGGAAAAGGAAAACAATAAAAACTCTGATTTCAATAAAACTACAAATTTACTATGATGTATTTTCGAAGTTTCTCCTCAACCTCTGTTTAAGACAGAAGAGAAGATAATCCGTTCTCATTAAAAAAGGCACTGGTACGGCGTACCTCTGTGTGCTGTCAGAAAAATCACTATATATAAAATCGTACGCGATTGAATCTGGTAAAGATCTGTCTGTGTACAAAATTTGAAGTTTCTGGATGACTCCTTTCTATTCGTACGTCTAACAGATACGTGTATTATTTTATGTATTTGTATAGAGTATTACAGGTATAAATGTAGATTAATATAGATGCACGCTTTCACATATGATAAGTGTTCTTCTGTTAGTTGTTTTAATAGGATTGTTTAACACATTTTGACGTCCTTTGATCATGCATTGCAATAGGTTTAAAACATTATTACCAACCCCCCTTTTTGATTTACTTACCAATTACATTCATCCAAAAGATGGCAATCAAGTAAATTTTGTAATTCAGAAGTGACATGTGCTGCTAGTAATAATAATGTGTTTTGATTTCATTAAATCTTTAAGGTATATCTGATCAAAATTTTTAACATTGAAATCGGGTTAACAACAATCTGCCGGGATTAATTCTGCCGTAGCTTCATGCCATAATATATTTCTGATAGCTAGGTGGCTTCAAAGCTTAAAAAGTTCTAGTACTTTTTTATACTTTCAGTTTATTTTAGTCAGATGCTCACAATAATATTCAATAGAAAGAGGTGGTACTTTCCTGTTTTAGAGATGGTGAAAGAGGTTACAGAAAACATTATTTGTTTTTAATGTCGAAAATTTCAACAAGGTCCTTTCCCATATACATAAATGTGCTAAGCTTCCTACTTGCTGTAAAAATAAGTCTCAGATTTTTTGTCACCAAGTCTCTTTTGAGTATCTACTTCCCAGTGCAGTCTCGTGTACTAAGTAACTTGACTGAAAGTGAGCTGATATGCACACAGTTTTCCGTTATTTGGTCGTAACTATGTTCAAATTGTTCAATCCACTTCGAAAGTATTATAATAAGATTTCAGTATTTCACTGGTTTCATCATGAGGTATTGGTGTTAGTATTTGATGGTTCAACAAGTGTGTATTATTAATAATAAAAGTAATAATAATAATAATATTCACGAAGAAATTAAATTTTGACTAAAAGCAGGGAATCCGTATTATTATTCAGTTCAAACTCTCTTGTCGTCGCGAATTCTGTCTAGAAATTTGCAGCTTAAAATGTATAAAACGATAATCATACCTGTTGTTTTATATGGTTGCGAAACAAGTCGCTTACTCTGAAGGAAGAACATAGACTGAAAGTATTTGAGACCAAGATATGAGACGAATGAATATTCGGGACCAAGAGTTACGGGAATGGGGAATGGCGGAAACTTCATAACGAGGAACTACATAATTTATACGGTTTACCCAACATTGTTAGGGTCATCAAGTCAAGGAAGCTCAGGTGGGCAGGTTATGTAGCCAAGATGCAAGAAAGTAGGAACGCTTTCAAAGTCTTAATTGGAAGACAAATCGGAAAACGATCATTAGGAAGACCTAGGCGCAGCTGAGATGTCAAGATAGATCTCGCAGAAATAGGAATCCAAAGTAGAAACTGGATCCAGTTGGCTAAGAATAGAAGTCAGTGGAAAGGTTTTGTGAACGCGTCATTGAACCTCCGGGTTCCATAGGCCATAGAATTAGTTTTAGTAATAATAATAATAATAATAATAATAATAAACAATGACAAACAAAATTTCAATTTTAAATGCGAATGGTTATCATAAATCTGGATTGGCGATTACGTGATTGCAGTGACTATAGAAAATGTGTGTATTCTTTAAAAAATGCCCTTTTATTGTATAAACCTATTTTAAATTCAATTCTGTTACTACTAAGGGAGCACGAATGTAATTCAGTAGACTATTTTTTCCCTTCTGTTGAAGGACCCATAAATTTAAACGTTATCAATATTTCTCCCCATTGCAAATGAGAGAGTTCACAGGCCCATCGCAAATAGCATATATATATATATATATATATATATATATATATATATATATATATATATATATATATATATATATATATATATATATATATATATATATATATATATAAATTTTTTAGTCCTGCTTCCTCAAACAACGACGTTAAGGCTCTCCCATTCATCTTTCTTTTCTATCGTTCACCATTTTGACCTCAAACGGTCCTCATCCTGTCGTTATAGAGGTAATTTACAGTCTGTGCCAGATGGGGTTGGTTCAGAAGGGTAAGTATTACAGTCGCTTTCTCTGTCGCCCCTTCTTCATTGATAAAAGTGTATGTGCGAGTGTGCACTTCGATGTTGTGTGGCAAAGGGGATACTTAAAAAAAATAATAAAAAGACTTCGATAAAGTAATCCTCAGAAAACCCTCCTGGTTTATATGCTTCCAACATTTTTTGTTTCATGGCACTTTAATTTGGTAGTACGGTGGTAGTTTCTTTAGTCATGTCTACAAAAAGTGAACACCTTTCTTTTCTCCGAGCATGTACTACCTTAGTACAGCCCTGTTTTGTTTTATACATGGTTGTAGAATAAAGCAACGGTCCCAACACTATATTAGTTTGCGAGACACCTTTCAAAGGAGATTCGTCATTGAGTACTTAATTAGAGGTTGTCATATTTACAGTATTCCGTTTAATGTGTTTTTAAATTTCTTGGGAGCTTTAAATATAGAGGCTTGAATATAAAGTAGAAACTCGTTTGTTTCTCATAAATTCATTCTAAATATGGATAGCTAATATGTTAATTTTAGTTTCGTTATTAAATTGATTCACAGTTGTTGACTCGAGAAAGACAAAGACCTTAGCAATAGGATCGGTGCAATGTTTTTTGCAGTCTGCATGTGAATGTCTGTGTAATGAAACCGTAGTTACACTGTTTCTGAATATATGCTATTCTTACTCCTAATCCTCAATCGATACAGCTACTCCAGCACTCACTTTCCTGGGCGTAGACGGTAGGCATGGTGGGTCAGTGATAAAGCGCTTAGCTCTGGTGCGTGGGGTCTAGGGTTCTATTCCTGGCCAAGTATGTGGTGGAAAACATCGTGTCCGTGGATTTTCTCGGGATACTCTTGTTTCCTCTTACACTCTCATTCCATCAATTCATTCATCATTCACTTGCCTTAATCATTCGTCTTCCTTAACCTAACAGTTATATTTGTGGGACGTTAAACTGAAAGATTTACAGGACGCTTCTAGAACCGCAACACGAAGAAATATATGACCATACCTCTCTTGGAATGTCTTAAGTGAAGTGACTTTACGACATATCTATACTGAAAAGGGCCTACGATCTGTATTCGGGTAAAACACTGAATAGGTGGCGCAAAGCGTTGTTCATCACGATTATTCTTTATTAGGAGTACACTTACTATTACTTTTCAGGGTGTGTGTATCGCGACTGGTGTGTTCTAGAAGAACAAATTAATGCTAATCAAGTGTACTTGACACCATAACAGCAGTTGCGCCAATTCTGTATAATTTCTAGGGAGTCCTATTTAAAGTAATCAGGTATCATTAACAATATATCAATAAGGATTTTAATACAAATAAGTAGGCCCATGTAAACGTCACGGGAGCCCATACATAAATAATCATAGTTTTCATCGAGCGACTAGACTGTCATTTAATGAATCTTGAATTTCTAAAGCACTCCGGGTTATACAAAGTGGCCCAAAAGTAGGTATACAGTCCCGTACTAATCGGTCATGACATTTTATATCATTACTTATTGTTATCCATACAGGTATTGACTTAGTTTCTTCCTTATCTATTCTTAATTTATTTTCACTTATAGCTTAAGCTCGGAACAAACTAAAGCAAATAAATTCGTTATCTTAATAAATTAAAATGTTATACTTGATGGATGCTGGTCTGTATACTTACTTTTGGGCCACCCTGTATTAGGAATAAATAATCGTGCTTCCTTCCTGGAGTATTTATTTGAGGAGATCGCTGCATTTTTTCGTTTTTATGCGATGAACATCTTTAATTAACAAAGTTCTTAAATATGTTCTACGCATCTTCCTTGTTTGGATATCGGCTTTAAGATAATTATCGTTGTTATTATTTTGTGACTTAGAAAATCCAAATATTGTTCTACGTTACTGAAAATATATATATATGGCTTGTCTGAAAGTTCTGCTCTCCTTTTCAGGGAAATATTTTATAACTGCCTTGTTGATCAAAAGGGGTTCTTCCTCTTCATACAGACCTATCTTTTCGGAAAAAAAAAAAGAAAAAGAGACAAGCAATCCTCTTCATCAAGTAGATATTTACAAATAACGAAACCTTTCTTCTTCGATGCTAGTCGTCGATTTCCGAACATAAGTTGAGATCAAATTATCACTTACTGGGAACAACGACGAAATATTTCCTTTCTCGTCCCACATACTACATATATGTCTGGTAAGAGTGAACCCATCTTCCAGTAGGTCTATCGCGTATCTGTGTAAACAAGCATGTGTGAATATGGTTTTATATCCTAACACCATGGGTGATTTATGGTGAAAGAAACACTGAACAATTATTTAGCTCTTCCCAATGTTCTAATGGCTAGCACGTGTTGTGGTCTCGATTCCGGAGGGAGAGCATTAATATTTGAACTCATTACGGTGACTCGGATTTCATCTTAAATGTTGGTCCAATTCTTATATAGCCACGGTACTGAAAAGGGTTGCTAAACAAACAAATAAGGAATATTTTTCTTTAATTTTACTTCCAACACCAAGTCAGTAGGACTAGGCTGTTTTAAATCGTTCCTTAGTGAGGCATGCACTTCAGAAACCAATTTCTTTTACTGTGTTTATTTTATATATATATATATATATATATATATATATATATATATATATATATATATATATATATATATATATATATATATATATATATATATATATATATATATATATAAAATATGCATTCATTAAGCTATTGAATAACATTCAGAGTAGAACTGGATACGTGTGTCTTTTGGGAATATAAAACCGTTGTGGAAGGGATTGTCCAAACTTGCTTGCGTTTAAGTTGCTAGTCTCAACATTTTCTGCTGGTGTGACCAAGGAATGGAAGGCATTATCACGTGCCGTATTTTAGTCTTATGTCTTATTTCATACTTACAAGCAAGACGTCCTGGATTCTTATTGTATGTGTATACGAAAATTTGCATCAAATGCAAGCGAGCGTTTAGGCAAATTAGCTTATTTTTCTTTATGAGGGAAATAGAAAATAACATATAAATTGGATCTATATTTTTCTCACAATTTTCGTTTTGTTTTGCAGATTACACAATTCAAATTAACTACATTATTATTATTATTATTATTATTATTATTATTATTATTATTATTATTATTATTATTATTATATGAAGCTGCTTTATTGAGTTAAGGGAATTACGTTGTCTGTTTTGTTAGACAATTAACTGGTAACCTCTTAGGGGAAGAGAATAACTGAAAATCAGCCCATCACTCGCCTATTATGATAAAAGCAGCTTCTGCTCTTTACTCGTTATCGCTTACGTTTGTTTCAAGAAGATAGTTGTAAAATGTATAATGTTTGTGATCTTTTTCTCGATTATATTGATAATATGCTTAACAGCAAAAAATTTCTGAACTTCGTTTGCGAACAGTACTTGGCATTCGTGAACTTTTCTTTTTAATATGCTGTTTCCAAAACCACTTTCTACCGTTCATTGTTAAATGGAATAAAAGAACTTTCCTTGATAAAAATTGATCGTAATATTTTGATTCATTTTGATACTATCACATGTAAATGGAACCGCTTTTTATTATGGGAAAACAAGACTTCATTGTTAGAAAGTTGTATTATAGTGATACAATCTTAACACTTGTATTTGTGTATTTCCGGTCATGTAAGTTTTCGATGCCACGCTTCTTTTCTGAGAGTGCATAATGCACATTTGCTGAGAATGACCTATTATAATGTTTTCCATAGAAAATCTCGTATATATGAGCACTACCATTCCTTATGTATGTTTCGACTTGAAATGCGTGTTAACATGTCACTATCTACGAGGCGTTTAATTCATAAAAATGAATTAAAATGTCGAGAAGCAGGTGCATGAATCATCTACAATGTGTGTGTATTTTCTATAAGTCTTTCATGTTATTTTTCGTTGGGAAAGTCAGTTACGTCAGTAGAGTTGGAACTGAGCTGCTTCAATTTAAAAGAATTTACTGTAAAACTTATTTACTTCGAAGTGACAAAAGGAGAGATTGTGAAATAATAATGATAAAATTCCAGATTTCAACGAATTTGTACATTTCATGGCCCATACATACTGAAAAATTGATTTTTCGACGTTTCCGTTCGTTCATTCATCCTGATACACACCCATCTAGAGGCCATGTACTATTGAACGTATGGAGCACAAATTTTAAACTTGAAGTTTTCATGTGTTTCTCCAGGGGGTGGTTCGAAGTTTCTTCCTACCCTTAAAAATAAGGGTAGTTTACTGAAGGGTGAAAATCAAAATTTACGATTTTCTCAAAAATGGCTCCAACGATTTTATTTATATTTCATAAATCAGTTTTTCAATAACAACTCCATACTGTGGTATAAATCAATTCTCTGAGGAAGTCGAGAAGGGATAGTTTACTCTTGGGATGAGGTTTTTTTTTTTTTTGTTTGTTTGTTTGTTTCAGACGATTTTACCCAAAGGACTCAGGCGATTTTGGTAATATTTCTTAAATAAATATTTCATTACTAACCTGATAATATGACATTTCTTTTCAAAAATGTACGAGGGATGATTTATTCTTGGGGTATAAATTCTTTTCGGACAATTTTCTTAAAAAAAAAAAAAAAAGCGATTTTGTTCATATTTCATAAATAATTATGCCATTAATAACCTGACAAAATAACGTAATTAATTTCTTAAAAATGAAATGAAATTTTGAGTTTTACGTCCCACGGTTATGCCGGTTAGGCTAAAGGAGACGGTGATAATGAGTAATGAATGAAATGGTGGAATGAAGAAAGTGGGAGGAAACGGGAGAACCCCGAGAAAACCCACACACACGGTGTTTGTCCACCACAAAGTTCACTTGGCGGGAGCAGGGTTTGAACCCGAGATCCCTAGCACCAGAGGTGAACGCTCTACCACTGAGCCACCGCGGCCCCCAGTTGTCTTAAAAAATATGTACGAGTGGTAGCTTATTCTTGAGGGTGTGTGTTTTTTCGGACGTTTCACAAGAAAACGACTCGGGCAATTTAGTTCATAATTTATAAATATTTTATTGATAATCTGATATCTCGTAACTCATGTTTGTCCTAAAATATACGAGGGTCAGTTCATTCTTAGGAATGATTTTTTTTTTCTGGACGATTTTCTCAAGAATGACACAGGCAATATTTTTCATATTTCATAAATAACCTGACAAGATTGGGTAACTCGTTTGTCCTACAAAATATACGAGTAGAAGTTTATTCTTGGAGATGATTTTTTTCCCCCACAGATTTTGTTAGACAACTTAGGCGATTTTGTTCATATTTCATAAATCATTTGCGTAAATTACTCCTTACGTATAAGTTCACAAGGGGTAATTTACTCTTGTGGGGAGGTTTTTTTTTTTGGATACTTTTATGAAATACGATCTACGATTTTGTTATTTTGTATATAAATATTTCATAAATAATCCTAACATATGGCATGTCATTTTCTTATGGAAAATTTTACAAGAAGCAGTTTACTTTTGGAGGTGAGTTTTCTTTGAGCGAAATTTTCCGAAAACGCCTGGTTTTGTTTGTATTTTAGAAGAAAATTTTTGATTAATAACTACAGCATAACGTGATTTAGATTGAGGAATTGGAGGGAGAAAGTTTAGTGCGTTGGCTCATACCTTTTTTTTTTTGGTTTTTAATCAGCTGTGTTACGTGGGATGTTTTGTATCATCCACTTGGCACAAACCTCAACTGCACAGTAATAAAACACGTGCGTGTACCTGCATGTAACTCAAATAGTTTGATACAATGACTAATGTACAAAGAAAATAATGTACACTATTGTTTATTTCACTCTTAACTATGAGTAACGATATTACATCTTGTCTGAGTGTTTTACCGGGAGGTAAGCTTTAGCCCATTTATCTAGTACAACTAACCGAGGCTACAAAGCCACAAATCAGGATAAGGTGGACCATTTTCCCCCTGTGATTTTAAAGTGTACGTGAAAACTTAAAATTCAGAGTGTAGGAGCGATAGAATATATTGAGAACTGTGAACAGGAATATTACATACTAGATATTACAGGAAATAATAACTTTAATAATAATTGCACATATATATAACGATAATTCGATTTCGAATATATACACAAGGTAAGTTACAATGTTAATTAATAGCTAGAACACTGCTTGTTGTGACGAACGAAGTCAGGTAATGCAGAGTCTTATCAGAGGAAACATAGGTGACTGTTCGAACTTACTAGATGGTATTGGCATTGCGACGTCTATCGAGGAGCGTGAGGACAATTAGGGAGATACTTGTAATACCGAGCATCAGGCTATAAAGCAAGCGTTAACCCTTTTTTCTTCTGAAATAAATTACAGTGTAAATAAATAAATAAATATAAGTTACTTACGTGTTGGTCCCTCTCGTGAAGCTGCTACTCCTACAATTAAATTACAGGGTTATGCTTTCCACGAGTAAATGTAGTAGTTAGATGCTGCTAATTCACAGGAATTACATTCAAGTGTGCAAACCAGTGCGTCATCTTTATCTTCCTTGTATATTCGTTATGCTCAGCTTGCTGTTCATAGAACTGTACTGTTTTGCATTAAATCTACGTGGTGGACACAAAAAGTACTTCGTTTCGTTCTAATTTCCAAGAACAAGGAAATAGAAGGAACTATCCTTTGTCTATTTCTCAACGAACTTTCCCTCTTTCTTGATACACAGTTGCCATTGCTGCATCCATTTTGTGTAGCATGTGTCATAGTCATCTTTCGGGGTATGCTTCAGATACTGGAAAATAGTAATTCCCAAGGATGAACTACTGACAAAATGGTTTTACGAAGAGAGTTCTTGTAGTTTGGGAATAACCAGAAGTCACTCGGGACTAAATCTGGTGAGTAAGGTGAGTGGCGGGAGTTTAATACCGTGGTCAGCTAGGAATGAGGTCATAACATTAGCATGGTGTGGCGATGAATTGTCCATATGGAGGATGAAATTGCGGTTGGTGATCGTTTCTCATCAATTTCGGCAAGAACTCTTATCCAGAAGTGTACGAAAATACTCGCCCGTAATTGTATGACTTTTCGCAACAGGGTGGGACAATATCACTCCCTGGAAAACCCAGAATCCAGAGGATAGCGTCCTCACCTTTTCATTGGATGCCACTTGAAGACTTTTTTTTATCTTTTTAAGGGTGGGATTAATCTGTGTGTTTCCGATGCATCGACTAATATTTTGTTTCTGGGTTGAATAACGAAATCTGTGATTCATCCATTGTCACAATACTTTTCCAAGAAATTGCGTCCTTTTCTGAAACGTGTCAAATTTGCAACACTTGATCAAATCCTTGCCTCTTTTTGAGTGTCATTAAGCATTCTTGGAACCTAGTGAGAAGAAGCTTTTCGTTTGTAGTTATTCGTTCTACTGTTCCCATTGTTAGTCCCAGTGTATCACGAATTTCCTGCATGGTGACACGCCTGTCTTTCATGATAAAATTTTCAACACGGGCATGTTGTCATCAATTGATGCTGTTTTTGGACGTCCAGATCTCTGCTCATCTTTGATATTCGTTCGCTTTACTTTGATCTAACCTTCGCATCCACGTCCTAACAATGTTTTCTATAAGAACACTACTACCACACACACCTTCTAATTGGAGATGAATATTGGCTGCACAATATCCAGCTGCGGTGAAGAATTTCACAATTACCCGTTGCTCTTACGCCGAAAATTCAATGTCCCTGGGTAGTATCAAGCACACGTCTTACTCGTTCAGGCACTGTGACTCTACTGCTGCCACCTAAGAAACAAACCTGCACTGCCGAGGGACGAAGGATGGAGGTCTCCGACGCCACAGTTGCTTTCCTGAAGTGACAAAAAAAAAAAAAAAAAAAAAAGGCTTTAGGACAAAACGGCACGTAATTTTAGAGTGCACCTCGTAAATATCGCTCGTAACATAGATAGAAAAATATATTAAAAAGAAAAAGAGTTCACAAATATATAATGTAAAATCATATTATATTACTGTACGTTTGTGATTGAGTATGGAGGAAATTATCCGATGTGCTATTAGCCAAGATGCAAGGACTTAACCTTATCTGAAATGAATGCATAATTGGTTGAAAAATTTAATCCTAATAGCTTTGTCCTGAATATTAGATAAGGAACATCTAATCCTTAAGCTTTTCCCAACAGAGGAAACAGGAGGTGTAAAGGTGAAATTCTAAAGTAACTTTCACCTTATATCCTAACATTCAACAAGAAGGCTTAGTACCCTATACAGTACGAAATCTTTGAGTTACATATATGTATATCAGCAATATTAATTAGGATTATATGCAGTTTCAAGTACCAAAAAGTATGCCAATATTTTAAAGTATAGAAACACGTGAATTGGAGGAGCTGCATTAGATTGCCTGTATTTGATGCCATAAAAAATAATAAAAAAGGACCACACTCATTTAATTACATAATTGATGAAGGGAAAGTTCGCCGTTAAAATTTAAAAAAAAAATACCGTTGTAAATGTTCATTGAACAAGTAAAACGAATATTGTGGGTGCGAAATGAGAATCACATGATTTAAAAAAAAATTAAAAAAATAATTAGGAAAGGTAATGTTTTCTGTAAGACAAGTGTTTGTGAGATATTGGATTCTAACATCAATTTTCTGAAGAAAGAAACTTAAAATGAAATTGCACAATATATGTCTAGAAGAATGTAATACAGACTGTTCTTGGTATGTTGAAATCTGGATACATTGTACTGCAGAAAGCTGAATGAGTTGTATATGAAATCGAATAATTCTTCTAATCGGTAACATTGATTTCAGAAATAATTTTCGGGTGTCCTTGTGGGTTACGAAATAACTTAGCACAAAACAAGCAATGAGCGTTAAGTTATGTTTCTTCTCTTTTTTTTTTCTTCCTTCCGTTCCATGATTACACAGTTTTCTTGCTGAAGTAGTAGTTTGGAAAAGTCGGTTCTTTGATGTCCCCCTTCCTTCTTTCTTCTTCCTGTAAGATAGACTGCATTTGCACAATCCGTGTACCATGGCGTGTAGTTCAACCAACTGACTAGAAGGAACACTACATAAATACGATTTCCAAGGTTTTAGATTTAATAAATTTATGAGGCACGTCAGATGGTACGGGAAATTTATTTACGATGAAACAACTTTCTCGTGCAACTCGCTCGGGAAAGATTTTCGCAAGATTCACAGAAACAGAGGGTCAATGTCATCATCTACAACGATTTTTAAAATCTTATTCTCTGTTGGTGAATGTGTTTCTCAATTCTCATAGTTCGTAAGTGTTTAAAGTGTTTCTTCATGCGAATTATTAAAAGTGTACAACATGGCGTGACAATCCCTTATCCTGGTATCTATAGAAATTTAAGAATATTACTAATCTGCTAATCTGTATATTATTCGGTGATTGTACGTATATATCTAAATTCTAACCTTATACATATATTTCTGCCCAGAGCTTAATACACTTACTAATTAAAACTAAAATAAAGTATTACAGTTTCAACAACTTAACGTTGTCGTTATCAGGTACTCAACGGTCAGAAAATGTTTGTTATTTTTATTAAAAACTTCCCGAGTCCTAATGGATAGAACCTACATGTATGCATGGTAAAAATGTATTCAGTATGCAAAATAGTGTATTTTGTTGGTTTTAAGTTTAACGTTCCTTGCTGCGCCGAAGCTATACAGTATAAGATATAGGGCTACAGCTGAATATGAGATCCGAACCACGTGAGCTCCCATCGGGAAATTGAATTCTGGCCTCTCGCTTCGAAAGCATGTACGTTAACCATATAGCCACATATTAGAATAGATGCATAAGATTGCATTAGAGAATATGATTCAAGATATTGAATTCAACGGGAAATATCATAGGTGTTGTTTCGTGTGTAAGATACAGTATTCGACCTACATTCGACAGTTTAACAAAGCATCCGAGGCACTTTTCTTCACTGAGTGCAATCCTAATCTATGTCCACCAAAGTTGAACGTTGTAGCAAATCAACCACTAAGATTGTAGGTAATAATCGTAGAATGGGGATGAATATATTCTGTATGTTCTCGTAGGCTATGAGTTCCCTTGTGGCTAAGCGGTTAGTGTATGCGCCTTTAGCCTGGAAAACCCGAGTTCGATTGCCGGCGGGAGCTCATGTGATTCGGATCCCACGTTAAGCTGTAGATCCAGTCTCATATAGCATTGCTAATGAAAGGAAAGCTATTCTCAAAATCAAATCAAATCATTGGCTATGGGCGAGTAAAACTTTAAGATGGAAATGTTCTGAAATAAAAATAAGCATTTCCAGGTAAACTCGCAAGTATTCTACAACAAAACAAGACCTGTTTTTGTTTGAAAAAGTTTCTTCGGCCAATAAGGATAAGAGAAAAATAGTCTAGGTAGAAGGTAGCCCTCTGAAGCATGAATTCCATTCGGTGAAAATCAGATGAATTATTCCACCCTTTATGCCCTTCAGGTTTAATGACGTGGATGATTAATGAAAGTGAATGATTAAATAAGAATTTGTGGAAGGAAATTCTGAGGAAACCTACAAGCACAGTCTAGTCTACCACAAACCACATGGCCTGGGATCGAATCAAGGACTCTTGTGTCAGAGGTAAACACTTTGAGCTACTCTGCTCCCCCCCTAACTTGTATTCAGTACATTTCTAGTTGTAGGGAGGGACCCCACGACGGAGTCAGTAAAACGATGGTTGAGTAACTTAATCAACTGGATGTCATGCTTCTGTATAGACAGTTCAAATAGTAATTGATAAATATATAGACCAAATGAAAGAAAAACGTTGTTTTCCTCCGGGGTTGATGGTCATTCTGTAATTTTCTGTATAATATATTTGATGTGCTTGAAGTTGCTGAGAACTTCATTATTTTATAAATTTGTATTGTATGAAGTAATCCTCACATAAAAAAAATATGAATTGCTTTCCATTTTTATTTAAACTATGAAAATGGAAAGGAGAGCAAATATTCTGGCCAGTGGGTCACTCAGAATTTCTATTACTTGTGAATCGAGAACATATAGGCTCTGGGGTCATAGCCTTCTGGAACTCGAAGGTCACTTGTAAACATCCATGTGGGAGAACGCGAAAAGGAAAATGTAAGTTTTACTTGAACGAAGTTACAGCAATCCACTAATTCTTCCCTATATTCTTACTTTATTACAACTTGAGGACTTGAAATTTTATAGTCTCAGGGCGCACCCACGCGTCTCGTAACTCTACATGTATTTATATACTATCTTAATAAAACTACACTTGTTTAGCAGAGAAATTATTTATTTACCTTAAGATATGATTCTAACATTTCATCTGTACTCTTTCTTTTCTTAAAAAGACAATCTAGTTTCATCATTTCTTAATGAGAATATGGGTACTTTTTCTGGTGCAGAATAACACGAGTTCAATTCTACATAGAGCTAGTGCCTTGTAGTATTAAACTCCTCTCAACAAAATTTTCTGTGCGCGCGCCTTATAGTGTCAAAACCTTAGCACGATGGCTAATTGATAATAATTAAGAAGCTACAAATTTATCCATCAAGTTTTTATTTTCCGATCGTCTGTTTTGTATAAAATTATACTGGAAGAAGGCATAACGTTTTTGTGTATTCTCAAAAATGATTGTTAATAACGTCTAAACAGTTTGTTGCCAAATATCGAATACGAAAATATTGTCCATGTTTGTTTCTAATAATACGTAACCTTAATACAATAAGTACTCTTTAGAAGTCAAGAATATTGTAAATATAAAGTAGCTATATTTTTACTTGGTAGTAGATGAGTGCCTTAAATTGTGATGCAGAATTATATATAGAATACATTTCAAATCGATTTTGGCTAACAGTTGGGGTAAAAATTAAATTTTCAGATATTTCTTATATGCTTCTATGCCAGTTATCTCATTGCTCTCATCTGGTTTAGCGGCTATTGCATGTGCCTTTTGGAGCACGAGATCTCGGGTTCGATTCCTAAAGGTTTAGTATCAGACTCCTACAGTTGTTCAGATCCTACTTTAATTTGTTGTTCTCAACCTATATAGGTTCACAGCTGACATAGGAAGTAAGTAGGATCAATTCCAGCTAACTCTTAGTTTCTGAGAAATTCATCGGAGCATCTTTACTAATCTGTGCGTGTTTTTAAAATCATACTGATATTTAATACTAATATCAAGCTAGTTCTATAAGTTTTGCAAATTAATTCCTAAAATATTTTTTAGATTTCATTATTTATGTTATCTAGTTGAAGATTATGTGTATTACGTAACTTTAAATACTTTTTTGTTTGCGGTTATAGATATTCCTTTTCTAAAGTCTGTATTTTTTGTGGGATGATAATTTATTTCCAGACATGTTTTGTTCTAATATGTATAATTTTGAGAAGCGTGATAACACAAGGCATTACAATAAAAAGAAATGGGTATTAAAGAGCAACGGAAGAGGAATAAAGAATGGTGAGAGGACGGAGAAAAATGTGGAGCAATAATTTTAAAAGAGAAAGATGTATCAAAGCTGGTGATTTTCAAACTACCCACAAAATTGCAGTGAGGAAAAGTTATTCACGGTAGAAAATTGTAGGTTCCTGTTCCATTGTAATAAAAGCATCACGCAAGCGGGCGCGATTTACTCTCATTTAGATAAAACTGCTCTGCCAATGATTTAAATTCATTGGAAATTTAGGGTTTCAGGCAACCGTCGTGAGCTATTCAATGCATTTATTTTTAAATTTGCGTTGAAATTGAGCACGTTATGCCTAATGAAACTCCGAAAACAATGTAAATCTTAACTGATGTAGTGGAGAAAGTATTTGTTCGTATTACGCAAAATTAATGTACAGATTGTTTATAATCGAGACAATATTACACTTCGTAAGAAAATCGAAACTAACTTTAAAAAATGGTTGTGCAGATTTGTGTGTTGGATACTGGAATATGATGGATACAATTTGCTTCGGACTTTATTAAATTCATTGTATAAGATGGACAGACTAGTTGTTTTACTTCCTTAAGAATAATAAATATCGCGTGTTTCATTTTTGGTACTTGTATCGATAATTTTAGATCCTACTTATCTAATGGTTTTAAACTTTTAATAATCTTTAATTTTGAAATATTTTTAAAAAGTGTAAAAGCGTGTTTTATAGTTTGGAGAGTAACGATAAACAAATAGGGTTGCCCATCTGATGAGACAGGGTTCTTCCAATATAAGTACACTGTCAGAATGAGACACAACCTTTACATCACCTTCTCGAGACGAGATAGCTGTAGTTCTTGGTCTCGTAGGCAACCGTAGTGAGTAATATTAGGGTTATTTAGGAGCGTAAATAACGTCCCACGCACTTTTTGAAGTAGTTCGAGTCATGAAGAGTCCCTTAAATTCTCAAATGACAAACCAAAGTTGAGTTCGTTGCAGATGAATGCAAAATTACGATTGGAAAGTGTATTGGTAGTTAGAAAGTACAAATTTATGACTTCACAATTGAAACTTACCTAATAAAACTGTATAATTTCTATTAGTAGAGTGTAGATTTTAATGTAACTCCACATGCATAATACGAGTACTTAAATAAAGGAAACATGCAAATGCATCACTTGAATCTCCACCTGAAGAAGATGTAATTTTATTTTATTTTATTTTTTAAAAAGTGCAAGAAGAATATTCTAATACTTACAATGGAGTTTCTCCCTCTTAAATCTGCAGGTGTATAACTCAGAAACACAGAAAGCGTTTAATGTATCTCTGAACAATAATAGATGTACAATCTCTTTAAAAAAATGTCCACTCAGCTTCATTACAAAAGTCGGGTCTTACCTAAAGTTCGAATTAAATTAAACAAATGTTTATTTTCTTCAGCCAATTGAGATCTCCATTTAGAGGGAAGTATTAGAGTTTCGTGCGTCAAGTTGCCAGAATATGGCCTTCTAAAGAAAGGTGGGTGGCCAAGATTTTTTTTAAACAAGACTGTACTACACTTTGTACTTAACCATATAAAACGTATCGATAAAAGAAATTTTAAACAAAGTGGTAAACATAAGAAAAATAATAGAGCTTGACTATTAATAACTATGGCTTCAGGTGAATCTACAGTATTGTATTCTGTGAGGTAAGAAAATTTAACCTGATGCTCCTTAATATTTTACCCAGTCGATTGATTCATTTAAACCTTACAGGTCAAATATTGTACTTTTGTTTCTGTGTAAAATTTCAGCTTTATTTAAACATTTTTTCGTTCTTTGTTACAGGTGAGTGATATGTCACTGTACGGATTTTCCAAATTAGAAATACTTGTAGGTGAGTTTTTGTAAATAATAGAAAAAATATATTATCTGGCTAAATGGCACTTAAAGCACTTGATTATAATTTACAGTGGACAATATTGTCACATGAACGTGTATGCCCCCTTTTCCCTTGATCAGATTTTTAGATCTGCGCGTTTTCGTTAATATATTATGTTATTGATAAAAATGTATGCGTATATCAAATTCAGGGGAATAGTTTTTTCCCACTCCAAGTGCAGATGGCGCTTCTGTTTAGTTGCTACCAAGCTAAAAAAAAAAAAAGTTCTGTTTTGTTAAGATTTTGAACCTAAACTAATACTGATATTGTTTGTTTAGAGTTAGGGTACATAATAATAATAATCTTTGACTGTATTTTTTTTTTTAAGTTCGCGATTCTGTTCAGTTCTGAATTTTGTAACGAATAGAGCGTTGATAGGAATTTATAAAATACTGTACTGCTGTCAGATATATGTACAATTTATAGAAATGGCTGATAAAGGAAATGGGTAGAAAAAATGATGGTGAGGTTCGATTCAGTTAGACAAAATGGGCAAGATAACGAAACAGTCTTCGAACTATGACTTTAAATAGAAATTCAATTCCTTATTGTCGACATAGGAGCGAACAGTGATACTTTGAGGGATTAGTTTTTATGTTATTTGTGGTCGACATGAATTTGTTATAGAAAACTGTAGGTACAGAAACAAGTGAGTCTTGAAGATTTCCACAATGTCTATTTACTGTAGAAACGTACCACTTTGTTCAATTTTGTTAAGCCTGTGTTGTTGTTTGAACTCTCACAAAAATAATATAAAAGCATGCGGATTATGCAAGAACCGAAACGATATAGAGAGAAAAACGTTTTATGCATGTATATGTTTATTTATGTGTGTTTGGGATAATTTAGACTCTGGTCTACAGATGGAAACACAAGCAGAAACTTTTAATTACTTTCAAGCAAGTCAAGAGGTGGTGTTAAAAAAAAAGTCCTTGAAGATTCTGTTTTTGTTTTACGTTTGCGGTTTCCTCTGTTTGTAGACGGAAAACTTTTTATATTAAAACCATGCTTGTCGGCAGGAAAGTAGTTCAGAACTTACTTGAAGGAACTATCAGTTTCACGCTGCCAAATTGAAGTGAAAACTAGTTTTATAACTAATTTTCCTCTGGTGTGGCTTCCAATTGTTGCACATAGTGGACAGTTCTGGTATTTGTTATTAGAATCGGGTTTCGGGGACTGCTTTTACAAAATAGTAATCATTAATGATGTCTTCTGGGAATTTTTCCGTAAAACTCTGAGTAATAATATCTATTCTATTAAGTGAATTCTAATATAATATTGTAAATTCCAACTTATAAAATTAAAACTCAATAGCAGTACATTATACTGCTTGAAGGCACGAATTAACTTAAGCAAACAAGTATTACCTCAAAAAATGGACCTAAAATTATCTTTGAATTGGACTGTTTGGTAATAATTATTGTTTTATACGTAACACTACAATGTGGTATTATCTCTATTGTGCTGATATGTAAATGTTAGCAAAATACGGAAGTGTCCATACCGACTAACACATTCATTTTCAAAAAAGCGAAGGGGAAATAATAATAATACTAAATAAACTAGTGGACAGTGATATGAGCTATAGATAGTCAACGGGAAAAATCACCGTTACCCGATAAGATGTTAACGGGTTGATATCGTTAACGAACTCGTCCAAGATAATTGTTCTAGGTATCTATTGCAAAAAAAAACACTAAAATATTCGCTTCCATTGAAAAATTACAGTGTGGAATAAGGAGCGGACGTACTAACAACACTGCGCGATCTTAATAAATGAACGAATGTGAAACTAAATTTGTTGAACATAATTCGAGAATGGATTTTTAAAGAAATTTCTTGTGTTATTTTATTTTTATTTTTCAATAAAAATTTAACTTAAACCTTGCGTATACAATCACAGTTCAGCCGCTTAACAGGTATTGTTCTCCTTATTCTTTAACGAAGTCAGTCCATTCACTTAAATAGAAACTTTCATGCTGACAAAACTAGCTGGCCCCAAACGTTATTCCTCGTTATTACAAATAATTTTCCCGATTATAAACACTCAGATATATAATAATGGTACTAATAAAAAGAGAAAAATAAATAAATAAATCAATGGCTGCTGTAGGTCTAAAGTCTCCGCGTAGTTGCATAATTCTTAGCTAGGAGGGATGTGTGAGAAACTGGATTCCAACGAAGATAGGGGAGCACTATGTATCCTCGATCTTCCTATCACTCTTAAGTTTCGGAGGAAGTTTTGCGAAGATCTACCCATTAGATGCACCATTTGTATGTAGTAACCAGTTTTAACAGTTATATCTATGAGTGATTGTCATCTGGCAGTCCAGCAGTAAGCTTTGAAACAGAAAAAACGTCCGTGGAACTTTCACACTAAATCCACAAAAGAATCCTCCGCCAGTACAGCAAAAGAAGTGAACTATAATTATTAATATTCACTATGGCATAAATCTTAATCAGATTAAAATGTAGGTTTACTGTAAGAACATTTATGATTCTGTAGTTGAATTTATCCAAGTTTTTGGTAGAATATTATAGTGTGTCCAGTAAGAGAACGTCTCTGACAGCTCGCAGTGAGATTGCCACTACTCGCGTGTCAAGTTTTTTTTTTTTTTTTTCGGTGCAACTGGTGCAATTTAATTAATGGTATAAGACAGAGTGATCGTGGCTGGTAACACTGGTATCAAAGTAGGGGCTGCAATGTCTCACCGCATGTGCTAAGAAACGTCAGAGACCATCTCTTGTTGGCCGTGCTATAGTATATGCTACTGTAGACTCCCTTTAACGAATCAGAGTTAAATTTGAAAGTTTGTACTGTGGATTAACTTTTCATTTTTAGCATATGCAGATATGGACTGCATGAGAATGGAGTATGGGAAGTTGATTTTTGTGTGTAAAATGTAATATAAGAAGACGTAGTGAAGTACTGCATTAGTGCTTGGAAATTGTATTAATATGTTGCTGATGATATGGCTAATAATAAAGATAATACTATGTATAGAGTAATTTAGTGTATTATTACGTGAAACTTAAAACATAAAAACATTTTTACTTTGTGCAAATCCACGAAAGTCGGTACCCCTCAGGAAAAAGTGACTTGCAGTGAACTATCGGTAAAATAAAAGAAATCACTTGAGAGTGAAATGTAAAGAATTCGTTAATTTCTAATGAAATTTTTGATAACATGTGGGTCGAAGGTAGAGGAGAAAATATGTTGGTATTTAATAGTAGTAGAAACAGAAATTTTTTCCTCTTACGTAGACTTTTTTATTATTATTATTGATTGCTGAAATACTAATTAACTCGTGCCATCGGGTCTCGTATCTGCCCAGTAAGATTCCAGAAGACAGAATGGTGTGGTGTGAGGAAAAGAAAAAAAGATTTTTTTTAAAAAAAGCATCGACCGTGTGCGGTAAATTATCGACTGGGCGTTTCGTCAGCATCAGGATCAAGAACGTTCTCATCTCTTATTCTGTCGTCTCGTCTTGCTCTCCTAAAATATGAAAGTTGCACTCAATGAATTAAGCATAAAATCTGGCGCGGCTATTCGCACTGAATTAGGTTAGAAGTCGTTCCCGTATTATTAATACTTAAGCATTTGGGCGGAATTTATTAAGTCACGTAATTGAAGCAATGACATGCGAACTAAAAAAGGTTCATGTTTACGTCATATATATGTAGCTTTGATGTAGAATCACGAATAAGAGTAATTTTTTCATTCCTTCCGTTTTCTTTTTTAAATCCTGTCCTAAAACTGGTACAAAATTATAGGAAATTTTAATTGGGGAACAAAAATACGTGTTTTTCTTGGCATGATTTGATTAGATTGAATTTTTGAGTTTAGCGTCCCGTTCAACAGCGAGTCTATATAGGACATGAACTACAGCTTAACGGGGATTTCAAATCACGTGAACTCCGCGGGGAATCGAACTCTCTTTGATTTGAAAAATGAAATATTTAATTTTTATGTACCACGATTATGCAAGCTAGACTAAAGGAGACGATGAGGAATGAAATGGTGGAATGAAGAATGTGGGAGAACTCCCAGAAAACCCACCCACACGGCGTTCATCCACCACAAAGCTGACTTGGCCCGAACTGGAGCGAACCCCACACCCAGGAGTGCATGCACAAGAGATGAAGGCTCTAGCATTGGGCCACCACGGTCCTCTGTTTGATTTGAGTGTAGCTAGAGATTAGAATTCGTCAAGAGGATATTTATACATTTTAGCATTGTGTTCCGTTTCATTTAATTTACCTTTGGGCTTTCTGTAGTTGTTTAAGTAAAATCACATACAAACATATTTGTATGATTAGCCAATTCAAGAGTACAGCTTTCACTGCTTTAGAGCAGTGATATTCAGTCTTTACTTTACACCAACACCTAACACTACTTTCCCATTCAAAGGCCTTCTGGATGTTCTAGTGGTTAGCGTGCGCGCCTTTGATGCTCACGGTTCCGAGTTCGATTCCTAATGGGAAAACCTTTCAATTTGAGCGCATTACAGTGGTTCGGACTTCAACTTAAACTGAGGTCCTCGCGCACGTAGCCTTGGTGCTGCAAAGAACGCTAAATTCCAGTTCAACGAACCAATCAACTTTTCTATTCGAGCATGTACCCTCGCATTTAAGCTACTCCATTAAAAGCAATATCTATTCTTGGAAATAGATGACAATACAATTTTTTTTCTAGCAAAGTGGTTATGATTATCATTTACGAAATATTTATATGCTTTATGCTTATCTTACAATTTTACGTACTCCGTAAGAAGTCATTGCGTACTCTTGGGGATGTGAACTCTAGATTGACTAAGACTACTTTAGATAATATTGAATTGTTTTTCATTTTTTTTAAAGTGTTGAAATTTAATTCGTTTTGAAGGTATTTGGATATGAAAGTGCCGTACATTATATCAAACTACTTACGTTGTTGAGTAGGAGATACTGTAATCAGAATTGCAGTTTTTAGTATAGTAAAAGGTAGATGAGAGAACGACACAAAAACGAAAGATAGAACAGTCAAACAAGGCATTTATGTACAGGGAGCAATTTATCTTGAAACGCCTTTATAGTTTTTAAAGTAATAGATAGCAAATGGCAAAGATTTTCACCATGCAAAGTTGTCAAGTGGACCTGGTTTGATATACTCTTCAATACCACCAAATTAACAGTATTGCCATCCGAACATAAAGTTGCAGTTTTTCACGTAACACTACATCAGGTTATTACAAACTTTAAATCTACATATTAAACAAAAACATGCAATACTTCACGTATTATTCAGTATTGCATACTAAGGACGTTGCATTATTACATTTATAAATATCCCAATTTCAGAGACTTCTACAACAGTAATGCAAGTGAAATGGACGTGGCAATGTACATCTATAGCACCTTACAAGTTAGTGTCGAATACTGTGATCATATTCTGAGGCATTTCAAATAAATAGAAACACAGTTACAATAGATGGAAAATTTGACTTTTTCCGATTTTTTTTTTCGAAGATGGTTTTAGGTAAGTACCCCATTCAGTCACATATTTCGTTTTCAATACATATGAAAACCATAATAACATTTACAGCCATTTGATATCTAGAACTATTTCGGAGATATGATTAACATTGTTAAAATTTGCGTTACTGCTTAAAATCATATAATTGCGAGTATTTGTAATAACAACTACTCAGAACATTTGCTGTAATGTCAAAGAAGTAAAGAGAAGCAGCATATTTTCCATTAATACGTCATATTTAATCAGTATAGCAATCTCATTTCAACAAGCAGTTACAAGCGCATTTCAACATAAATGGTCCGCTCTGCACATCTAATACTGTATATAAAAATAAAACTGATCTTGATGGTGATTGAATCAAGCGAAAACATTTAAACTGTTTAAAATGAATTTTGGAATATAGTTATCACCTACCTCGAACTGGATTTTGATTAGGTCAGTTTGATTAAAATGCATATTCTAAGAGGGGTGCGGGGAAACCATAGTTTATGCGAGAAATTAGGTATCTCACAAGTCCTTTAAGTTTGAAAGACGAAACTCGGTACATAAACCTATTGCAAATAAACGTACACTTGTCTCAGCGATTTTAAAAATTCCCGTTTTAGTATGTGTGAATGGTGTGTGTGTGGGAATTATAAACATAGTTTTGGCCACATTCGGAGAGAGGTTGTCTGTCTGATTGTTGACCCACCATGAGAAAGCGGGTGAACAGTTGAAATGAATTTTCTGACATATCTACTGCGAGTTTGGTTTTTATCGTCATTTGATTAAAGGGCATATTATATGGATAGGAGGTTCAAAAATTTATCTTACGGATTTTTATGATTACAATTTTGAAACACGTGTCATAGGAGAGGAAGAGAAGAGGTCAAATACTTTACAGGAATCTATTTTCCCCGTTCGAAGAATGGACATTTCAACTAACGTATACACTTCTGGCCATCAAAAATGCTACATCAGGAAGAAAAGTCCAAATTGGCATAATGTGTAGAGTATAGAAGGATAAACAATTAATATGATAGCGCCGTGAAACAGCAGGGGTTCGGGGTATACCATCTGTCCCGGGTTCCGGACAGCAAGAAGAGGCGGACCAGAAGCCCATAATTCAATGGTATACGAAGGTTGGTGTAATCTGAGTGTGTGCATACAATTGAAAGATACCTCGTCGTCGAATGCCTCAATCCTTCTAGCAGGTTTCGGTCTTCGATCATGTAGGATTAGTGGCATATAACGAGTGTGATTTATTCTGCCGCGACATTATTGCTCGTATTGAACGGAATATGATCACAGTGCAACGCATATGGATTCTCGAAGACATTACGTAGCGACATACTGGATCCCAACGGCCGCGAGGACAGAGACTCTGGCAGAGCGGACAACCACATTCTGTACTTGATGTAATCACTGGCTGTTGCACAGTGTCCAGTGTCCCGCGAACAGTTCCGCGTCGTCTAGCAAAGCGGAGCATATTTGGGGGATCTGTATCTTCCGCTAAATGCACAGCATAGGTATGGGAGACGACAGTGGTATCGCGAACGTCGCACGTGGCGAGGCGGATTGCTGGACATTCTCTTTTCAAACTAATCCCACTTCTATTGGCAGCATCATGATGGCCACATTCGTATCTGGTGCTAACGTGGCACTAGGCAGAGCCAGGGGCGGATCCAGGACCGACTTCTGGGGGGGGGGGGTCGGTGGGTTATCATACTGCTACTTTTAAGGGCTCCAAACTTTGGGATGGGTTTTATTTATATATATAAAATAAGAAAATGTTCTCTTCTGGGGGGGGGCGATCGCCCCCCCCCCTGGATCCGCCCGTGGGCAAAGCAACATCTGAATTTTGCATCGTCATGTCGAACTGGCGCCAGGTATTATGGTTTGAGGTGACCATTCGTGCCTCCTACGCATTGACGGACATTTGACCAACCAACGGTACATTGACAAGCTGTTGGACCCTATTGTGGTCCATTTAGTGAGGATCCCCATGGGGCTACATTTCAGCAGGATAATGCAAGCCCTCATGTTGAGCGTACTGTCCTATACTTCCTGACTGAACAAAATATTCCTCTGGTTCTTTGGCCGGCGCGTTACCCCAGTCTGTCGTCGATAATTATTGAACACCTCTAGTCGATAGTAGTTCAGCGTTTTTCACCTCTTCCACTTCGAACTCCACCAGTCACAGGTGATGAGCTGTGGCATCGTGTCGAAGACACATCGCTTGTCATACCCAAGGAAGACACAAGGGCTTTTCCTCTTGATACCTCATTGTGTTGCAGCGTTCATACCGCCCATGTTGAGTCCACAAGCTACCAACTATAGTCAGTTCTACTCCGTTGTCGCCACGTTGTCACACGTCGTATAGAGTGATGTTTCACCATTTGTTACTTGTTCTATCAGGTCTCTGGCTGCCACCTTTAGTACTTCTGTCTTGTTATCTTCTTGGTGTTGCAGTTTTAGTGGCCAGCAATTAATATAAACTTATTTTCTTAACCTTCATCATTTTTATTGTACAGTCCGCAGCAAAAAAAAAAAAAAAAAAAAAAAAGCATCATGAGCATGTAAGTTTGTGAAACTACGCCTAACAGCGCAGGGAATCAACATAACGTCTAAGTGGCACGAATCACGCCAGGAAAAACCTTGGCATCTTCCCCTGCACACTTATTTTGGAGCACAAGATTTCGTCGTTTCACAATAAACTTACATGCTCATGTTGCAGGTTTTTTTTTTTTTTTTTTTTTGCTGTGGACTGTACCTAAGTTATTTACTGGGGTTGATAAAAGTGCTGAGAAACATGTTGAAGAAAGACTGTTAAGCTTAACTTTTAACCCACAATGAGAAAAGATAACTAGGTGGAGACCGACGGCTGTGATACATTGTGGTCATTTCTCTTTCTATTTTTTTAAAACTTATAATTCTTGTATTGCCGCTGTTCGTTCACTCATTCCTTGGTAACATATTTATTTGATATTGCAAGTATAGTTTTTGATCAGTTCGATGGAAGTGTAAAAAGATGCGTACATTTGCCGTTATTGTTATGTAATTAATTGTTAGGTATTAAGTAGTTCAAAAAGAGCATCAGTACATAAAACATGTCTGTGTTTTTGTCTTAATCATTATTGCTTATAATTATGTTCAAAAAACAAAATTCAAGTCAGATCCTATGTAAAAAAAAAAAAAAAAAAAAAAAAAAAATAGAGTTGATTCTTCCTCTTTATATTTCTGTTTCAGTAGAGAAAGAGGAAGATAAATTTAAGTACGTAAAATATTGTGGAATTTCTTCGATACTTAGTACGTGAGTGAATTGTAATATAGCGTTAAGAAAGAAATTCTTTGTTTTAATCCTGAAGAAAATGCTAATTTTAGTGGAATTATTGTTGTAACGAAGGTTTAGTCAATTACGATTTACTTGAAACTATGTTTTTAATTTTATTTTGAACATTTACGTTAACACAAATGTCAAAAACATAATATTCTATCAGATTTCGAGGAACTTCCATTAATTAACAAAGCTCATCATGGAAATGATTTTAACCACATGTATTGAATAGCAAATTGGAAAATATCAATTGCAGTAGAACATAAACATAGACAAGTTTATTAAGTTTTTTTCTCTCTCTCAGGGATGGAGTTAGGTGGCTAATTTTGTGGCTTCCGTTTCGTAGCCGAATACTCTATTAATTACGACCACACACATCAGTCACATTCGCTATATACCTAAAAAAGTGACTATTGTTCTTTGTGTGTGTGTGTATATAAAAATGCATAATGCGATCATATATAGATATGCATGGATGCGGTGTTTATCCCGTCGGCTGTATAACCTTTACAGGGCAAACCAGCACAGTTACCACCACAATTTAGAACTTTATATTCAATGAAGAATTCAGAGGTTTGACGGAATTAAATAAGTAAATAATAATAATAATAATAATGACTTTAATAGTGAATTTTTGAGGCCTGGTTTACTGTTGGAGGTAATATTATTTGACACTAGAGACACTACACAAGCAAGGTTTTTAGAAGGAAAGGACTAGAGGAAATACTCAAAATGATGATACTATGAAACTAGTAGTAGCCATTTACTTGTTCTTAAATTAATCTTATTTTAATTATCGCCGTTTAGCATATTGTGTAGTAGTAGCGTCAAATTTGGAATAAACAGGAATTATATATGATCTGAGATTTCTACATACGAGTTCGTCAGATAATTATGATCGAGTGTATAGAGTTAAATTTGTAGAGGGATATCATTAACAAAGATATAATAATAGAACCTAGAACATTTTGTTGTATTAAATCGGGAACCAATACTATTATTACGTACTGTCATGGAGGTTGACTGCTTCTTACTAAAGAGTAAGACATTTGACCAAATTGTAAACATCTTCTACATAAATGAAAGAAACTGCAGAAAATGTGTATTTACAATATTTTTTGCATATTATTATCATTAAAGAAAACAAGCGAACATTATGTGTATATATAGTGTACGTATGTGTGAGGTTTCGAATCTCATTACTGTAAGTTACTCTAATTAGAAGAAAGTTGATTTATATGCACCTAATACTACATGACTATACATTATAAGATTGCAAAAGTTATTTCGATTCAACATCTATAAAGACCATTCTTCTGAATTTTGCTATCCCGTCATTTATCGGACTTGAAATACCTGTATTAAAAGAGTGCATATGTTTTTCTTCTGTTATTTTCGTCCTTGTTACTTATGTAATTCCAAAAGATGCAAGGAATTAAGAGCATCTACATTCAAATAGGTATATTTCTCAAAAGTGTGCAAGTACTAAGTTGACCTTCGTTCTCCTCTATGAAATATAAAATTTTAATATAAGAATTACAAGAATTAGGAGAGTGGATGGGTATTTCAGTATATATTTTTCTCATGAAGTAGACTTTGAATTTTTTTTTAAGAATATATGATTTCTGTAAATAGTATGTTATTGCACCTTGGTACACTCATGTCCAAAATTATCGTCGCATGTCTATAAATATGTTGTTCTAGGAATATAATTTGATAATGAATTCGCCTGGTATTTCTTATAATGTTAATATATGTACAATCGGCAAATACATGTATGTGGCAAATTTCATGTCAAAAGAGCAGTAAATAAGAACAATAATACGAAAATAAAATTTTCTTGTCCATTTAGCAACACATTTTATTTTTCTTATTATAATTTTCGTATTTATAATTCTTTTCTATGAAATTGACCACAAATATACATTTCCCGATTCTACACATAGTATCAGTATTAAAAGGACCCTGCAAAATCATTATCAAATTATATTCTTACAAGAAGACAGTTACAGATATGCGACAATAATTTTGGACATGAGTGTACCTGTGCTGCTTTATGGATTGTGTGTGTTTCGTATAATTTAACTTAAGTTTAGCGTCTTAAATCTGTATTTTCGTCCAGTTTTATGTAACCTTATTTTTTCATCACGTTTGGTTCGAAACTAGTTCAGTTATAAGGTCTTTAGTCGTTCCAGAATTATTTTTTGTTAGGGAAACGGGAGCTTTGGGGGTTGTTGAAGTTCAGAAGGGATGGTGGTGGATAAATCATTGGTCGAGTTAAAGCTTTATTTAGTTCTGTATCTTTCAAATGATGCAATTTCAGTAAGCAATCGAATTTTTAGTATTGATTTTTTTCTTTTTTACTTTCAGTATGTAAAAAAATGGGAATCGATAGTAAAAATATGTACAACTTCAGGATTATTTATTTATTTAAGGATGTGAATTGATGCTTGTCTTTATAATCATTTGTAAAAGTACTTTTTTATTAACTGCATCTAATATTTAATGTACTATTAATTTTACTGTTTCAGTATTTCTTGAAATCTTCCTCATCTGATAGATAACTCGCAACCAGAAGTGAGATCAGTTTTGCCATGAAGTTTCTAAAATTTCGTTGACTTTAGTTTGCAGCCAGGTTGAATAATTATTTAATAATATGAATTTGTGCACGTTTATAATAATTCGTAAAGTAATATCTTATTTACTATGTCTAATGTCAAAATCCTACGATCTCATTTGTTTTGATAAATTCTGAGAAGTGAGGTGGATTGCGAGTTCCCGATCTGTCGATGAAGGTTGCAAGGGAAACCGAAACAAGTCAGTTAATTGTATATTAATTATTAGATGCAGAACTACTTCTTAATGTATACTTTTTTAAAAACTACTAGCTGAACCTGAGCTCTCTACACAGCTCTTTATTCACATATAAGCGTGAATCTCCTTGTCATTCCTCACAACATCTGTACATATCCCTTTGCAGACAAGGGTTGTTGCAAAATTTGAGCCTACTTCCGGTTTGAGTTTTTAATTTATGTACGACCAGTATTTATTTTCTTCTTGTATGCAGTATGTAATAAGCAAATACATTACAGAAACAATTAATTATAACGTCAGTGATCAGGGGTGTTTATTGAGCAAAACACTCCAAACAATAAAGATTCATCTTAGACTGGAGAAATAATTATCCTTAGTATTTCATTATCATTTGGCCATGAAACACGCCTGAGAGATAAAATCCCTATATACATTTATGTTGTGTTGTAATGTATAAGTCGTAGGATACGATGCTTTAGGTTTTTTTTTTTTTTTCAATTTCAACACATTCAGCGTACCCGTAAAAGTTTAATAAAGAAATAACGGTCATGTTTTATAAATATTCAATTAAAACTGGACAATCTACGCAAAATTTGCAATCGATCAGTGAAAACGTCATCTTTATGGAGCCTTTAGTTCTCGATATCTTTGTCGAAAGGATTGGCCACAAACATATAAACGTCCACTAACATTATCTATTAAAATGCTGCAATACCAATTAAGAGCGACTGAGCTCCAACCTATAACTTTAGCATTCAAACCTTTGATTTACGGTTATATGTTATTTCACGTTTATAACAAACACGAATATTTTTAAAAAGGTGTACTTTAAATAAATTACTTAAAGAAATCTTTTTTCGCAAAGTTTATCCTTTTAAATTATTGTTCAAAGCCTTTGCATTTTAATAAGCCTTCTCCGAAATAAATGCAAATGAATTGTGCTGCCATCTGTGGAGTTTTTTAAACTATACGTTTGTGGACGTTTATATGTTTGTTGCAAATCCTTTTCGACAGTGAGATCTCGGAAACTACAGGCTCTAGAAAGGTGGCGTTTTCACTGACCGATTGCATATTTTGCGTAGATTGTCCAGTTCTAACTCAAAATTAAAAAAAAAAATATTTATTACATTTTACGGGTACACTGGAAGTGTTGAAATTAAAAAAAAAATCTAAAGCATCATATCCTACCTATTATATATTCCAACACCATATGATTGTATATAGGGGATGCATATCTCTCAGCTGTTTTTTTCATGGCCAAATTATAATGAAAAACGAAGGATAACCATTCCAAAGTTGAATCTTCATTGTTTGGAGTGTTTTGCCCAGTGAACACCATATATCACTGACATTATAATCGATTGTATATGCAATGTATTAGCTTATTTTAAAATGTATAAAACGATAATCATGCCAGTTGTTCTGTATGGTTGGGAAATATGGTCTCTTACTCGGAACGAAGAACATGGATTGAAAGTATTTGAGAACAAGATCCTGAGACGAATATTCGGGCCCAAGAGAAACGGGAATAGGGAATGGCGGAATCTTCATAACGAGGAACTACATAATTTATACGGTTTATCCAACATTGTTAGGGTCATTAAATCTAGGAGGCTCAGGTGGGCAGGTCATGTACCCAGGATGGAAGAAAGAATGAACGCTTTCAAAATTTTAACTGGAAGACCAGCCGGAAAACGACCATTAGGAAGATCTTGGCGCAGATGGGAGGACAATATTAAGATAGATCTCGCAGAAATAGGAATACAAAGTAGAAACTGGATCCAATTGGCTAAGGATAGAAGTCAGTGGAGAGCTTTTGTGAATGCGTCATTGAACCTCCAGGTTCCATAGGTCATACAGTGAATTAGTTTATGTATTTGCTTATTACATACTGCATGCAAGAAGAAAGAAAATATTGATCATACATGAATTAAAAACTCCAACCGGGTGTAGGCTGAAACTTGCAAACGGAGCGAGATATTGAAAAAGTAATCGAAAAAAATCTCCCCTATACGGAATCTCTTGCCGATTTTTTTTTTATCAAGACGTCTTTCACTCGTGTCTACAAAGAGACATGTACAGATGTGTGGAATAACAAGGAGATTAATGATCATATATGAATGATGCGCTGTGTACAGAGCGCAGGCTCAGCTAGTCTATCTATTAAAATACTACAAAAGCTATAAAAACGCCTGAACTGCAACATCTAACTTTGGATTTCAAACCTTTGACTTGCGGTTATTTGTGATTTCACGTTTAACAAAGACAATATTTTAAAGTATGAGTACTTTAAATAAATTATTACCGGTATTTAAATTCATCCTTTTTAAAATATAAAGTTTATGTTTTAAAGCTATTCTTCAAAGCCTTTGTATTTTAATAAGCCTTCTCCAAAATCAATTCAAATGAATTGTGGTGCCATCTTTGGAGTCCTTTTAAACTATATGTTTGTGGATGTTTATATATTTGTGGCCAATCCTTTCGACAATGAGATCTCGGAAAGTACAGGCTCTAGAAAGATCACATTTTCACGGATCAATTGCAAATTTTGCATAGATTGTCCAGTTCTAATTGAACATTTAAAAAAACACGGCCATTATTTCTTTATTACAATTTTACGGGTAGACTGGAAGTGTTGAAATTAAAAAAAAAGAAAATGGACCGCGGTGGCTCAGTGGTAGAGCGTTCACCTCTGCTGCTTGGGGTCCCGGGTTCGATCCCAGCCCTTGTCAAGTGAACCTTGTGGTGGACAAACACCGTGTGCGTGGGTTTTCTCGGGGTTCTCCCGTTTCCTCCCACTTTCTTCATTCCACCATTTCATTCATTACTCATCATCACCGTCTCCTTTAGCCTCACCGGCATAACGTGGGACGTAAAACTCAAAGATCTCATTTTCATTAAAAAAAAAAAAAAAAAAAAAATCTAAAGCATCATATCCTACGCATTATACATTCCAACACTACATTGTTGTATATACGGGTTGAATATGTTTCAGACATTTGTTTCCTGACCAAATAATACTGAAAAAGGAAGGATAACCATTTCTCCTAAGATGAATCCTTATTGTTTGGAGTGTTTTACCGAATCAACACCATATATAACTGACATTATAATTAGTTATGTATGTAACGTATTTGCTTATTATATACTGCATGCAAGATGAAAGAAAATACTGGTCATACATGACTTAGAAATTCCAACAGGAAGTAGGCTTAAATTTTGCAAACGCAGAAAGATATTGAGAAAAAAATAATAAAAGAATCTCCCCATTGTGATACTCCTTGCCGATTTTTTTTCCAAGACGTCTTTCACTTGTGTCTGTTAAGGGACATGTACAGATGTGAGGAATTACAGAGAGATTTATGCTCATATGTGAATGATGCACTGTGTTGAGGGCGCAGGTTCAGCTAGTATAGTTTAAAAGAACAAATTCGCATTGATTTTGGAGAAGACTTATTAAAATACAAAGGTTTTGAACAGTAATATAAAAAAATAAAAGATATAAAAAAGATCTATTTAAATAACTTATTTAAAGTACACATTCTTTAAAATATTGTTGAACTTGAAATCACAAATAACCGTAAATGAAATGTTTGAAATCATAAGTTAGAAGTTGGAGCTAAGGCGCTTAGATCGTTATTGTAGCATTTTAATAGGTAGATGTACTTTCGTGTAATTTATTTTTCAACTAGCAGCGTTCACCCCGCTTCGCTGCGGTCACCCCGGAACGCAATAAACTTTGTTACTTAGATAATTTTTACTTTTTCGCTTTCAAATTGCAGTAAATGTTAACATTATAGCGCCTGTCATTTATGTTAACCCGCCGAGTGACCCGCTTCGCTGCGGTCACCCCGGAACGCAATAAACTTTGTTACTTAGATAATTTTTACTTTTTCGCTTTCAAATTGCAGTAAATGTTAACATTATAGCGCCTGTCATTTATGTTAACCCGCCGAGTGACACGGTCATGCGGGTTGCATATAAATACGTTTATTTTTACCTATGATGAACTAATAACAAAGGATTTGTACGTATGGACACTTGAATGGTCAATTATCTCAAGACACTGCTAATTAAAAATTAAAGTGATATGATAAAAACCATCTAGGGTCCAAATCCTAATAACCCCCCAAAAATAAAAGAAATTGGTTCAGCCGTATTAGCGTGATGAGCTAACAAAGGATTTGTGCGTTCTCTTTTATAATATAGATTTGAAGATGTGAAAGTGGTCAGAAGCAAATACGAACCAGATATAAGTGTTCTGTTGTAACCGTGTTCATATTATTATCTGTCTGTCATGTAATTATGAATTCCGTAAGTGCAATTTCCACCTAAAAATACGATTGTATCGGTAGTACATGCATTTTTATTGCAGCTAAATATACTGTATCTGCCATACATCAGTTCATAGTAGGGGGAAACTCTAGAAAAGTACCAGTGAATTTGATTAAAACACTAATTCATCCGCGAGTGTAATGAATGTTGCTTTTGATCATCAATTATAGTTTTATATCGTGGATGATGAATTTTGCTTTTCATCATCAATTATACTTGGACTAAACACTTCATAAGACATCTTGTTACACTATACTCTTCATTCATTCGCTCTTCTCATCTCCACTTCTCTTATAATATATATTTTTCATTAACATTGGAAAGCCTGATATCTACATTTCCCGTCTATTCCTTTTAGGATAAATGATAGATATTAGTTGATGGAATGGAACAGAGATAGCCATTTTGTAGTAGAGGTTCGTTTAGACTCGCACAAGCTCATTACATTGCTCTAGTCCTGGCTCGCAATCCTCAATAAAGCTCGCACTAACACGGGTTGGAGCACATTTATTGTGTTTAAGGCCGATTGATGCCGAGGTCACAAATTTGAACATTCGTGGGGAAGAGAGAGAATAAACCTTAGAAGTTCCACGGATAATATGTTGGCCAACACAAACTCACATGAACTGACATCGAACCAGAAGTATCGCTGTCACTGACTCGTCATATGTTTCTCAGATTGCATAAAAGTTTGAACATTATTGTAGACTGAACGTGTCTCATGGATCTATTCAAGACTAAGAGCAAAAAGGATCACATACTGATTTTTGCGTAAAATTTCTAATCTATAAATACATTAGACACCGCTGTCTGGAACTTGCCATGTTACAGTAATACTGTATTATATGATAAGCATTGTTAACGGGTACTACATCAAGTTTAACTGTTGCTCATTTCTCTTGTGCTGATTTATTTAAGCCTTGTATAAGCGAACTAAAAGGAGGCGAAAAGGGATGGTTAGAAGAGCGCGGGAGAAAGAAGTATCATTAGTATGCATAAACAACGCTCTCCCTATCTTTTTCAGAATCAGTTTGCTCTGGCGGTATTTTGCGTTGCTTCCGTAATTGGTTTACTTGATGCAAGAAACTGTGGGTATGAATTTAAATATGTCTAATTACAGCGGACGCTATGTGGTGTCTTTTCTCGGTTTTCTGTAATGATACCTTCCTAATTTTCATTTCAGTGTTAGGAAGACAGAATTAAGGGATGGGATGGTTTTATGACAAGTTCACTGCATTCATCCAGTTTCTTCCTTTAAATTTTTTGGCATTTTTCCCAATGTTTTTGTTTTTCCTGGTATTAAAACTGATGGACAAGACGATGTAAGATGAAGATGTTCTTACAATTGTTTCATTGTTCGCTGCCTTTTGCTGAAGTAAAGTACTATCTCATGTATTTAGTCAAGTCACGGGTTTTTTTTGGGTAAAATAACGGTACTAATTCCTGTGCCATTTTTTAAAAAAAATACATTGATTTAGAAGCATTCTCCTTTCTTTGAAATGAACTGGAATTTTAATCATAAAATTTTACTGTTTTCATCTTCAGGTCTATTTAAATGTCCCTTGCTTTCTTAAAGTGATGTATAATTACTCATAAATGTAATATTTACAGAGCGGATATTTAGGCAGTATAATTACTCATAAATGTAATATTTACAGAGCGGATATTTAGGCATTAAAAACCTGGAAAATAGGCAGGCAAATAGGCACCTTAAAATTTAAAAAATAGGCACTAAATAACTCGAAATAATGAAGATTAATAGTCAATAAATTAAAAAAATAAATTCAAGTAATAGAGACATAGCTGTTTGTTAATATCTTCTTTTACTGTATATAGAAAAGTGAAGCTTGACATGTATTTCATGTATATTTGGTAAATACATTTTACACAGCACTTTATCACTACACATTACAGCCCAAATTTTATACACTTTATCAGTACACATAGCAGTCCGAGTTTTACATCTTATTACTACAAACATCACTTATATTTTTCGGAAGAGGCAGAATCCTTTCCAGAATCACTAAACTATATAATTTCCCAATAAAGTCTTATTTTGAAGAAAATGCATAGAATAGGGTACATTATACACTAAAGCAATTATTTAGGCAGAAAGTGGTGAAGTAGGCAAAATACTATTGGCTTAAATTGAAACTATAACTCCAATATAAACTTTCAAACGTTATTTTTAATCATAGGCTATCTTTAATATTAAAAAATAGGCATTTTGCTTAACATCCGGTTTCTAGTAATATTACTCAAAGCTAGTTGTTTCCCCAAAGCCTCTGACTCGTATGCAAAGTTGCCTGCACGCTAGCGACGGCGTCAAGTAGAATACAAAGCGACTAGCGACAAGAATTAACCAGACGGTAAACTATTACCAATTAGCGTGACTGAGAGACTGAGGCGACGTGCTTTTATAAAGAATTATAAATTTATCAAAATGTTTTCGCGTAGTGATTATGCATATCGTAACTCTTAAATATTTTAAGATTTGCATATTAACATTATTCACAGACAGCGACGCAACTAGGGTAGTTGTTGCCTGGGACAAGAACTCGCCTTAGCCCTCCTTCCCTCGCGATTTCAAAATTGCAGTACGTAGTCTTATCACAACAACTGCTAATCACAATGTTTTTAGAATTATATCGAGATGTGCGTATATGTTGAATGAATCAACAACCCGTTGCTTTAGAATACAATATTTATGACAATTAGTCAAGCTGTTGTCTCGAGTATAATGCTCGGACATTTTGAAAATCGATTTAAGTTAAATAAAAACAAAAAGCTGGAACTAAATTTTAACTTTGCGAGCTCCTTTGGCTGCATAGGTTTTTACGATGTTCTCAAAATACAGCTTTGAAGCTAACTTATGCTCTATGGATACGATCCTAAGGTGGTGAGTCGTTGCTGTCCTGTTAAATTTCTAATGTATCTTTTATGATCTTTAGTTTGCTAAAACTCATTTCTTTGCCTTATAGCGAAAATAAATATTTGTCCAATTTTGCGCCCCTCAATCCTGCGCCCAGGGCACAATCTGTGTTTGCCCCCCTTAGTTATGTCACTGTTTACAGACGTTGAATTCTTGCGTTTTTTAAAAATAAGGATTAGTTTTCGTTTATAAATATTGACATGGAATATGTAACACGGAATTTGATTTTCACAGAGTAAGAGACATTTAAATAAATTTGGAAAATAAATCAATAAAATCAAACAGTTAAAAATCGTAGTTCATTTCAAAGAAGGTAGAACAACCTTTCTCCATATAAATAAGTAGATAATAAAGCAAAATCGCTACAATGGCCAGACCATGGTGATTCAGTGGTAGAGCGCACGTGTCTGGTGCGCGGGGTCCTTAGTCTGACCCCAACTCCCATCAGTTGGGCTTTGTGCTGAACAAACACTGTGTAGGAGTTTTCTCAGGGTTCTCTCATTTTCTCCTACTTTCGCTGTTCTCAATTATTTTAATTCATAGCCATAAAACAGTGAACATTCGACCAGTATGTTACATTAAAGACATAGAACTTATGCAGAGTCATTTTGACGTATGATTAGCGTCATAGTAAAGGCCTGACTACTGCAGGAAACGTGTTACTCGAACTTTTTAGTATGGCACTAATCACGCGTCAGAAAGACTCTGCATAAGGTCCTAGTATTTAATATATCTATCAGAGGATAACATAATTAATATACTATGTTACTTTTCGTTTAAAACCTGGATGAACTTTATCAAAATTTTGTTAGAATTTACTCTTAATTTTTCAAAACTTCAAGCGAGCGGTACACATCTGTAAATTATTTTTTTAACGGCACTAGTTCTAAACGGCATAAGACCTAAAAATATAGGCACTAGACTTAAATTTTAGTCTTGTGCCGTTTAGGACTAGTGCCGCGAAATGATTTTTAGGTCTTGTGCCTTTTTCTTTCACCTGCTTTAGTTATGAAATTCGCCACTACCACACGAAATTGCGACGATGCAGTAACTAGTTGGCAATAATGTTACGAACGTAGCTAATTCCAACGCTAACAGCTATATTTGTACTACTACTAAAATTGTTATTATCTGTTCTGCAATTTCATTCTAAGAATTAATTATATAATTGATTAAGAAATTCGTTTCTTTCAAATGAAGATACGAGAAGCCCATAACATTTCTAAAAAAGTATTTAATAAAAATGTTTAAACAGCATATTTTACCACTTTTCTGAAACCAAGCAAGGATTCAGAATTGCAATATATATATACTCTGTGGAGTGTATTTTATTAAGAGTAGGACAAAAGCCCACTTTAACTTTCCAAAAGTAGGACGAAAGCCCACCAAAGTTTGCTTAATTAGGACAAAAGCGCACTAAATATTTCACAATTGAACACTAAATACCGATTACATATACTAAGAACGCAGTTACTATATTTCACATTGTGTTTTGCTAGAGCTGATATGTATAAGCAAGAAAAATCAACAATTAACGCTAAATTACTAATGTAATACGCAGCACAATACGTTTGAAGAAACCAATACATAGTCATTTAGGGATGTAGCCTGCAAACTTTTCCAGGGGAGCAGGCTTTTTTCATTAAAGCAAACAAACTACAGTATATTAAAAGCAAACCAAAGGTATATGTCCAAATCACGAAAGCTTCAATAGGATTATATATTATTATTACACACGTACATAAATACATAAAATATTATTATTTTATTTTCAGTTTGTTACTTTTTTAAAACCTGTTTCTTGACAATGCGTGAATTTAAAACTACAGCTTTTGCGAAATGTACGAATAAGTTGTCAAAAGAAATAGGAAACTGTTCATGAAAGTCCAGGAGTTTATCTCGTAAATCTCTGAAACTAGTAAAATGAAACTTGGCATATCAACTTTTCACTGAAAAAAAAAAAAACAAAACTGAAAATTCAACACACAAAAGGAAAAGAACAACACTTTCTTTAATGTTTGAATTCTCTATTACTTATTCAGAAAATATTTAGAAAGTAAAGAAGGATTTGCTTAAGCTGGATGCGTGAAACTCGGTATTCAACAGTTAACTTAAAGTAATAAACTATATGTTTCAGTGTCTTGAAAACTACATTTCTAAGAGGGAAGGAGGGTCAATTTCTATAGTATTAAAATTTACCACTGCTTATGAGATTTGGACAGAAAACTCTTTTCCTTTAGGTCTGGGTTCGTCCAGTTAAACACATGAGAGTACAAATTGGATAACTAATTAGGTATTTTAACATGTTGACGTAGTTTATTTTTTTAAAGAAGTGTTTCTTTCACATTCTATTATAAACATGATTAATTTGCTGTAATTATTAACTAAGTAATTACAGTAGACTACACAGACTAACTCTCACTTGGGTGTTGTTAAACCAAGAGTTTGTTTTGGGTTTTAAGCTTCGTTTGACGTCCGTGACATAACCTTTGATTTTAACTTTAGGCACAATCAAGGCTCAGATATGGTACAATCAGTCTCAAAAATGGAGCATATCTGAAATATACTATTTATTATTATTATTATTATTATTATTATTATTATTATTATTACTAGTACTACTACTACTACTAGTTAATTCTAACGGTAACACCTATGTTAGTAATACTAAAACTATTGTTAATAATGGTAACGAGTAAAGAGTAGTTAATTACGAGTATGACAACAATTTGTTACGGAAAGAGTTGAATATGATAAATATATGTGTAAAAATAATTTACTTCAAATCAGCACAAAGAAAGCAAAATTTATGACGTATATAACTAAACCACAACATTATGTTACTAATACGAGGTCAATGGCGTGGAAATAGAAAGAAACAGACATTATGAAAGACCTGGGGATAATATTTGATATGTAGTTAATATTTTGTCACCACACAAATGCTATCATGTAAACAGCAAGAAAGAACAATAGGCTTTATTTATTTATTTTTTATTTCAGAACGATATAACATGTATTTATAGAAATCACTTGGAAGAACTAAGCTAGAATCTGATTCTTCAATATGAAACAGTATATCCAAAACTTTGACTAACAGATTGACAGTATTTTTGGCTTGGAGGCGATGGTAGCGCCACAAGGGATTTTTAGGTTCAGTGCCGTTTAGGGCTTGTGCCGCGAAATGATTTTTAGGTCTTGTGCCGTTTAGGACTAGTGCCGCGTCCCCACTCGGACTCCCGCAGACTTAGGCACACTATCCTCAGTGAGACACGCGCTTGCTAATCTGAATCGGGTTCGCACTCCCTCGGGCTTAGGCTCGCTATTCTCAATAAGGCTTACGCTTATTGACCTAATTGGGCTGGTTATCTGCAATGACACTACGCTCTCTTAAGACATTGAATCGATTGCAGAAAACCGGAATTGCTAATTTGAACCACGTCTGGTTTGAATAAAGGGTTAAGAAAGAATATGGAACCTATTCTTCAGACAATGAATCGATTACAGGAAGCCTAATTTCGGTACATCTTATCGTTTTTACTCTGTGAAAAATCAGCATTGTAACTGAAAGTAATGTTAAATTTGAACCAATTCCGGTTTCAGTAGTGTGTTCTGGTTAGTGAGGTTCTGTTGTCTTGAAACACTGAATCGTCTGGAAAAAGCCGCTTCTCGCTATCTGTTACCGTTTTCTTCTATAAGGATAAACGTTGAAACCAAAATTTGAATCACTTCTAGTTTGAATAGAGAGTTAATGGAGGAGACGGACTCTGTTCATTGGACGCTGAATCGATTAAAAAAAAAAACTGATCTCAATCTCTCTTACTGTTTTTGCTCTGATACCTTTCGACAGACGGACGAAGTCATTCTATAAGACTTACGACATTTATACATAGCATAGTTTCTGAACTGAACTGTGTAGATCTAATAAGTCACCCTTTTGTGCTGTACTTTCAGAAGTATTGTTTGCTTTTAATGAATGTTACTACACTAACATATTTGATATCGTCTTGATTTTAACGAATTTACTTGTAGTACAGAATCATCTGTCTGTGATAATGTATTTCTTGATACTTAATAATTGCTGTCCGGCTACATTCACTGTCAACCTACCTGCAGTGAATGCCTTTATTTGAAAATCGATAATGATGATCTAAACATGAATGTACTTTGCTGTGCTATATTAAATGTAAATAAGATTTTAATTACGAGTACTTATATAAAATCAACAAGTATTTATTCGATGTTAAAGCACAATATAATTTATTGATCAACCAACATGGACACAGCATATAAGCTACAGACAGTTGCACTCATTAGGCTCGAAAGTTGCGTTTACCTTTAGGACAGTAGAATATTTAACAAGTTTTACCGACAACCCACATAAAGCACAGTACTTTTAACAGACCCAGTGTTGTAATACTAGAAGTTTTATTTTTTTTTGTTAGGTGTACGGTTGAGCGTTTTCAAAAATATACACTCGTGCTCATAAATTAAGGATAATGAGGATACATGGTGAAACAACGCTCTGGTGGGCGGTTTTCTGTTGGAAATTACCTCGGGGTATGACCATGCGGTGCATTTGACCATTCGGAGCGGTGCATGCGGTGCGGTCGTCGCACGGTGGCGCTGGAAGCAGTCCAAATACGCAGAGGTGTGTTGGTGCATGTCAGAATACGGTGCAGCGTGTAAGTGTGCAGATGTTGTCAGACGTGCTAATGGTGACTGTGTGTTGAAAATGGTGCAAAGAACACATATTGATGACGTTATGAGGGGTAGAATAATAGGGCGACTGGAGGCTGGTCATATAAAGCAGGTTGTAGCACGGGCCCTCTGTGTACCATAAAGTGTGATCTCAAGATTATGGCAACGATTCCAGCAGATAGGAAACGTGTCCAGGCGCTACAGTACGGGACGTCCACAGTGCACAACACCATAAGAAGACCGATATCTCTCCATCTTTTCCCCGCAGACAGCCACGGAGAACAGCAGGTAGCCTTGCTCGACGCCATGCCACAGCAACTGGAACAGTTGTCTCCCGACACACAGCCTACAGACGACTGAACAGACATGGTTTATTCGCTCGGAGACCTGCAAGGTGCATTCCACTGACCCCTGTTCACAGGAGAGCCCGTAAAGCCTGGTGTCAAGAACACAGTACACGGTCAATGGATCAGTGGTCCCAGTTATGTTCACGGACGAGTCCAGGTATAGTCTGAACAGTGATTCTCGGCAGGTTATCATCTGGCGTGTACCAGGAACCAGATACCAACCCGATAATGTCCTTGAAAGGGACCTGTATGGAGGTAATGGTTTGATGATGTGGGGTGGGATTATGATTGGTTCACGTACACCCCTGCATGTCTTTGAAAGAGGAACTGTAACAGGTCAGGTGTATCGGGACGTCATTTTGCATCCGTATGTTCGCCTTTTCAGGGGTGCAGTGGGTCCCACCTTCCTCCTGATGGATGATAACGCACGACCCAACCGAGCTGCCATTGTGGAGGAGTACCGTGAAACAGAAGATATCAGGCAAATGGAGTGGCCTGCCGGTTCTCCGGACCTAAACCGCGTCGAGCATGTCTGGGATGCTCTAGGTCGACGTATCGCTGCATGTCTTCAAACCCCTAGGATACTTTAGGAACTCCGACAGGCACTGGTGCAAGAATGGTAGGCTATACCCCAGCAGCTGCTCGACCACCTGATCCATAGTATACCAACCCGTTGTGCGGCCTGTGTACGTGTGAATGGTGATCATATCCCATATTGATGTCGGTGTACATGCGCAGGAAACAGTGGTGTTGTTTAGCACATGTGTTTCTCAACTTATCACCAATACCGTGGATACCGTGGATATCACCAATACTGTGGTACCGATATGTTTCATTTGTTCGTATGTTGTGTTCACTATGTGCCTATGCTATTAGCGCCAGTTTTGTGTAGTGCCACGTTGTGTAGTACCACAATCTGCAATTATCCTTAATTTATGAGCACGAGTGTAGGTATACTCATCTCTTAATGCTCATAATCATTAAACTTTCTGCATTGAAAGCCGTGTTATGTAATTAACATTTGAGTGATCCAGAGGATAAGGACCAAGACCATGTTCATATTTTCTCAGTAGAGAGAGCATTTTGTTTTAATTTCGAAAGAAAGCTGTTGATATAACCTTGTTAATTTTAAACATACCTCGGTTAACATTTGGAAGTAATATATTATCCGACTTTTGCAAAGGAAGTTAACAAAAACAAAAACCTCAGTTGTACTTCTCGCAGTTATACTATGTCTGTTAAAGACTAAAATCTGCGAGTTAGTTTGATCTATCAAAAAGTTAATTTACAACAAACTAACAATAAATTAGTTTGCAACAAACTAACAGGCTAGGCTTTAGTATCAAACCAGAGACATTATACCTAAGTGATTTCTCTACTATAGAACCACTGCTAACAAGTGCTGAAGGAAGATTAAACAGGAAGTAAAACAACAACGAAACACATTCCACATTTTCTTTTTTAGTTAATCCATCTTATGTTTTTTTTTCTTTCTTTCTTTCTTGTGGTGTAGAGGGATTTTCAGAGAGCTTTCCACTCGTCTGTATCCCGTCCTGATGTTTTTGTCTTCTTGCATGCAATCTTTGTACTTTTCACTGCATATTTTGTGTATATCTTTTAGCTGTTTTTTCTCGGTTTTCTTCTGGTTTCTCCTTCCCTTCGCTTTTGCCTCATATACGTGTTTTACTTTTTTTTTATCCATTCTTATTAAGTGGCCAAACTGTATTTTCTCTTAAAATGGAGTTATTTTTAGCATTTTCTTATCTTAAAATTCCTTATTCCTTCTCTTTGTGGTGGACCAACACCATGTTCATAGGTTTTCTCAGGGTTCTTTCACTTTCTTCATTTCAGTATTCCATTCAATCTCATTACCACTGTCACCTTTAATCGACACAGTATATCCTTGGGATGTCAAACTGAAAGATTTTTTCGGTTTGCCTTTTAATTAAATATTTCATCTCTGTTGGTTGTAGTTTCTTTTGTTGGTTTGTATTTAAAAACAAAATCAAGATCATAAGAGTATTTCAGAATTAGGTTTAGTACAATTTTGAATGCGATTGTTCATTCCATATTTTCATATTAAGAAGTTACCCTCCGATACCACACAATCAAATTTTTTTTAGGGAAAAAGATATCGTAAATATAAACTATTGGAAGTTTAATGGAATATCAACTTTTCATTTTAACGTTAAAAATTGTGGAAAGGAAAATAAATATTATATTTACGGTGATCTAAGAAAGATTATATATATATTGCGAAATATTGCATTTTGTCAATTTATTTCCACCGAATCATACTAATGAAAAAAAAAAAAAAACGTTAAAAGCAGAATATACATAATCAAATTATCCTGACGTAAGCAGGTTAATTATCAATGACATTTAAAATGTTCAATTATGCTTGCAATAAGTTCCGTTCATTTTTTCACGTTCAAAAACTACACATTTATTGTACTAATGTCAACGCAATGAATGATTTGTTTAGTTATTCCATTGTTTCTTTCGATTTGATTGCTATGTGAGGTCGAATTAAGATATTCGCACATAATTGTATTTTTGATACTTCCTGTTCACGACTTTCTCTTCAAACCCGAAATCTCGGTTCACCCTTTGTCTTTTTTCTTTTTCTTCACACTAGCCCTCCTTTCATTCTTAGATGTTTTTCAGGTTTGATTTGAAACATTCAAATGCCAGTCATGCGAATCGTACTTGACGGTATATCAACGGGGAGGAGAAAATCACGAAAGGATTGGAATATAACGGAAAATGGAGCGAAACAATATGCCTTAGCAATACTATCTTTCACGTTTGACTGTTAATAATGTATATATTTTCTTAAAGAATTATTTTGTTTATTCCTATGATGAAACTGGTGATTACACACATATATATACAAGGAAAATCCTAAATTTGGAACTTTTTATGTCACTTTTTGTCACGCTTTAAATTTTGATTATTTTAAAGCCCACAATATGGTTGATATCATTCTTTTCTAAACTTAATAAATCGTTAAACTCTGATATCATTAAGGTTTTAAATAACAACACGGAAGTCATAGCTTTACGAAACATTTCGATCAAAAAAGTTTTTTATAAATACAAAATATCATTGACTTTATCTACATTACTAGTGTGTTAAACATCAAACAGGCGCAGTAGCCTCCTTGTGTAAACTTATTTGTGACTAAGACAATACGAACCGCCCCCTTCCCCAGTGCTGGTCTAGTGGCCAGTGTGGGCGCTTTCGATTTCCGGTAAGGGAGTCTTGAAACTTGAACGTGTTACCGTGATTTCCAAGCAGCCAAGAAATAAAAAAATCTAACAACGTGAAGGTGTGTCGAAACATTAACTTGCGTGTTTTCTTCTAATGCTGAAGATGGTCGTGATGTCAAGATCATTTTCAGATATGTATAGTTAGTATAATTTCTCTTAAGTAATTACAAAGAAATGTACAAGACAACCACTTTTAAAAGAAAGTGTCAGAGAAAAGGACAAGTTTTAGCCTAATACCTCCAACTTAAATTCAATAAATATTTTCTTTTTCCACCTAAGTAATTAGATAATTTTCATAGACTTTTAGGTTGGAGTTTGATTGTAATTGTGTTTTTATTTGTAATTCATCGATTACTTCAAATGACACCTTTCATTTGTTCATTGTTGACCTAACATAATGCCTATGAGTTAACAAACTTCACTTTCCACGTGTCTATGTTTGTGTGAGCGTGTAGTGGTTGGGGGATGTGTAAGGAAGCATGTGTTTAGGGATGACAACTGCTGCGTGTTCGTTCGGTTATCGATTTTTCTACCATTTGACGATTGACCATCTTCTGGTGGTCCCTCTTGCCAACTTTTTTCTCTCCTTCGTTTTTTTTTTTTGTTGTTGTCCCCTATCCTTCGTTTCTGTTCCCATCATTTTTTTTTATCTTCTCCCAAGCTGATCCTTCCAGGCCCGACCCGACCACACGGTCTTGTAATTGGATGTTCAGCTAGAAACCATATTAACTCCACCTAAGACCTGAGCTGTAGTGAGATGGCGACGAATTGAAAAGGGGAAGAAGACGACAGGGACTCTCCGAGTGTGACGGGACGAAATGTGAGAGGCGGCGGAAGTAGAGCCAAGAATAGGACAGGATGAGAAATGAGAAAGTTTTGAGAAAATGGTCGACAGAAATAATGAAATAAAAGTCGAAAAGTGACTTGGGTTTCCGTTGCGTGGATCCCTTGTTCTCTAAAGCGAAAAGGTGCTGAGAAGAATAAATGCAATAAAACACGTTAGGGAGGACATGATAGAAATTACACGTATACGCATAAGATGTACTTATTATGAATTTATTATATACTTTATACTGAATATATAATATTTCGGACATAGCTATAGTAACTGCTTAAATGAGATGCATGCGTTGTATATTATACTCTCAAAAACCACAAGAAAAAGATACACAGTATAGGCCTAAATAGTAATTCTGTTATGTCGATAAATATTTTGTTGACATCTTAATAAATATCTTAAACTTAACCGGTGTTTTTATTTGAGTTCTTTTTCTCTCATTTCTCTGCTGTTTTCTAACGGAATGATAGGAAGACAATACAGAACATCCACACTGTGAGTTGAATCTGAATCTGCGACAAACTGGCTTAAAATCGTCAGCCTACTATAGAGTCCTTGATCGTTTGTTCTTAAAACGTTCTATAGATATACATACAACACATGGAAGTAGAAGCAAAAAATTAAATTCTAGATGCACGATATCCAGTTTTGCTTAGTTTCGCTGGCACCGTCTTATGTTTCCAAGCTAACGCAGTGGATATTTGGGTATTTCATTGTCCGTATCACATGTATTAGCTATCGCATATATGACTACATTTTACAGCTAAGGTCGTTTATTATTCATTCTGTGTGATATTTTAAAATATTTGGACTTACTTTTTCCACGGGAACAAATACACTGTGAGAATTATAGGCTTATCGGCGAGGCTGGTGTGTACAGACCGAAACCTATGGAACTTCCACATATCCACAGCTCCCTCACCACATCCGGAGTTGATGTTTCCACTGTGGTGGCTGAATGTTTCTAGTGAAATTCATACAGCATGAGATGCCGTACGTGGTCTTCCGACACTGCCATCATCAAACTCAAGTTACAATTCCAAAATGGGGAATAGACCGTTCTTCTTCTATACACTGCGGCACAACGAAATGCCCTGTACGACACAATTTCGACAGGCTTTAATATTCGCTCGTCAAATGGCATGATTACAGCGATAATCGAAAAAACCTTATTTATGGGATGAACAAATAGAATCAACATGATTAAGAACGGCACGTACGCAGGAATTTATTTCGGTACAGGTCCAAAGCTTTAAATCACCCCTAAAATTAGACTAAATTGCAGAAAATTCGGTACCCCAGAACCTATCCTCTGCGTAGATCCCTGGTTGAGAGAACTACTTTGTTTGAGGTTGTATTAATTCTTTGAGGTCGAAATTGAGAGTACATTTATTGTGATTTGAAAAAAAATATTATGCAACCACATATGCACCATCTTATTCGATGATTTTCTGTCAGTTTTCCGGCTACATTTTAATCCCTTTTGTTATAGAACTTCCGACTGTGGAGCGTTTCCTCGCTTTAACCACATCATCTTCGCACGGTGTAGTCAAAAGTTATTCACTTTTCATTACTCTTGATAAACCGCTTCAGGAATGACTTCGTTTCAGTGGATTCGCAGATTGAAATTCGATCGAGTAAATGTATTCAGTCAGTTATTGTGACACCCAAACATTGAGCTTCTTTCTGTTACTAATTTTCTCCAAATCATTTAGTACTGGTACTGTTTGGTAATCGATATTTTGGTCAGTGGCAATGTCATGACTGCTTACATGTCGACCTTGCTGAATTTATCCACTTTTTCTGTGATTTTTCGCCCACTGCGACGAGCATCTTGAACATGGAAATTACCAGAACAAAAGCAACTGAACCATCTTGCAGTTGTTGTTTTGGATTAGGTATCTTGTCCATAAATAGCACAAATTTCTTCACAGGCCTGCATAGTATTTGCGCCTTTATTGAAAGAAAACGTGGAAATGTAGCGTAATTTTGTAGAAAGTTCATTCATCTTCAGGGTACTTCCCGTCTGACTAAAAATTCAAACACATTTTGCAGACCCACAAGCTTCAACTGTCAGCCGTCGAGTGAAGTTACACTTAAACCTGATACGAATCATACTGTGAGATTTGGGACACTGATGCCATCTTGTTTGCAAAAGGCTCACTACTCACAGCTTGTTAGACTACTTCTTATAGTAAATGAGTACAGTTTACGAGATTCTAAATAACATCACTTCTGGAAACAATAATGACTTTTGATATATTTTTTTTCTATTATAAGTGGATTTGTTCTTAAAATCCAATTTGCCTGTTGTGTTTATTTCCTGTGCGAAATGAAAAAATGAAATGAAATCTTTAGTTTTACGTCCCACGGTTATGCCGGTTAGGCTAAAGGAGACGGTGATGATGAGAGATGAGTGAAATGGTGGAATGAAGAAAGTGGGAGGAAACGGGAGAACCCCGAGAAAACCCACGAGCACGATGTTTGTCCACCACAAAGTCCATACGGCGCGAGCTGGGATCGAACCAGGGACCCCAAGCACCGGAGGTGAACGCTCTATCACTGAGCCACCGCGTCCCCCAATTTCCTGTGCGATGTAGAAGCCCTCGACTGGTTGGTATTTCTTGGCTAACGTATCGAAACTGATAAGAAACAACAGAAAAACATTGTGATAATTCATAACAATTATCTTCGATGTTCACTTTTGTTCTTGAGATTGCTTCTTGTTCCTAGTGTGAATTGTCGACTGGGGTATCCAGTGCATGAAATCGTTTCTCACTCGGACTCATGCAGGGAAATACATCATGCATGTTATAAATTATTCACAAAACACGCCTGACTTAGCGACGGTGGATTGTGCGTTCGTGAATCGTGATTTTTCCGCCTTGTCAATAACAAATGCCAGTTCTAAACCAGGGATTCACACCGATGGCGGAAACTAAAGAATGGAAGCAGTCCACTACATACGAGTTTTTTTTTTCCTATTCACGTTTCGTAGTTTATATTTTACAAATTCGTGCGATTTTCTCTCTTTCCGAAGTAAAATTGTAAAACATCGTCCGTAATGAAAGAAAAGCTGTAATAATAATAGTAATCCATTGGCTTGTTTCTAAGTAAAGCGGCGAAGCTTTATTTCTCCCTTTTCGCTTATGCTAAAGAATATTGTTTGGGTGTTGAAGAGAATATAAAAGCTGATCCGGAGATTTCAAAATTGCTGCTTCAATATGAATAGTTTTTTAATAGATTGCATGAATTATCTATGTTTACACTTTTTTTTGATGGTTTGAATAAATTCTTCAGTGATTCTTCTATTACGATCTATGCATTCTACCTAGGTATAGTAATTTATAAAATATATCACCTAATACATATACTGACAAAAATTGAAACCAAGTCTTAAGTTTGTATTACCCATATTATGTGCAGAAGCTTGCTTATGAACTTACATGGTAAGAACAGGTAAATCTGATTATAATGTTTGAAATACTAGTGAAATACTAGTTAAAATAGTGTTTTTAGCTTTTGAATAACAAGTGTGAATAAATCTTTGCATTATTATTATTATTATTATTATTATTATTATTATTATTATTATTATTATTATTATTATTATTATTATTATTATTATATACTTATGAAAAATTCATGTTATCTACAAACTGGAAATACTGGGTTTTGGATGTTTCTACATTCATAATCCTGATTGATATCTTTCAGTGTGTTAATAACAATAGTGAAGTAAATTCGTGAGTTGTTGTTGTGGTTAAATAAGGGTAGTTCACTGAGTGGATAATCCAAAATCGCAAGCTTTTTTCGAAAACATTTGGAAAGTTTTGTATGTTTGCTTTAATTCAAAGGAAGCGTAGTTTGCAGTGGAAGATATATTTACAGGAGAGATCTCAAATGTAGGGTTTGCTAAAACACTAAGTAATTTAGCGTTTTAACATTATAATAGAGCCCTAGAGAACAAGTGGCTTATTAGACACCGTAAGTCATAGACGAAGAAATACATGAGAATTAATAAAGCTGACTCTTTCCCCACGTACATGGGGTCCTTGATTCGATCCCAGCTCGCGCCAAGTGAACTTTGGGATGAACAAACACCGTATACGTGGATTTTCTCGTAGTTCTCCCTTTTGTCTCACTTTCTTCATTCCACCAGTTCCTTCATTTCTCATCATCACCGTCGCGTTTAGCTTAGCCGGCATAACCATGGGACGTAAAACTTCAAGATTTCATTTCCTCCCCACGTAATTTGTATTTTGTATTTTTCTGGAATGTTGACCTTGTGCCTAAAGTGAAATCTTGTTAAGGACTGCACGTATGGTCATCGTGCTCCCTTGACCTCTGGTAGGATTCATATTTAAGTCTGTTTGATTCCTCTCTTCGTCATCCCGAAGTTACTTTTATTACCCCGAATAGGACGATGTGTGATTTAAAATACAAAATAAATAGTGTAATATTCTAAATTTATATCAATCTAAATTTATATTGAATGTGAATGAAGCATTAAAGTGTGTGAATTGTCACAGAGACAAATCTTAAGAAAAATAATAAAGTAATACAAGTAGTGAGACTGAATTTTTAAAAATTAGCAGTTACTACAACAAAATTATAAATCAGCAACGAAGCATTATTGTAAAGGTCTGGTAAAATGATTTTTAAGGTGAATTCTAAACTAAGTTGAATTTTTAACAGATATACTTAAGTACATGTAATGGCAGGTTTAGGTTTGCAATAAAAAATGTAGTATTGCATATACCGTTTGATGTGTACATGAATGAACGTGTTTTATAGTGAATGTTTGTGTACAGTATGTCGTCCACGTGTATTTCATGTTAACAAGAAAAAACGAAAGAAAAAAATTAAAGAGATATACCACCACGCAACTTGTGTATGTTTGCGGCAGAAGCTTTAAATTTAGAGGTAATAAAATTTTGTAGATGATAGTAGAGGGAAAGAAAAGAAGCTGGATGTTGTGTGTTGGAAGAGGGGGAAGTGGAAGGAAAGAAAGATAGTGTTGTATTTTTGTAAAGGCAATCTCGAAAACCCATGGGGCTGGGTTGTTTCCGGGTTTCTGGACTGGACAAGAGTTATGAATTTCGTCTGCACGTGATCGGAGTTAGAAGAATGAGAGGAATCATGGAACAATAGAACAAAAGCGAAGGCGGATCATCGGAAGATCTAAGGAAAATAACAAGAACAACGTTTATCAATTACCGCAATCTTTAGTTCTTTAAAATATATAGATAAAAAAATAAGAATTTCATCACGTTTTCTAGCTTTCTTTTTTTTCTATAGCTGATAGTGACAACAAAATCTACCTTTAAACAACTTTCGCATAAAATTGGTGGAATAAATTACAATTCAAGGCAGTTGTGAGTGGTTCAGAATCAATAGCTTAGAGCTGTTTCAGACTTGCAAATTTTCTTTAGTGCGGGCGAGCTTGGCGTGGCTGAGCAATGGCGATTGCCGGAGCCCGGCTTTCCGTCAGGTGCCGTACTCTTATGACCTACATGTGCTCGACGAGGCTTAGGTCCTGATATCTACCAGGAAGTGTATCTAGGTAGAAGGCGCATACCGAGAACGATGGGTTGCCCTAGCGGGATAGGGACTTGCGTTATTCTGCTAGGAAGTAGGAGCCCACAAAGTTTCCTAATCGAATGATAGGCATATCTCCCGAATGAAGACTAAAAACGAGCAGGAGTTCAGTAGACCACTGTCTTGACATCAGAATGCCAGGTGTTAGTCCTGTATGACTAGTGCGAACAAACGCTGCTGTTTCCCTGTCGCAGTCAACTGCATGTCTACAGACACGTGCATAGTTGCCAGTGTGTTCGATATAAACTACTGTCATCGGTAAATACGACTTCCTAAATAAAATTTCCAGACATTACAATGATCAATAACAATATAAATAGTACTAAAGGAGATGGAAAGATCGGTCAGGATCTATATTTCGAGCCACTAGCCCGACATTCTGTAGGTGCAACTGAGGGAAAAATATATTAGGATGATCAGCTATGGATTTAAGCCCGCAGTCGGCCGATTACGAAGTAACATAGTTCTAGCTCGATACGCTTACATTATGAATCATACAACTTCTTCAATACCTAGGTAAGTGCATATTATTTTATTTATATTGCATGTTTCCTAACTTTTTAATGCATATTTCCAGATTCTAGAGGGTATATAATCCGGACCATAATAATTAGGTATATAAAGAGAGAAAAATAAACAGCGTTTGGAATGTGAAATAGTCTGATTTCAGTTCATACCTACTTATGCAAGTCCACAAAACCTTGTTTTATCTGTTTTAAGTGTCGTAAATGAAATAATGTATGATCTCATTCCATTCACCCTTAACAATTGTAATACATAGCAATCGTATAAGATATATTAGGTACAAACAACGTGAATACTGAAATATTAAATTAATAAAAACTATATGCAGTGCTTTTCGAGGTATTTCATGGTTTTTAAAAAAGTACTCTCCAAGACTTTATGAGACGACATACAGTTAAATATGGAATTTCAACTACGTGAACACTGTTGGAAATTGAGCACTTGACTTCGCACCAAAATTCAAGAACTGCAGTCAGTAAGCGTGAAGTAATAAATATTAGGTGTTGACCTCTTAAATATATATATATATATATATATATATATATATATATATATATATATATATATATATATATATATACAGTGTGTTAATGAACTATATCGACAAACTGTATGAGATGATTCCTTACATAAAAATAAGAGAAAAAGTTCTTATAGACCTGTGGGGAAAGGTGCATAGTTTCAGAGCTAGGACTGTCCAAAATCGCGAAAAAGCCAAATTTCAACAGGCGCTATTTCGAATTCCAGAAACTGTGGATAGTGGTCCTTATCAACGTAAAGGAAGTCACGCATACGCAATCCAAAAGTGTACTTTATATTTCATTAATTTTCAGTGGGTCTACAAGTATTCCATACAAGGTGAAATTCCCAGATACGCCATCAACCGAATTTTGAGATGTGCTCTTCTGTCTTTATGATTGGTCCAAAGTAAGCAAACGATAAGTCTTGATAGCAGTGAACGCAGAATCCTTTGGCGCGATGTCGGAAGTGTTAAGGAACCTCAGCAGCACGGGTTTCTCGTACTCGGGAAAACGCATGCTGTAATGTTTTCTTTCAGGCTTATAGGTGAAGAAAACGTGAAATATATACCTTGTCGAAATACATCGCATCACACATTACTCCAAACACAAATAAACATGGAGCTGCCGGTTCCTAACGCTTCCGACTTCCTTCTGAAGCATTGGATGTCCATTGTTGTCAAGACTTACCTTCTGCCTACTTTGGACCCTCCTTGAAATCAGGGTATATCTGAAAACTCTATTGAGAGCATATTTGAGAATTACACCCTGTAGAGAATGCCCTGTATACCTATTGAAAATTTACGAAATATTTGCATTTTTGGATTGTGTATGCATGGTTTCCTTTACGTTGATAAGGACCACCATCCACAGTTTCTGGAATTCGAAATAGGGCCTGTTAAAATTTGGCTTTTTCGCGATTTTGGACAACCCTAGCTCTGAAACTATGGACTTTTCGCCATAGGTCCGTATGAACTTTTTCTCTTATGTTAATGTGAGGAATCAACTCTTACAGTTTGTCGGTATAGTTCATTAACATCATTATATATATACAAGGGTTGGATTTTTAGTACTGGTAGCATTGCTCGGAAGGTTAGATGCCAACCCTCCCTCAGAGCACATGAACTCACCTGCTCTGATTGAAAATTGAATACGCTAGAGGTAGGAATGCAAAACAATGCTACGAAGTGTTGCAAGATGTTTGCGGTGCAAGTGCATTACCATACCGGACAGTAGCAAGGTGGGTCAAAGCCTTTAACGACGGACGACAAAATGTCTCAGATATGCCTCACTCCGGTCACCGTCCTGTAAGTGAAGATGTGCAGAACGTGAACGCGTTAATGCTAACGGATCGGAACGCCACGATTCGTCAATTGGCCAACAATACAGGACTAGCACATTCGACTGTGCTGAAAATTCTAACGAAGGACCTGGGATTGCGTAAAATCGCCTGAAGAGGGGTTTCACATGATCTGATGGAACAACACATGTGATGATCTGATGGAACAACACACGTGACTGCGATATGATGCCACGCGAACACACTTGGAGCGGTATCAGCGTGAAGGTGAGGCCTTCTTATGGCGGATCATTGCTATTGATGAGACCCAGGCCAGAGCGTGTGAACCACACCTCAGCTAAAACGGCAATCAAACGAGTGGCGTCATCCTGGGTCACCGAGAAAAACAAACAGTTCGGAATACCCCAACCAATTGAAAGCTATGCTCATCATTGCATACAACTGGGATGGTGTAATCATAAACCATACCGTCTCCCAAGGACACACCGTTAGTGCAGAGTACTACTGCATTTTTTTTTTTTTTTCAAAACAATCTGCGAGCAGCTGTAAGACGAAAACAACTCCACTTCCTGGCGAACCCACTTATTATTCTGCATTACGATGCAAGGGTACATTCAGCAGTTGCGGTCACTGATTTGTTGCATCGTTGGGGCTGGAGATTGCTGTATCTCCTCCCGTATTCTCCAGATTTAAGTCCCTGTGACTACGACCTCTTCCGGAAGATGAAGGAACCACTTCGTGGGACACGCTTCCGTACAGTTGATTATCTCCTCCAGGCGACCAATCGCTCCATCCGCATTATCCAGAGATTAGGTACTGCCAACGGCATCCAGCGGCTTCCACATCGCTGGGACGCGTGATTCACAATGCTGGTGATTACACCGAGGACCTGTAAAACTTCGAACCTTTAAGTACTCTACTCCTCAAGATATACCGTCGTTGCCGTTACTAGAAATGCAATCCTTATATAATTGAGCTGAGCGAAGCGAAGCTCTTATACTCGGGTTAGCCGTTTGGTTGTCCGCGAACTCCTCCTAGACCGTTTGGCCGATCTCAACCAAACTTAGCACGCTGATAGAGTATGTCGTGCTGAGTGACAACATAGGTCAAAATAAAAAATCCGATGTACCATCGAGGAATAATCACCGAAAAACGCTTCCTCCTAGACCGTTTGGCCGATCTCAACCAAACTTAGGACGCTGATAGAGTATGTCGTGCTGAGTGACAACATAGGTCGAAATCAAAAATCCGATGTACCATCGAGGAATAATCACCGAAAAACGCTTCCTGATTACGTAGTTTAAGCTCGCTCAGCTCATTTCATTGCAATCGGGTATATCCATTGCATTCCTAGTATATATATACTAGAAGATTTTGAAGGTTTTCTGGTACGAAACTTCGTATATTGTTTGCTAAAACAAAGTTAATACGCCAAAAATGACTTTTCAGAATTAACTGATGTGATTAAATAATATTTGTACAATAATACAGAAAGTCTGGAATATTCATGCATCAAAGACTTACTGATCCCATACACGTACTGGTTGATTCGATCTTTTATCCTTCATTCGTATGCGCACCATATGCAGGTTCTCTTTATCCTTATTTACCAGTTTCACCTGGGATAGTACTTGAAAGTAGTTGTTTTCTTAATAAGTTCGACTGATTAGTAGAGGGATGCATCTTGAGTTTCTAGACGCTTACTTGTTTCAACAATTGCTAAAAAATGTGAATGAATGAAATTGATAACTAGAAAAAGTATTCACATTATTCTTATGGTAGGTAAGTTGTTTTCTTAAAGGGCGGCCAATGTATATGAATCTACCCGTTCAGAACGTTAACAATATAATCCTAACTTCAAATATATGCAGAAATGTACAATACGCTTAGAATATTCACTAACCTTCAAAATATGCATTAAAGAAAATCATTAACTTACCAGAATAAACCATAGCATTAGGAATGCGCACGAGACGAGTCGAGACAGGATTTTCTTGACAAAATTCGAGTCGAAACACGGCTCTTCCAATAGAGAAATATACATTTTTCGAGTCGAGACATCACTTTTACAGCACATTTTCGAGACCAGACAGCCACAAATCTTGTCTCGTGCACATCCCTACATAGCATGTTGAACGATAACATTAACTGTCCTTTCCGATTCGCAAATTTTGTTCAGCAATGGCAAGCGGATAGCTAGATATTTATTTGTGAAGTTTCTCACATTAAATGAATAGATGCCATTCACAAAGCTGGATAGATCGTCTCATTGACTCACGAGGACTTGAACCACTATCTAATTTTCCAGTAGTGTATTCCTGTACTTAGTAAATGGTACAATTAATTAATGTAGATGTATTGAGCGAGGGGAGGCTAGTGGTTACAGTTCTTGGCTCGTAATCGGGAGATTTCGAGTTCGAATCTGTAGCCGGTCATCGTAATGTAGTTTTTCTCAGTTGTTTGTATTGAATGTCAGGATGGTATCTCTAAATACGCAAAGATCTTGACTGATTTCTTTCTGATCTCTTCTCATTATATTGTTCTTGAGTTGATTTTAGTTTAGCGTCCCTTTCAGCAGCGAGGCTATATGAGACATAAACTTTCTGATTATCGTGGAATCCGAACATGAGCTCCCACCGGGAATCGAAGCCGGGTCTCCCACACCAAAGGCGCGTACGCTAACCGCTTAGCCACGAGGGAGCTAACCCTTGTTTTGTTCTTGTTGATTATGATGATGCCTGGAAGTTTTAAAGTCGAGGAAGTATATTCGCTTCTATAGGGTCAAAGCAGTTTTAATGCATATCTTGTTACATCTTTAATTGTTACTGTAATACTTTATTTTTAGGAAAGTAGTTAATGTGTGTGGTGCTTATGAATAACCTAATTGAGCGTTGTATTTTAGTTAATTAACTGTCATATTGTGATGGTTTATACAGCGAAGTGTCAGTAGCGTCAATTTTATGGATTATAACATTGAAATAATCAAACATGAGGGTGAAAAAGCCCTCCACTGATAAAACAAGGAAAAGCGAGCTGTTCTTGGCCTGGCCTCTGACGGAGGTTTCCGCTCTTCAGTGTTTCCGTCGAGCTTAACGTTATTTGAGCGTCCACAAACATTCATAATCCATAAGCAAGCCATCATCAAATATTCACCTACTTTCGGAAACGCTCGCGTCCAGGCTTGGTTGCTAGAGATGAGAGAGAGAAATGCAATGGCGGATAGAACAGCGAATATACAACCACTTCTACTTCTTACTTTGTATCCAGAGAGATATTTCGTTAGCTGATGATGTTCGACAAAGGACAGTTTTAATTCCTAGTGTACACGTAAAGACTCTATCGTTAAGTTATATAGCCTTTTCCAATTTATTATATTTTCTACGATTTACGAGCCTATTTTAAGTTCCTTATAATAACATCATAATAATGTTTATCTGTATTATTATTGTCATTGTTAGCTATAACCGTAGGAAATCCTATAAATGCTTACTTACGTAATGAGTGTAATACATGATGTTTAAAGCCCTAGGACGTAATAAAAAGTACTCCTATTTTTTTTTAAAAAACATTGTTTTGAGTAAACTTGTTTTGAGTTCGACAATAATTTGTATCTGGAAAATTTGTATAGCTAATAAAAGCGAAAAAATTTACAGATCGGTTGTTAGAAAATACAAATGTATTACCAACAAAAAATTTGTCGTTCAACTGGCAGAGAATTGAACCCGGATCTCTCGTTTGACGGTGGTTTATCTATCACTTGGGTACTTGCGACTTGATAAGAATAGAAAAAGAATTCAAATTTGACTCTGTTCCATGTCATGAGAACAGAAAAACAGCGAAAATGAATTTTCTTGTACTCTGAAAAAAAAAAAAAAAAAAAAAAAAGCTTGAATGGGCAGAACGGGATCTCCGATCTCCGTATCCTGGCAGTTGCCTCTTTTATTCATTTAAAACATGAAGTATATTTAATTTAAGGTGTTCACAAATTTGTTGGCTGTCTCTGTAAAACAATTTTAGAATCCACCTCGTCACTTAGCTTTCGTTTGAAAATTGATAGAAGCCTTTCTAACATGTGGAAGACTGAGCTGACGTTTGCCACCAATCAAGGTATCATTCCCCCCCCCCCCTATTGGTGCATGTGCAGTGTATGCCTGGAAACGACACTTTAATATCCAGATAGCTATTGGCATATCTTAATCTCGTTAAATAACATAAATTGATTTTTTACGTAAAATGTCAGTTATATTTCACGAGATTGCTGAAATATCTTAACAAAATAGATGTTCGGAAACTAGAGAATCAAAAATAGTTACAACTTAATGATGAATGAATTAAAGAACAAGAAGGAGAATCTAAGAAAATCAGTCTGTGGCATTAGAAATACAAGATTCTTCAAAATTGAGAAATTTTAATATTTGAGTTTTTACTTTTGCATCCTTATGCAACATCGAGCTTATGAATGGCGGTACTTATTATTAACGGTGGATCCGAACCGCGATCGGGGCTTGACTTCGGTATAATTAGTGGATGTACAGACTACTTGCAAATATCAACATTTACAGTATAGGCCGTTCCCCACCACAATATCTTTAATCCAATAAAACTGAATTAGAGGACCACGCTACCGTTCTGTGATACATTTAATATTGTTTCTTAGACTCTTCAAAAATTTTTATTTAAAGTAATAACTAGAGACCGGACATTTAGGCATTAAAAACCTGGAAAATAATCATCTTTAAAATTTAAAAAATAGACAATGAAATAGGCACTGAAATATGACTCGAAATAATGAAGATAAATGCTCAGTCAATTGAAAATAAATAAATTCAAGTTATAGATAATGTTCAAAAAATATAGAAAGATATTTGTTTCTTAATATCTTCTTTTACTGTATATATAAACGAAGCTTGATAAATTGGTAACTACATTCTCTAGACCACTTTAACACTACACTTAATAGTCCAAATTTTATACTTTATCAGTGTACTTAGTAGCCCAAAACGGCATCTTATCACTACAAACAACACTTATATTACTCGGAAGAGGCAGAGTCGTTTTTTGAAATACTAAATTATGTATTTTTTCCCTCAATAAAGTCTTACTTTAAAGAAAATGCATATAACAGGCAACATTAGGCACTAAAGTAATTAGTTAGGCAGAAATGGACGAAATAGGCAAAATAAATTGAAACTAACCCCCAATATAAACTTTAAAACGTTATTTTTGATCATAGCTTTAATTAAAGAGTAGGCATTTTGACCACCATGTGGTCTCTAGTGATAACTAACTAAATGTTATGCGAGTGTGTTATTTAAATTTGTATTATTACTGTTATTTATTAAACGTGGTCTCATTTATCGTTTTAAACACGTTAGTTAGCTAGGCATCACTCCGCTTGTAAAACGCTCTCACAGCGATAGCACGTTCCATACCACTGCAATGGTACATAATTGAAGACTCGCTGTAGAAAATAATGTAAGTGCCATCTTGAAATTGTTTAACCTATTTTAATTTTTTAATACGTTTATGCCTTAGATTTTCATACTTTGTTATATGCCAGGTTGTATTTCAAACTAGGGATGATTCCATACCGGGACCAAGTACCTGGATAAAACCTATATATCGTATGAAAGCTCTTGCCACGAGAAGTACGAAACCGTTTTCAAATCACGGGCGAACCCGCAACCTGACCCTATAAGAGGCCAGTTCGTTGGTGTTTTTGACCATATGTATGGGATATTCGACATAATTAAAAATGAATGTTGCTATGCATCACGCGTAAGTGCCTTTGCCCATCATGTTCCTTTTAGGCCCATTGTTAGAACGTGGCTCGGGCAAGGGTTTGATAAAATCACTTTGCAGTACCCATTTGGTCAGTGTCGCCAACGAATTGTAAATACAATGTGGCAGATGATTTTTCTACCACTGGATGTATATCCATGTAATGTGGCATAAACACCATTCGTCACTACAAAAAATATATTGTGGACATATTCCTCTCTCAAGGACTCTAGTTTGTCAGTGGTGCCAACCAATTGTACAAATGAGAAGGTGTAAAACAGGTTCGTACGATGAGACGTTTATACCCCAAGCTTGGCAGAAACATTACACGACACTATAGCAAAAAGACGTTGAGTGTGACCATCTAGCAACCATTCTAGGTTGTCAGTGTTGCGAACCAAGTGTAAATATCACAGTGTTGCAAATGGCGTGCTTGCAATTCAAGGTGAGGCACGTTAACGAAGGTGACACAAGCAACATTGGACAATGGAAAACCTAGCAGGGGCTACAGTCTAATTATGTCCGCCAATGCTATAGACCAGCGTTTCCCAACCTTTTTCAACTTGCGGCACACTATAGGTGTAACTTGAATTCTCGCGGCACAACCATATATATATATATATATATATATATATATATATATATATATAATTACTATTGTTATTTGTAAATATAAAATACCGTGGTATTTTTATGTGATCACTGATCTCCTTACAGAGAAGAAAGCTCGATCACTGATTTTCCCCCGTGGTAAATCATTATGTTTATTTTTCATTCTAATTTTAAAATAGAAAACAATTGCAATGAAGTATAGGACTCAGGTTTTAAAAAATACACTTTCTCTTTCGAAAACTGTATCTAACCTTTAACTAAAAGGGAAGATCACTAAATAGCGAACAAATAAACAAATGTAGGTAATTTGTATGCATGTTTGCTTTGTTGAATTTATTGAATGATATGTTAAAATTTCAAGTTACGAAATAGTCTGCAACAATAAAGAAGCAATAACGGTCATGACAATGATAAATACGTTTTCCAACATTAAAAATGTACAGAAAAGTAACACAATATGAAACTTAAAATTGTAGATTTATAATAGAGGTTCATAGTAATGTGAAATACAAATATACATTTTCCCCTATGTCTTACAATTTGATTCCTATAGAATTAATAATTTGTTTCGATTTCCTCGCGGCACACCAGCGGCCCATTCGCGGCACACCAGTGTGCCGCGGCACACCGGTTGGGAAACGCTGCTATAGACGTTAAATAAAAGTCTTGAATATTCGCATTGGTTGGCAATACTGCTAAACTGGGGTGCTTAGAAGACGAGGAAACTCATACAATGTTTTCCATTGTCCAATGCTGCCTATGTCATACTTGCTGTAGATTCGTTCAATGGCGCGCACGCCATTTGCAGCAGTGTGATGTTTACACTTGGTTCGCAACACTGACAACCTAGAATGGTTGCTAGATGGTCACACTCAACATATTTCTGGTATAGTGTCGTGTGATGTTTCTGCCAAGCTTGGTGTACAAACGTCTCATCGTACGAACCTGTTTACACCTCATTTTTACAATTGGTTGGCAACACTGACAAACTGGGGTCCTTGAGAGAGGAATACGTCCACAGTATATTCTCTCTAGTGACAAATGACGTTCATGCTACGTTTCATGGATATACATCCAGTGGTAGAGAAATCATCTGCCACATTGTATTTACAATTCGTTGGCAACACTGAGCAAATGAGTAAGTTTGGGTGCAAAGTGATTTTATCAAACCCTTGCCCGAGCCACGTTCTAACAATGAGCATAAAAGTAACATGATGGGCTAAGGTGCTTACGCGTAACATTTATTTTTAATTATGTCGAATATGCCATAAATATGGTCAGCAACACCAACGAACTGGCCTCTTATAGGGTCAGGTTGCGGGTTTGCCCGTGATTTGAAAATGGTTTCGTACTTCTCAAGGAAAGAGCTTTCAGACGATATATAGGTTTTATCCAGGTACTTGGTCCCGGTATGGAGTCATCCCTAGTAAGTAATAGTGTTTTCCATTTTGTGACGCTTGAGCACAATTTACTATCTTTTGTCTCTACTGTTACAGTAACTATTGCTTTCTGCACTTACATTGAAGACTTTTCTACACCGAGTCTTCAATTACTAAATGAACGCGTTCACAACTACTACGCATCGGTTCCGAACAGTGTTACTAGATCTGAAGGTTAAAAAGTAGCGAGATTGTGCTCCAAAAGTAGCGGGTTTGAACTATTTGTGGCCTAAACATAAAAATGTCAGAAGTCAAATGTCTGGGTTGGCAATGGTCAGGCGGCGATCACAGTTTAGGATTATCGGCGGCGGTGTGTTAGGGCAAACGCCATATTACATCAGCAGCAGTAGAACTGCAATGTCCAATGAACTAACTCGGCGGTGACTACTATAAAATGGGCGACTTCTGTTATTTTCAAAGGAGACATGTTTGCCTAAGTCAGTTTTGTGAGCTCTGAAATACACTTTATAACATTTACAGTACGTTTATTCATTGTTATTACTCACTTCTTTAATTCAGTTGCTAAATTCTTTATCTAAGAGCCACGAATTTTCGAAGATTTATTTTAACTCTACTTAAGCATTATGTTAATATGGAAAATACAGGAAAAAAATTAAATTTGCGGTGTTCGTTTTTACACAGCTCTCCATAACTATTAGGCAATAGCGCAAACTTAACAAAAGTCTAGTATTGTCAGATTTGGAGAGAAAGTACTAAAACAAGAATTGAACTAGTATCAAACATACTAGTTTTAATAAAACTTGTTCAAATTGTGAATAGAATACTCAACAAACAAAATTCTTATTGTATTAGATACAACTAGTAATTCGCGATTGCATATAAAAAATAAACAAATAGAGCATTCTTAAGAGTCATAGCCTGGAGATAATTAAAAGTAACCCAAAATGTAGTGTGCCGCCCAATTTGAAATGTTGATAGCGAGGGGATTTAAAAATCGCCCAATCCGCTACTTGTAACCCAATCTGGTAATACTGGTTCCGAAAAATTGCGGCACTACAGTGTTGCCAACTCAAACGTTCAAAATTTCCAGTTTTCTTGAGGTACTCTGTACCTGGTATCCAAATGGAAATTATTGAGCTATGGACGTCTTCTCTTTTCGTCACCTGTTCAGATCCTTTTCTTTCTAGGATGCTTGCATGAAATTGACAAAAAATGAATCTAATTCATATTGCAAGATATTAAAAAGCAAGAAAAATAAGATAATCAGGACAAGTCTTGTTTTCGTTCTACTGCCTGCTGGCAAACATACTAGCATCAATTTCCAAATGCACAACAGGGTTACTTTTGATGTTTAGTTACTATGAGGTGTGAAATAGTTTTTTTTTTTTTTTTTTTGAATTTTCTGGAACTGGAGATCTTCTCGATCTACCCTTATAGCCGGAAAGGAGAAATAAATAAATGTACCGTACCGTTTTCTAGCTAATAGTATGCCAGAATTACAACATTTAAAAACATAGTGTACAAATAACAAATATTACATACGGTGTTTTTATAGCATATAAATGATTTTACTGTATATTCAGTATAAAATACAAACCAGTGCGTAAGTAATAATTAGTTGTGCATTAAAACCATTTACATTGCAGACTGAAATATGTTTTCCCCTTCAAAATTCATTAATTTTCTGTAAGTTTACAATTTTAAATTAAATCAATTGGAGCCAACACAGATAGGTTTTATTGTATATAGAGCTTCTCTATTTATAGTAACTATGGCAAAATGTTTTCAATAACGATGGTGAAATTGTAAAATTGAAAGCGAAATTTTTATTTGTTACTGCCTTCTTACTCGAGTGTTTGCACACGTGGCAGATTTTATTGACGAAATGTTCGAATTTCAATGTAAATTAGAAGTAGATATAACATGTAAACAGTGAAGTTGTTTCTGCGTTTCGTGAAGTTTTCATCGCTGTCGCGATTCACCAATGTAAAGCGGCTGGAATACTCACAGAAAATCTACCACAAGGTCTGCGTTTTCGTCCCTCGTTTCCACGACGCTGGTTTTCTTTTACCCGCGAACTCATTGCTTGGTTCATAAAATATTAAAATGCTTGCAAATCTCTCTGAAAGGTTAGCTAATGCGCCGCAGAAGGAACATAGGAACAGAGAAGAGCTTAGAGAAGACGAAGCCTGCTTGTGCAGGAGAAAAGCAACTCAATCTGGCCAAGCAAAAAGCCAAGCTTCCTTAAGAGATCTCCCAAAGGACCCGATGTTAATGTGCTCGGAATAAAAGGTGTACATGGAGGAAGCCTTAAAACATTGTTTGCTTCGCACATTAATTGGTGGAATATAGGGAAGTGGAAGTGGAAACTATATTTCAACATTTGTTGTTCGTGTACAGTAATAGATAAAGTTGATGGGCAAAAGACGAAACCGTGGAGGTTCCTTTAGAATAGAATTAAGTACATGGAATCTTCAGAAAAGTACAAGGAAAACACGCTGAAGCTGTTTTTTTTTTTTAAATTCTTTTTTCATTAAACTTATTTCTCATTCATATGTGGTCATAATATAAAAACTGTGGGGTTTATTCTATAATAACTCATTATAATAAAAAATAAAAAAGTTGAAACTAATTTTGAGGAGGTTATTCAGTGTTATTGCTTTATTAGTTTAGAAAAATGCACAAAAGTTTTTTTTCGGAAGAGGGGTAAATGAAATAGACCTGAGACAAAAAAAAAGATTGGTCGCTCTTCCTTAGCTTCAGGACTAAAGTTTCTATGAATACTAGGAAAGGGGTTCACTCATGAACAATGCTGTTGTACTGCGTGGCTATTCGAAGCGTTCGCAACATGTTTTTATGGCTTATGCATACGCTTGGAATACGCTGAGCATGTATTTAAATGTGAATGACTAACGACAATGCGCCACAAACGCGTAGAAAACGTCGGCTCGATCGTATTTGGTGCGTTTCGGAACAATAGATGCCTGCTATTTAAAAGATGTCTAAAGAAAGGGGGGGAAAGGAAAGACATGTTTCCAGGCAAAGGGATTTTAGCAAGAAACAGCTACTTGGAAGATGCTTTGTGCAGAGTGTTTGAATTCTGCTATTATAGGCCTGGAAACCCTGACTTGCTCACAGTATTATTTATATCTGGCGAAAGTAAAATTACCGACCACCTAGGTCGCGTTCGATGCGGGGGTAGCGCATCGGAAACGCATTTTCGAATAGCCGTATATTTAGTCTCCGTTTTAGTACATTTTTCTGAAGTTTTCTTAATGATGCAATAATTACCTCACCTAAAATATTGTTTTCTCCTTATTAGTGCATTGTAGCATTGTTTTCTTTTTTCTTTCTTCCTTTCACGTTTTAATCTTTATGCTATACTTTTAATTGCATTTTGGAAGGCAGTAGTGTCTTTCTTTCCTCTTTATTGCGATAATAAAAATGATCAGACTTGTTGATATGAAGTAAATGGAATGCCTAGTTGTCTGCAACCAACCAAACTTCCATGAGAACAAGCAGCAGGCGCTAGATAACAAATTTGAACTTTTTGTCTGCCACGTGGACAACAATAGGTCATCCTAACTGAATCGACCCTGCTGAACGGAAAGTGACAATAAAAAGTTCGTTAACACGTAACGTTTTCGTGTGGCAGAAGTTACTTGGATTCTGGCAAAAGTAACAAAATAGTCTATTTTTTGTTAACACAATTTTAATTATGTCCGTATTATATTTATTTAACTACGGAATCCAATAAGAAAAATGCAGTCGTTTTACAGCTAATTTGACATAGAATACAATAAATTAGTGTTACGTTCATAAAATTACTTTTTAACTTGCGATAAATAGCTCAGTTTTGGCAGTTGTAAAGCTTGATTTAGTTTATGAAACAAAGATTTAGATCTTGATTTAAGTTACAATTTAGATCATAATTTCACTTCTTATTGAGTGCACTGAACCAGGTTTTATAAAATATGAGATGTATTAATTATAAAGCTCATCTCAGAATTGATGTTTTACACTACCTCTAGTGGCATCGAATTATCGAACTAAAATATATCGCGTGAGAATCCCACACCCACATGTAACAAAAATTGTTTGGCGATGTGCACAAGCATGTTGAGATCTCTTCATTAGAAAGAAGGCAAAGCTAGATACTAATGCATTGGAAACTACTCGTAAGGAGGAATGTCAAAAACTAAAATACGAAGTTGAAGAGTTTAGAACAATAAAACGGTAACATACATAATATAGCATACTAAGACTCTTTAAGTAGTTTAATACGTTGCTTGCTGCGTGACTCATCGATCTTTTGACTTTCTCGTTTGTTGCCACGTACCGCCAGTGGGTCACCTTTTTTCTGCAATTTTATACGGTAACTAGTCTTTCTAGCGGGGAATTTCGTCCCGGACGCGGCCAACGGCATCGCACCTCATATTTCAGCCTTTGCTTCTGTGCTTTACATAGCGAGAATGCGTTCACTTAGGAGTTTATATACCAAGTTTCATATCCCTAACATGTTTCTAATCTTAACGGATTTCGAGATATGGTCATCGTATTTTAATTTCCTACTTATCTTTCCGCCTTGTTTCTTCCCTTTTAGGGGAAATGTCAAAAAACGCCGAAACTTGTCATTAATTATTTTAAATCGAGTCTAAATACTAAATTTCACTTATTTAACCCTAAAAGATTTTGAAATATGGTCATCATATTTTGACAGTTGCAACCCACACTCCTTTCTTTTTTTTCGCTTTTCTTCGAGATTCTAGAGATTCCGAGATATGATGTAAATTATTTAATTAAAAAGTGTTTGAGAATATAGGAAAGACTGATGATATTATGTTCGAATGATGTATCTCAATCAAAAATGAAAATATTTGATTGAATATAATAAACACTGCCGTTTGTAAAATCAGTAAGAATATCTTCAAAATTACCAATCAGTGATATGTTACAAAATACAAATTTGTATATATTAATTATGCCAGTTGTTTATATATTATTTTTTCTTACTTTTGTATTTTCTCACAACACTCATTGCTTCATTCTGGTATGGATGTACTATTGAAGTAAGTAGATGCTTTTCTATCAGGAGATCCCAATTTTGATAATGAAACTCGTTCTTATTTCAGGTTCTCCGGATTTTCTCATTCGTAGCTCTAGTTGATATTTACGACTTGTGGTTTTATTTTAATTCAGTAATCTACCATCACTCAAAGGGTGACTGACTCATGGCGTAACATGTAGTTAATTTATGGGACAGCATTAACATGTCATGAAATTCCAACCAACTCTGCAAGTATTAAGCATGTTACTGTTAGACGTTATCACAATACATTCGAATTATGCGAAAAGTGGAATGTACAAACCTTTCCTGACAATGTCATGCATCACTTTCCTGTTAATGCTTGTAGAAACAAAAGATACTAGAGAACTTTCAGTTGTATTATAGTTTGGTACAAACAATTGTGCTTTGCTCCACTTCTCTTTTGATGTGGATTTCTTCGCAATATAAATGTTAAAAGAACAAATGCACATATTTATTTTTGAATCATATCATAATACTTCATTAAACAGCCCTCCTCGCCAGTCTAGTGGCAAGCACGCGCGCGCCTTCCATGCACGGGGCCCCGGGTTCGATCCCTACTGGGAGAGCCTTGAAATTTGAATATATTACGGTGATTTGGATTCCACCTCAAACTGTAGATGCACGGTTCGTATTAGTTTTGGTGCTAAAAAGGGCATAAAGCCAATGACACATTGGTTCCGAATGATATATTATTATGAGATAAAGCAACGTATGCAAACGTGTGCAACTATATTCAGAATAAAATTATCTACAGTTTTTAAATATACTTCTGTTGTATCCTCCATGAATGTTACCCACGAGACGAAAAACAAGTTTTTTGTCTCATCTCGAATCGATTGTCGGAAAGCTCGTCTCGTCTTGTAACTTAATATGCAAAATTTATGTCCTTATTTTATTCTAAATTTCCTCTAAAAGTTGAATCCTTCCGCGACACAAGAAATCCACGAAGAAGGTAATATAACATTTAAACCACATTTATTATTGAAATATCTCATAAATGGGGAAAAAGAAGAAAGAAAGAAGTTTGTGTAATGACTTACATATTTTTACATATATATATTATTTTACTCGTTCAATCAATTTATCAATTTATATTTTGTTTACTATGAACCATGTAACACTAAAACAGTGTTTGAGATCGATTTAAGACTTGGGTGAACTAGTGTTACCTATAAGAATCGAGAAATTTCTCGTCTCGTCTCGAATTTGAAAACCTATTTCTTGTGTCGACTCTTTATCTCGTTTTCTTGATTTTTATCACGTTTTCGAGGCGAGACTGTAAACGAGGGTACCGATAAGTTAGTTAGTTTTCAGGCAGAAATAGGACGTACTTGTTTCACCTATACGGACAACAGAACACACGAATTCTCGAGATAGCTGTGAATGGTCGTTAATATACGTATAAGTACAGTATATATACAGGGATGTGAAAAATGAACACAGACAAATTGGGAGTGAGTTCAGGGAACACCAGAACATGCAGCATTATGAGGAATGTCCTGTTTTGATATTGCCTGTGGTTTGTTAGCTGCTATAGATTACTGTACATAATTGATAATTAGATAAAGTTAGTAATGCCATCCTAATAATAAACAGCAAACATCTCAGTCTGTCATGCTAATAGATGTCGCTATCTGCTCGGTTGCTTTAGATTGATATAATGTGTGTGTGTGTAACGAAGTCTATTTATAGTTGCATAAATACTATGTAGTTTGGAATGGTTGATGGGCAAAGTAATAAAGAAAAGTATAAAATATTAATTTTTAGCTAAGCATGATTGTACTTGTAGTGTACAGCCAAGGTCCGTCGACCCTACCGTAGGGTCGACGGATCTTGGTGTACAGCAGGCTCAAGATTTCGGGGAAACAGCAAATATGTCGAGAACCACTCAAAAGGCACTGGACTTACAGTATTGAAACAAAAATGTAGGTAATAAAATTACACACACAGAATGCACTGGCGGTTAAAATACGAAAGGATTCCTCTTGCAGGAAAGGATTCCTCTTAACTCGAAAATGTTAACGATCACAGGTAGTGGGGACAAAATTGTAAGTTTCTGAAAAATGTAAAAATAGTTCTGTAATTAGCTACTTTAATAGCTGTACTTGTATCACATCGACAAGCGGTGAAAGGTTTGTAAAACAAGAAAGAAAAAAAAATACAATCTGTAATGCTAAAAGGTTGTTGTGGGAAAAGATGAGCAATGAAAGTGCTTCATCCTATTTACATTTAAGTGTATATGTTCGTACATGGGAAAGTACAGATTTCAAAAAGATCGACCTGCTCTTATTATATAATAATCGTTTGAATGCATACTTGCTCATAGACTGCGTTCACTTATTTCTATGTCTGTCTGCATTTAAACTCACAGTGTCTGTTCCCTTTTGTACACAGTAGATTTTAATATCTTTCTCTCTGTCAGTTTCTCTCTCTCTCTCCCACACACATACATACATACACCTAGAGAGAACAACACTAACGTCATTTATTATTCTTTTTAACTGTGGCTTCTACTCTGTAGCCTCTGGCTTTTCCGTCTGTTTTCAGCGCTTGATTTCCAGTCTCTGTCTCTCTCTTCCTCCCCCACAGCCCTCTTCAGTATTGAGAGTGGGATTGAGAGTGAGTGAGTGTACGCTTCTGCTTGGAATTGTGCACCAGATTGAACTCCTGTTTCTTCAATTATTCAGTCCTCGGCTGCGCTTCTCCATGTTACAGGGAGGAACTAGTTTACGTATACGGTTGAGAAAGGTTCTTGGTTGTAGCAAAGAGTAAGCGGGAAAAAAAAAGATAAATAAAAATAAGGTAACGAAGAAATCGAAGATTAACTTGCCCTTCGGCGAGAAATTTACCTGAGAAATGAACGAAAGGAAAAACAGTCTCCCTCTTTGAACTGTGGAGTAAATTAAGAGAAAATGCAAAGAAGTTAACTTCTTTACTTTGTGAAAACTTTTTGTGAACGTGATTACTTTGTTAAAGTAATGCACAGTAGACATCTTCAAGTACAGTGCGTGTAATTAATATATATATATATATATATATATATATATATATATATATATATATATATATATATATAATCAAGTATGTTATCATCATTTTCTGGTCGCTTTCCCCGAAGTAGGAAGTTTCCATTCAGTCTTAGCTAACATTTCCTTCTTTTCTTAGACGTTGTCAAGTGTATGTTTTTAATATCGTTCATTAATTGAAGATTCGCTGTAGAAAACAATGTAAGTCCCACCTTGAAATTGTTTCACTTATTTTATTTTTTAAATATGTTTTTGTGAAAAGTGAAAAATAAAAGGATTTTGAATGTTCTGTGCAACACTGCGTGCTTAAGGATTTCATTCAGATTATCAGTATATTCAGACAACATGCATCATACAAGAAAATAATACGTTATAAAACATTTCTGTAGTGAAAATGAGTAGGTTTCATATTGTATAATCAAAAATTCCTAAAGAACATTTAAGGTATATAATCTGCAATATACACGTTGATATGAGAAAGATAAAAACCAGAAGGAGAAAAATGCCTTACTACCGTAAAGAAAAAACAAAACGAGAGACTTGACTTATAAACTGAGGAAAGAAGGTGTGATATTACTTTATTTTCCGATGGTTAATCTTGTGGAGGTTTTTTTCAGCTTTGGCAACTAAAAGTCAGAAAAATCAACAGGAGAGGTGAAAAAGTGCACCGATAAACTTAAGAGGTCCGTTGCGCAATGACCATCGACGTGGAATGTTCTTTTATGGCTTTCGACTCACTGGACTTGCCACAGTGTTACCGCCTCTTTCTTTCATCTTGGAACTTTTCTTTTCGTTAAGAGTTCTTTATGAACTCTTGCGGAAGGAAGGTGGAAGGGAATTGAAAAGGAGAAAAAAGTAACAACGTAGAAAGACGATTAGGTTAATGCAACAGTTGATAGTAGTAGTGAGGTTTCACATTTTGAAGATAAAATTTTGGCATTTGGTATTATTTGATAATTGGAAATAGTGATTTTTTCTCCTAGTAAGATGAGTTGTTTGGTTTGGTGATTGCTCCACAAACTGTTAAGTATGTTGTTATTAACTGTGTGACTGATGGTAATACCAAAGGTTTTTCATAGTTGTGAAATATTGTGAACGTAAGGCTACGTAAAAATTAGGCGTGGGTTTTATGTATGTTCGTTGTTTCGATAGAAATGTATAAAACAGTAGTCTTGAGCTGTCAAAATATTTGAGAATGTTCTTTTATAGTTATTTAGTTTCAGGGTATAATCATGAGACGTAAAACTGAAAGATGTGCTTTTCACTTTAGAGATAGGGGCACATAATTTCACGTTAATTTGAGGTATCGTCGCAGTGACTTACCAGTCAATAACTGGACACTGCGGTGGGCACTATCGGTACGGGGAACTATTACAGTATTTTTTTTTTTCATTTGTCGAAAAATGATAGAGAAGAAATATATACTATGTTGTTATTTTGGAACAATTAGTAATTACATAAAGTGAATATAGTGTGATGCGTTGTGTGGAGGCAGTGGTTCGAATCCCACTTTGAGCTATAAGCTTTATGTTTTATCCCATTTTATCGCTCCTATCGAGAAAAGACGTTAACTGAGATCAAGCAAGTAATTCTTAGTGCGCCTTCACACTAGATCTTGTAAGCCGCTCATGTGAACGTGTAGTGTGAAGGCATTGAATACGTCTGAGCCACTCAAAAAATCGTAGTACCAAAATGACAGTCATGTTAGTCAGATAGAACAATGTGACTCAGGGAAGCGGGGGTCCGGGAATACTTCCCGGAAAATTTTTTAAAAACAGTATTCGCACATTGCATTTTAAAGCATTTTTTAACTTAAAAAAGCAAACGAAAACTTAAAAATTTTGTGTTTTATTTTTACGTTATATATATTTAATGTTGTACTAAAGTAAACACACACAGACACTTTACAGTTTGTTTGTTTATTGAAACAGTAAAATTCAACCTTGTTTTATAATTTTAGTTAAACGACACTAATATGTCAAAAATAAAATAAAATGTGTAAAGTGAATACTCAGAAACACCTAGTTTTGAGAACAGGTTTTAGGCCTATAAGCCTACAACTAATGTAAAAAAGAACAACGCATCAGCATGGCAGTACAAAAAGGGAACGTTGCATCAGTTTTGGGAACGTTACCCTCTGGTAAGGAACTGGAGGAGATCTTTTGTCTGTAATCTCGGCGAAGTTTGAGGATGCTGTTGCGAGGCTTATGTTATCAAAATTATATTTGAATTTTAAGTACCTTTCCAATATGTATGTTTGTTTCTTTGTTAAAGTCTATTGTTCTTTTTAGCACCGAGGCTACATGTGACGAAAACCTATAGTAAAATATAGAATCCGAACCACTAAAATACAAATATAATGTTGGAAATGTGCAAAGCTTATTTATTATTGTTATATTTGGTCTAACTTCTATAACGTTCGCTATTTGTTCTTTATACATGTATATTCCAATCTAAATATTATATTTTATAAATATTATATTTTATAAATTTTAGATCCAATAAATAACTAAATTTGTAAAAAAAATTAATAAATAAATGGTGTAAATATTGTGTGTTAGCTAAACTAAATTCTCTTTGTTTCTCGCCATCTAAACAAAAACAGTTTACTCCACCTTCATCTTCATTGGGCCAAAAATTTACTGCCGTTTTTCACAATTGGAAACAAACTTTTGTAATGCTTTTTTAATATTCACTTTGTCTAACATTGTTCTGTAAACTGTTGCATGGTTGAACCTCAGATGCTTGAAATATTGAGGAAGGCGAAAACAGTTTTACAAATATTGGGGGACACGTCCCAGGTGTGATTGACGCCCATGCATTTCTGCATAATAACATGGCGCCCTCTTGCATTGTATTTTTAACAAGCATACATAAGCAAGTCTGGCAGGGGAACTGTTATCATAGTAACCGTACTATTGTCCTTAACAACGAATCAACAAGCATTGGTATCTATCGACTGAAAATATAACATATACAAAATAAGATTATAAATGACATTATATTGTTTTCCTCTTCTTTTTCTGTTCTATAGCAAGTGCATACGTTAAACACTTTTGCCATACATATACGAAATAAACAATGTAAATACGGTTCATTCCCGTTGTGCCTACTTCCCGTTCTGCCTACAGACCCTCCAGCACTTTAAAGAAAATATTTTTAATTATCTTATCTCTAGGCAGAACGGTAATTCCTGTTGTGCCTACTTCCCGTTGTGCCTACTCTTTCGAGACGGGGAATTATGTGCAGGGAGGAATTTTTGTAGGGAATATTTCTTTAGTATTTCTAAAAGCTTCTGTAAAAACAACCACCACCTCTACAAGTTTCATCATACATGGAAAATTGGCTGACTCAGTTGCAAGAATGTTAGACATTGTATGTGAAACAAACATTAAAAAAAAAAAAAAAAAAAAAAAAAAAAAAAAAAAAAAAAAAAAAAAGATCTAATATCAAGCAATTTCAGAACAAAATTTTATTTGGGTTTCCAGTAGTTTACCTCCAGCATGCTAAGACTTGCAGTACTAAAAAATGCCACAGTTCACATCCCCAAGACATGTCTGGCCAACTATTAAACAAACAACGCAAGAGGATGCATAAGGCGGCCTTTAAAAAGAGTGTTTGTCTCCATCATATCTCTTTCCTCGAATTGATTGATTCAGTTGCCAGTAACCCGTTTGACATTGTATCTGAAACGAACACGAAACAGACTTACTTCGGGCTAATATCAATTCATTTCACAACCGAATTTTAATCGGTTTTCCAGTAGTTTATCTCCAGCATACTAAGGCTTGCAGTACTAAAAAGTGCCACAATTCACATCCTCAAGACATGTTCGGCCATACATTAAACAAACAATGCAAGAGGATGCATAAGGCGGCCCTTTTGAAAAAAAAGAGCCTTTGTGTTTTACATCACTGCTCCTTCTTTGGCATTACTTTAACAGGTAATTTGTCTTCTAACACGATTCTATACTACATGCAATGTTACATATACTTATATTGTCAATGTAAATACTACATATCGTCAATGTTAATACCATATATCGTTAATATAGCCAATATATTTAAAACATCTCACCATCACTGTTCTAAATGCAAACAGTATGCAACTGCATCTGTGTAAGCCACCAAGTCTATTACATGTGATTCCAGACGTGCCTTCAATGATTTTATTTTTTGTTCAATTCGCTTATATTTCAGCTTTGGTTCCTTCGGCTTTTTTCCTACCTCCAACATCAGCATACAAGCTTCATTCTCACTCTGTTCTTGCTGCAACAGCTGTACAAATGTAAAAATATTTGGATGTTCTCTTGTCAGTTTTCTGTTTAATTTAGAGTGCCAGCCCTCTACAACATTATTTGTTCTTCCCTCAACATTATCATATTGGTTCCATATATCTCTGGAAAAGAGAGAAACATTAATTACATAAAACAAATCAAAGCTATATATGAAATAGCTTATATATGAAATACTAATCACTGCTAACGTAGATTTCGTTTCCCAAACGAAAACCACATATATTTGAAAAAAAAAAAAAAAATCAAACGAAAAACAGATAGTGAAATAGCGTAGAAAATAAGGTAACTACTATATCGTACTTACTTTGTGAAAATGGCGTCTGCATCGTCCAGCCATGTTTCGACTAAATAGTCATGAAACTTCTCTGCGTTTTGTACTTCCGGGGCATTTTCCTGGAGATGCAGGAACATGTCACCCACTTGCTCCACTGGCACAAGTGGTAGTGCAGCAGCACGTCTTATCCACTTCCTGACCTCTTTGTCTTCTTCATAAAAAGTGGACAACCCCAATGACTGAACTTTCCTCCATAAACATTGGGTGTAATGGAAGAAACACCCACGAATGGCTGCATCCGGAAAAACACCAGTAACGGCATTGATTACCGCTCTTTCAAAGTCTATAATCACTGTAGTAGGATTAAAGGAAAGACCATTTGCAGAAGCCGCATCTTTAATGAGAAGCAGCATCCTACGATAGTCTTCCTCTTTCTTAGAAGGCAATAAACAAAATAGAAACGGAAAAGTCTGCCCCAAATATGTCCCATGTATGGTGTACAGCTGCTGATATATACGGGGAGCTGCTTTAAAAGTACCATCCATCCAAACTGTCTTTGTGGTTGAAAGCTTCCGTAAATTTCCGGTTGTCCCAAAGACCTGCAGAATATAATATTAATATTTAGCTCCCCTAATATATTGATAATTATTAGTGTATTAGCTAATTAACATATTAACAAACTTATTAAATTCAAACAAAATATATATTTAATATTGAATTTTCAGACATGCTGCAAGCTTGAAGTGTGATGACCAGCATACTTAATTCTAGCTAAAAATTTAAGGATGCATACTTGAATGTTAAAGTTATCTAAAGCTCGTGCCCAGAATATAATACAATTGAAATCCCTTATTTGAATCAGTTAATTGTATTAGTACACCTCTGGCTCCAAAACTAAACTTTGAGGATCCTATTAAGTAAATTCAAACTAGATGATATTAATTAATGTCTGTAAACTTAACACTGCTAACATTAAGTACTTTACGAAAGTTATTGTAATTAAAATTGAATAATAATAAATTCAGTTACCAATAATCGATCAGAATCAACACCATCATCAATTAAGAGAAATTCCTCTCCTGTTAATGTCTGTCTCCACCTGCCCTCTAACCTAATACAATTTCTTGTTGTGGGAAGTTCAGGCCTTTCTGCGCTTCTACAGTTATACAGGGTATGTTTAATTCCCTCAAATGTTGGCAAAGCGGCTGCAACCTCTTCCTGTATCCCTTCCTTTGCAATCACTTCTCTGAAGATAGAAACAAATGAAATAAATAAAAAAAATACATGAATAGTTTCGTTAAAATTTACCTGCAAAATACATTCATCTGACTAGTGCAATAAGCTTGAAGTCAAAACTTGTAAACTGAGATTATTTGTACTGCTAACTTGAACTTGTATAATATATGGCCAAATATATTTTGAGGATGTGAACTGTAGCACCTATTACGTACTGCGAGCCTTAGAATGTTGGAGATGAACTACTGGAAAACTGAATAAAATTTTGTTGTGAAATGACTTGATATTAGACCGAAATAAGTTTATTTTCTTGTAACTGAATCAATTAATTTTCCATTTCTCTGTAAGTATTAAAAAAACACATCTCTACTAAAGTAGACGTGAATAACGCTGCTAATAACAAAACTGTACCTAGTCATTTTTTCTGAGAAGAGCAAGTAAGATAACATTTAAAATATATGATGAAATTTAAAGGAATAGTTATTCTTCTTACAGAATCTATTAGAATTACTAAAGAAAAAATCCCTAGAAAAGATCCCTCCCTGCACAGAATTCCCCGTCTCGAAAGAGTAGGCAGAACGGGAAGTAGGCACAACGGGAATTACCGTTCTGCCTACAGATAAGATCATTAAAAATATTTTCTACAAAGTGCTGGAGGGCCTGTAGGCATAACGGGAAGTAGGCACAACGGGAAGACACCGTAAATACAGGTTATCGTTGTAACAGGCTGCTAAACTAACAAAAGATGAAAGAAGATTTTTCAATTACTTCAGGATCTCTATATCTTAGCTTAACAAACTGTATAAAAGTATAAAGTATGCATTTCATCAAAGTAACACCAAAATGAGAAAAATTTCAATATCAAATATATGCACACTTTTCTTCATTGCAACTGAGTTCACGCTCAAGTGTGAACGGCTCTCACAAGACTGCGTGTTATTTTCTTCCCCGCTAGCAGCTTGCTCGAGTCGGCTACTGGGGGGTGATCATAGCAGCTCAGAGCCGCGACTCACTTGCACAGAAGCGCATGTGTAAGGCGTGCTTTTAAGACTGTGTAAAGCTAGCAGCTGCAGCTCACGTGAGCGGCGCACAGGATCTAGTGTGAAGGCATATTAAGTTCATTATTATTAGGTCAAGTTAGCAGCATCTGAAAAATGATTTAAAATTGACAGTAGGAATCCAAAATTGTGGATCAACCAACTGAAATTGTCACTGTTACTTCTTTGTAAGCCAGTATATATATATATATATATATATATATATATATATATATATATATATATATATATATATATATATATACGTATATAGGGTGTATCAAAACGGACTGTATAACTTTAAAAACCTCATATTGATTTATTCATGTATCTTACAGACATGGTTTTGGTGTCATTTTGTAGCAAAATACATCAAGTATTGACGTAAGTATACACTAGTTCAGAATCAGAAACAAGCCACCACAAGCGCTACCGGCAGTTGGAGCAAAGATGGCTGCGTTTACTGATCCCGAGTGTGCGAGCTGTGTGTTTTCGTTTAAAGAATCCAAGTGTCCGACAATTGTGCAACGCAATTTTCGTACGAAGTATGGTAAAGATCCTTCCAGTAGGCCTACCTATTTATCAGTGGCATAAGTGTTTCATTGAAACTGGATGTCCAG